>NC_072795.1:94010000-94335000 GCF_028583425.1 Eublepharis macularius
TTCACTAACAACAAACTTTCACAAACCTGCCCCTGGTTTGCGACCTGGTTCATTTAGTTCGTGAAAATGGCACATCCAGGTCAGAAAATCACCACTTCCAGGTCAGCAGAGGGTCACTTCCAGGTCAGCAGAAGGTCTGCAGGAAGTCCATCCCCTATTGCCTAGGAAACTGATTGATTGGCACTAGGCTGTCTGCAGTCACGAACCAAAAAACGAACCAGCCTAAAGTTCGTGGCGGTTCATCAGAAATGGGATCTGACGAACCGTGGTTTGCGAACCACGAACTGGCCTGGTTCATGCTTAATTTTGGTTCGTATTTTTCTTTGTGCCCATCTCTGCTCGTGACAGCTAGCTGGGTGCATGAACCAGGTATCCCCAACTCCTACTTCTTGGGTGCTGATAACAGCCACTCCAGATCCGCTAGGAAGAAAGAATGCTCTTGTTGATTTAATTTGTGAGGCTTTTCAACCTCTCTGAGGTTGTACCCACGCACAACTATGAATACAGACACAAGTTTAAATAAAGTATCTTCAGTTTATTATTTTACAAAATTTATACACTGCCTTTCTGTCCTCATAAGGACCACCAAGGTAGCTAATGAATTAAAATATATATAATAAAATCTTTAAAAACATTAAAACCAACAAGGAACACATTATTAAAACAAGGGGTAAAATATATACCAAAATGTAATATCAACAATTAAACCATTGGGCTCGAAGAAAGCTTTTTGTTAGCAGAGGAGCAGCACAGGAACCCTTCCTTGTTTCACGCACCTAAAATGTTATTTATTTTACAGAATTTATACCCTGGCTTTCTGCACTTATAAGAGCTAACAAATTAAAACATACATAATAAAATCACATTTTAAAATCAACAAAAACATCATTAAAACAATTCAACCATAAACGTATATTTAAAAAAACAATTAAAAATTATATAGGAAGTAGGGATCACTGAAGGAATGCCAAATGAGACAAAAGAACCTTCATCCAATGGTGGAAGATGGCAACAGATGGGAATAAATGAGTCTTCCTGAGAAGAGTTTCAGACTTTCAGTGCCACCACTGAGAACGCTCATTCTCAGGTTGCCATTCACCTAATCTGGGAAGGTGAGGGCATCCAAAGCAGGGCCTCAGAAGATGACTATAGTGATTAGGTAGGTTCATAAGGGAGTAGGCAGACTTTCAGGTATGTTGGTCTCAAATGATATAGGGCTTTAAAGTGCCTTGAATTGTGTCAACAAATGTGGAGCCAGTGTAAATGAGCTGAGATTGAATTGATATGGTCCCTACAACACACTCCAATCAACAGCCAGAGTGTGTGTTATGTGCCATCAAATTGTCTCTGACCTATGTGACCCTATGAATGAAAGACCTCCAAAATATGCTATCATTAACTAACTTGCTCAAATCTTGCAAACTGGAGGACATGGCTTCTTTTATTTAATCTAGCCATCTCACTTTGGCTGCCATCTCACTTTCCTACTGCCTTCCACTTTTCCTAGCATTATTGACTTTTCCAGAGAGTTTTGTCGTATCATGATGTGACCAAAGTACGATAGCCTCAGTTTTGTCATTTTAGCTTCTAGGGAGAATTCAGGTTTGATGTGATCTAGAACCCACTTATTTGTTTTTTTGACTGTTCATAGCAACCACAAAATTCTCCTCCAGCACCACATTTTAAATAAATCAACTTTCTTCTTGTCAGTTTTCTTCACCATCCTTCCATACATAGTAATGGGTAATACCACTAGTTGGATTATCTTGATCTTGGTCCCCAGGGAGACATCCTTATCTTTAAGGATCTTTTCTAGTTCCCTCATAGTTGGTCTTCCAAGTCTCAATCTTCTTCTGATTTCTTCATTGCAGTCTTTCTTTTGGATGATTATTGAGTCAAGGAATAGAAAATCTTGAACAATTTTCAATTTTCTCATTGTCAACTTTACAATTGCATAATTCTTCAGTAGTCATTACTTTTGTCTTCCTGGTGATCAGCTGTAACTCTGTTTTGGCACTTTCTCCTTTAAGCTTCATCAGTAGTTATTTCAAGTCTTCACTATTTTCTGCCAATAACATGATGTCATCTGCATATCTCAAACTGTTAATGTTCCTTCCACCAGTTTTCACTCTACCTTCTTCTAGCATTTTGCACCAAATGAAGTTTCCAAACACTTGAAGGAAAGCATAGTTTCATTGAACTTGGCAGATTAAATGCTTTTTCTCAGAAACATGCACAGACTATATCAGGCTCCACACAGTTTGGCCGTCTCAACTAGAATAGCCTCTCTTTAAGAAATACAAAAACTTTATTTCAGCACTGACTAAAAAACAGGTTCATTCCATCCCCTACATTATAACTACTTCCAATTAGATCCCTCTTCACTCACCCATCCAGCCCCCCTCTTTCTTTCCTGCATTTAAACTCACAGGATTTTTAAAAAGCCACATTAACAACAGAATTAAATTATTCAAAGAACTTTATATGGAGAACATTATATTAATAAATGGAAAATTATCCCAAACAACCGGACAAGTTGGCCCTTGGCACCATCTGACCCTATCACTGCTAATGTCAAGTCCAAGTAAGACTGGATGCAAGCAATTTTATCTGCAAAAGGATGAACAAAACAGTCACAGCAGGTCACTAAGCACTTCACATCCTCCTGCAGGCCAGATCCCAACAGACCTCTGACTATCCAGAACAGATCTGCTGGACTACACTATGCAGACACAATGGTGGCGGGAAAGTATTGTTTCTTTGTCCCCATCACTGCCATGGAGTACACTTTAAAATGAGCTTTCATTCTGGCTTTTCCTTGCCCTCAGTCATTCTGTAAACCAAAGAGCTACCTGGGCTCTAACTCTTGAGAGATGAAGGCTGGGATCAATCTTGTTGACATCCTGAGTCATTTCCTCATTGCAGAGGTAGGGTTGCCAAGTATCCAGTTTTGCTTGCATCAAAATCCAGAGCCCCTGCCTGTCCCATTGAAAGGGGCACCCCTGGGAGGACTGGCCCGGCCAGGATGGCTCCCCACCACTGGCACCCAGCCACATATCCCCACCACTGAAAGACTAGGGAGCCTATGTGGCCTGGTGTGATGACATCATTTCCAGAAGTGACATCATTGTGCCGGGCTAGGAGTGCACATGTACAAAGAACATGCACAAAGAACTGCTATGGTGAGTTCCTAGGGGCCCTTGTGCCCAGTATTTTTTTTTTAAAAAAAACGATCTGGCAACCCTATCCAGAAGTCAACCAGGGCATCAACAGAAGTACCAGCCATAATAAAAGGGAAATTTCCTAGAGCCATCAGAAAGCCTGTCAGAGCCATCTGGTTTCAGGGCTGGATCATTTTAATAGATCTTGCACCTCTGCAGAGTCCTGCTATGCCCATAAGTTTAAAAGCAAGCAAATAGTGGTTTGTCCACTATGAAAGAACTGTCATCAATTCCTTCCACTCTCAGATCACAGTCCTTCCACCCAGAACAAAATACCAGATCAAGAGTATGACCTTGACTACCTTCCTGTCAGTGAGCCAGCTTTTCTGTTCCTGCAGCCTTACCTTAATGTCTCAGTTTGATATCAAACATAGTCTCTCTCTCTCTCTCTCTCTCTCTCTCTCTCTCTCTCTCTCTCTCTCTCTCTCCCCCCTGCAATTCCAGACAAAACATGGCTCCCATCTTAGGGTTGCCTTCATGGTTACAACTGAGTACATACTCACTTGTTGGGGCCAGGAGCTACTGCATTCAGGTTAATGATTGCTTAGTTGGCTTCTGAGAGTCATAGTTAAACAAATGAACTAATTTTTGAGTAAACTTTGGGATAACCTGGTTTGCAGGGAAATAATCAGAGGAAACGGGTGCTTCCCTGGGTGAGGGAGAGGTTGCCTTTACTCTTGTTAGAGACAGCAGAGGAGGAGAGGGAGAGAGAGAATGAAGGAGTGAGAACAGGGGATTTCCTCTCCAAAGCTGGTTAGGCTTCCACTGAAATCATACTAAAACATTTGTCTTGATGAGGAAGCAAGACTAACTAGCTGGAGTTCAGAAAAAAGAGTCTTTTCAGAACACCAGGGACTGGTACAGAGACAGCATTACAAAACTGAAGGTAAGACACTGAGTCATACCTGTGGTGGTAATGTTTGGGACCAATGGGAAGATTGAATCAGTGATCCTCAGCTATCACAGAGTACAATGTCCAGATCATATTAATGGTCACTGATTATATATCATGTGCAAGATAACACAGGGAGAGGAGATTCTGTCTTTCAATCTGGTGGGGCTTGATTTCATTAGTCCTGTTTTGCATCTTGCCTTTCTCAGTTTCTCTTGCAAAAATGCCTTTTCTTCAAATGTTGTCACTGTTGCAAGACTGTTGTTATTGCTGGCAGTATTATTGCTGAAAGATCCATCTTGAGACACAAAACATCGTGACTGCTCCCCATGTTCTGAGTGTGCCTCATAGGAACTGAGGCTTGCTCACAGTGTTCCATGTGCAGTACATACATTCAGGCTGGGAGTGGGGTGTGTGCAGGTAAACAAGGTGATGAAATATCCTCAACAACACCCTCAGACTACCTCTGTCATCCCTAAAAGGGGACTGTTAGGTAATGGGGTGGGCAGTACACGAACAGAATCTCAGTCCTGTCTCTTCATCTCAGGAATAGGTACACTTCCTCAGAACCAGAACCATGATAGGAGGATAGGGTCTTTAACACCTCTCCACCTGCCAGACCCATGCTGATTTATCACCAAGTACCCCAGGAGACACAGCTGGGGGAGGTTAACCCCTCCCCCTTCAAGTCAAGTTTCAGTTCTATATACCAGGGCCGTTTCCAGATGGCTTACCTGAAGCCGCTCCATGCCGCAATGTTGTGGATCGTGCCAAGGAAAACGCGAAATATCGCATTTTCCCCGGCACGATCCACAACATTGCGGCATGGAGCGGCTTCTGGTAAGCCATCTGGAAACAGCCCAGGTCAGCCCTTTCCAGTAGAATTTAGCAGCAGAATTTTGTAACCTGGTGGGTTATTGATATGGTTACCAACAACGCTTTGGCTGGAAGAAGAGCCAGAAAAAGCAACAGCACGTAGATGTCTGCTGTCCCTTCCCGTTACTTGCCTGCTCTTCTGCCATCATTTCTCCCCCTACCCCATACACTATGAATCATGGCATCATCTCTCACCCCATTCCATTTCCCCAGGCATATCTCTCTTGCCAGCTGGCAAAAGATCCAATAGACAGAAAAGACACACCCACAGAATATTCACTATACAAAAATACACATCCACCTCTCATCTGGGTCATAGAAAACATAAAACAGGTACAAATCCATACCCACCTCTCTCAACTGGATCTGAGTCAAAACACACACAACCCAGCTCTCACCTGGTGAAAAACAAAGTTGTTCACCCTCACCCTCCTTTATCCCAGAACAACAAGGTCTCTCCCCCCCCCCCCCATTATGGCATTATAAAAATGGCATTTAAGTCCATAAGTGTTGTTGCTTTTGTTAGAGAGGCATTGACAATTTTTCCCAGGCTTTGGCTTTCCTCACTAGCCAGTACATTGCTGGTGGGTCTCACATCACCAAGTGATCTGTCCACACCCTTAGGTAGCGCTAACTGAAAGCTATCCATATCATTATGACAAACAGCAGTGGTATATTAAAGTGGACAAATATGATTACTTTTATTCACCAAGTGTTTTACAAATTCATCACAGCATGCTGCTGAAAGCTCTTCTATTATGCCCTATCATCCCACATCAACAGACAACACTAAGGAAATGTGATAGTGGAAAAAAGTTTTTTACCACTATCATGGCCACAGAGAAGGCTGTAAAGAACCCTATCCTAAGTTTAGGGTGGTAACTAAACTTTACATCAATGTATGCCAGAGATATGCCAGCATAACCCAATTGTATGCCTGCACCAAACCCTGCTGACATCTTGCTGGTATCAAAGTGGCATCTGAGATGCACTGACACCAGTAGTCTTATAAGAGCTAAACTACACAAGATGCCCGGCATGTGTTCTTCATATATAGAGTTCCTGCAAGTTTACCTGGGAAGTGTAGTTGGGCCCCACCCCTGAGCTCCCAGAGGAAAACCCAGGTGGAGCAGATTTTTGCAAGGGTGAGGGTAAGAGGCATGTTGGAGCAGCAGCAGCAGGGCCAGAAGGATGGGGGGGGGAGTCAGTGAGGGAAGCCCGAAGAGAGCCAAACCCGAAGCTGACATCCAGCTAGCAGCCGCAGAAGGAGCTGCTGAGTCTGCCACCGCCACAGCTGCTGGATTCTACCATCTCTTCCCACAGAGCTCCGAGCTTGGGGGACTTAAGTCTCCTTCCCCTCTCTGAGATTGCTGGTGAGGATTGCTGGTTCTATCTGTGCCCCCCAAGAGACTCGTACTGGGCTGGGTGTGGATCGTGGCTGTGAGTGCAAATGGACGAGCAGCGCAGGAGACAGAGGGAGCCACTTCCCCCTCAGCCAGACCCATCTGAGGAGGGCCAGCTAGGCTGCCAGCCAGCAGTGCTGTCCCTAGGCACACACGTGCCTTGCAACCCTAGTCTTGCTGCAGCCCCTCACTCTCAGAAATGCAAGCGAGGGAAGGCATAGCAGCGCCAACAAGTTGAATTCTCCTGCTTTCTGGAGAAGGGCTGCAGCCTTGTTAGCCCTCCTTCAGGTGAGCCTGGTTGAGGGGGAAGCAGCTCTCCCATCTTTTGTGCTTCTAAAACAAAAAACAAAACAAAAAAGTAAGTTCTTCCTGCTTCTCTCCAGGGTTCCATATGTACAATGTATTCTGCTGTTGATTGTTGAAGTCTGTAATAAACACAGTGGATATTCCCTCCTCAATTTTTTTAGGCACATTACAGACAGAAATACCAGATTCCCTCCTCTTTACCCTTGCGCTAATGCGTGCATCATTAAAACAAAAAAGTAAGTTCTTCTCCACCTCTCTCCGAGAACCAGAATTAGGGCCAAGCTACACATGACGAATGACACTTGAACGGCAAGTGGATTGAGTGGAGGGCAAGTGAACAGGGAGAAATACACTTGCTGTTCAAGTGTCATTCGTCATGTGTAGCTTGGCCCTTAGTCCAGATCTCATCTGGAAGTTCTACACACCACAAAATTCCAGTTTGTTCTGTGCATGTGCAGAGACATAGGCATTAAAAGCAGATGATGTATGCACTGTAGGCCACTGAAAGGATGGATCCAACTGTGAGTACAAAGGCGGGATAAATTGAGAGAGATTGTGTTACTCAGCTTGACAAGATCATTTTAGTGACTTAAACATGACTCTGGAAGATATACATTTTCATTTCTGGTGATTGAAAAGGGTTTATTTTTGGGCTGCACAAGCACAAAAGTGGCTGCAATGTGGCTGTGCAGAAGTTCCAAATTTGATTTAGTCATCAGGGTGTGATCAGGCCTTGAGCTTCTAGAGCACCATGAGCTACCACAGAGGCTTAAAGCTGTTCCACGTGGCATCAAAGTTGAATATCAAATGATCTGGAAAGGGGGCTCATCTTGTAAACAGGAGCTTGACCAATGTAAGGACAACTGGCATTTGCATCGAAGTTCTCAGAATCCCTGTGCAGAGCATCCAATTTATGAAAATGATAACATTGTCGTATTGTCGAAGGCTTTCACGGCCGGAGAACGATGGTTGTTGGGGGTTTTCCGGGCTGTATTGCCGTGGTCTTGGCATTGTAGTTCCTGACGTTTCGCCAGCAGCTGTGGCTGGCATCTTCAGAGGTGTAGCACCAAAAGACAGAGATCTCTCAGTGACACTGAGAGATCTCTGTCTTTTGGTGCTACACCTCTGAAGATGCCAGCCACAGCTGCTGGCGAAACGTCAGGAACTACAATGCCAAGACCACGGCAATACAGCCCGGAAAACCCCCAACAACCATCGATAACATTGTCATTGCTATAAAAATTATTTACAAAGAGGCAGTTTAACCCACAACCTTGCTGGATGTCCCCCGTTTGCCCCTGTCAAATCTGTAACAGCATCCTATTCCAGTCTTCCGTGTGTTTTCCTTGACAAAAATCCCATTGAAATGAATCAGCCTTGTTCTGGCAGAGTGCTTTGAAAAGCAGGCTTTTAGTCATGCATTTTTAAGCTAAAACCACTCTGATGTTATGTTTACAAAGGAGGGGGGCAGTTGTTGGAAAACCTGCAATATCTAAGTGTCTTGGCTTGTTTTTCAGGGCTCTGTAAGATTTAATATGCTTCTAATTTAGAAAGGATTAGGCAGTGCATTTCATTTGGTTATTAGAGTGGCTCCAACTGTGGGTAGATATTTAAAACTACTTTATCCCCTTTTGCAGTTCTTTGCATCTATCACAATGCTTTTGTTTACTAGCAAGGACAGGATTTTTTGTCTTTCCTACATGATTATTTGGAGAGGGGGGAGCAGAAGTCACTTCCACAACCTACAAGGAAGTACTGCTAGTGAGGGGTTCACGCGGTAGAACTCACCAAAATGGGAAAGAATTTTTTTTAAGGAATTTAATGAAACTACCATCAAGCATAGAGTCATTTGTCATACCGCACGGTGCAGAGACAGCCTTGACTACAAGTATGCATTTGTTAAATGTTCTCACAAAACTGTGATCATTAATTCTAGAGCACCTGTTTGCAAAAGGAAATATATGTTTTTGAGCTGTCGTGCAGTGCAAGACAGTTGTTAAAAGTCTGGAGAGAATGTGATTTTATAGCATTTTAATAACATGGCCAAAGATGCCTTTAGCGTCGACAAAGGGGTTTTTTTTCTTTTCTTTTTTTCCCCCAGACTGAAGCTCAGGAGTAAAATCAGCATTTTATGCAAGATGCATATTATATAAAACTCTTAGGTATAGTATTAACATATTTAAATTACCATAAAAATAAATGGTGCACCAAAAATCTTCCATAGTTCTTTCCTTTTTTAAAAAATGGGGGGAAATTAAACGTTATTCTCAGGGAAACATCTTATACATGGACATGCTAAGAATTCATGATTTCACTGCAAAACAGAGAATATATACATTTTATGTGTGATTTACAAAGAAAATCAGGTGCAAAAGCAAAATAGATATGAGGATATATGCCAGATAGTTATCTCAAGAACAACATTTACATATTTGTACCACTATAGGTCTCTATTTAACCTGGCAGACTGCCCTCCCTCCTTTGAATACATGAAATTATTTTATACTGAGTCAGACCGTTGGTCTATCAAGGTTCAATATTGTCTGCTCTGACCAGCAGCAGCTCTCTGTGGCCTTAGGCAGAAGGTGTTTCACAGCAGCCTAGCAGCTGTTTAAGTAGAGATGCCAGGAACTGAACCTGCAACCTTGTGCATCAGATGCTTTGCCACTGAACCACAGCCCCACCAAATGTTTTTTGAGGGGCCATGGCCCCACCCCATTTTGCTGCATGTATACAGTAAAAAGGCACTAGAAGAGCAGTTCTTACTCTCCTGTCTTCTCTTCCAATTCCTCCACTGCTCTGTTCCCTTCTTGACTCCTGGACAATCCTAGTGACAACCATCATATCTCAAGGCAGTGAATTCTATAACCTTGTGATGTGTGGAGGAGTACTTCATTCTCCCTGTCGTGAACTTACTGCCAGTCAACTGGATGAAAACTTTTTGCCTAGGACACAAAAGAACCAGGAACAATGCACAGAAACATAGCAATGGAGCAATCTATAGTTTTGGTTGGCCCTGAATTTCTAAAATCACCCCCTTTCATTATGTTTATTGATTTTTCACATCATAGTCTCTTGGTGGGAATCTTGTCCTACTGTGCCAGAATCAGTCATGTTGAAAGTATATTTAAAAGACCAGCCCTTGACCATATTTATGAACTACTGCATGCCATTGCCAGAATCTCTGTGTCGAATTAATTAATTGGTAGCAATTGCTGTATAGGTATTTATTTCACAATACTGAGCAAATTACTACCATTACAGCTAGAGGCTTATTTTAGAAAATGAAACTCAAGATCCTATAGAACAAGACAGCTGCTTTACAGAAGTGCTTGTACCCATTGTTGCAGCTCTCGCTTCCCCAAGGAATCACACGTTTAGACATAGGCCATTATGAAAATAGACTTAACTGCAAGACGTGAAATGGAGTGCTGTGACCATTATTTTGGTCCAAAAAGGTGTCAGAGATGCTGCGTGTATGAAATTCACAACAATCTCTAAAGCACATCTCATAGAAAGCAGAAGTTTTCTATGCTTCCTTGTATGAACTTCTCTAGTATTGTCACTGAATCTAAAACATAATATTTTTTAAAAAAAATCTCTTCTTTCTGTTATTTTACCCCATCTTCTATGGGCTGTCTAGTGGCCTTCTGGAGGTCCTTCACCAGAATCAATAGCTTCCCTCAACTTTAACGATGTTTTACAGGTAGCATATAATTTAGCTATCTATATCTACATTTGGTTATCCAGATATGCCCAAAATATCTTTTCTTCCAAGGCTTATTTATTCATTTTGAAAAGATATACCCTTGCATTCTCAGAGCTTCCAGATTCATGAGGTGACTCAAAGACATACAAAAGAGAAAGAAATAATAAAAGACTGAAATATATGACTCTAGAATCACAGTAAGCGCCCCCCCCCCCAGTTTAAAATATCCCTCAGTTATAAGCCTGGGTGAAAAATAACATTAACAACAAGGAAGAAAAAAGGGGGTGTGGGGGAAGGTCCCCACAAACTCGACCCAAACAAGCAGGGGAACAGAATAGAGGGGTCAAGTAACAACCGAAAACATATATATAGAAAGTATTTATTATAGATGTTCACAAGTGTAGGTTAAAAACAAGTTTAAAACATAAGGCTTAATGGCAGGCTACATGTAAATGCTAAAACTTGCTAAAACATCTCAAGGTACAGATGATGGTACAGTGCAATGACCAACACAAATAGACCAAGGTACAATAAAAAACCTGACCAGACGCATTTCAGCCCTAAGGCCTTCTTCAGTGGTCAATTGTAAACAATTTATAATCAAACACACCCACACATATAGAAACCAATCGTGAAATGCTCCCCAGTGTTTTATCTAGAGCTGTAACAAAAGAAGAAAGGGGGAGATTTTTAAAAAATAGAATATAGTCTATCATTAAGTACTAGAATTATTTTAGGTAAAATACTAAATCAAAATTTACCTCTAGTATTATATGATAAAATGCAAATATTGCAGTAGACCAGGGCCAGGACTGCATTCACACAATGCTCTCCATTTATTGTTGTACTCTATAGAAAAAATGTACCAAATTTGATAATTATTCCATAAAAAACTCTTAATTATCCCCCCAGGTTCTCAAAACCCAATCACAAATCAACCTGAGGCTTGGTTTCCAATGTATAAGGGTGTGTCACATCAATCTTCAGTAAAGATAAAATGGCACTTTAACCTAAAAAAGTTCAGCTATATGAAAAGGTAGAAGGGTGATGCAATGTCTCCCATGTGATAAGAAGATATGCTCTCAAAGGGGTGGGGAGAGAGAGAAGGAAGAGAACACTGAAATGGCAGGGACACAGCACATATTCAGTTAGGGCCATTGTCCAAATCAAGTCAAATCTATCTCCGACACAGCAAGTCCAGTCCTCTTCTTCATTAAGTCCCCAAGGCATCAACGTCAGGAGGTGGTGAATCCAAAATATTTTTCTTTTCTACAGGAGTTTGTGAGAGCCTGAAGATGTGTTCTGTATAACTTCCACAACCCAAAATTGCAGCTGCTTCTCTGTGTGGCCAGCAGTGAGATAGTGGCCGTCGTCACACAGGCCCTTATTTCGTCAGTTTTGCACTAGAAATCGTTTCTTCTGTTATTGTTATTAGAACGGATTCTCCCATCTTTTGACGACTGCTTGCGCTTCCAGTCAGTCACATTAAAAGGGAAAAGCGCAATTTGACAGTCAGTCAAAGTTCCTCTGGAAACGGGGCCCTAAAAATCCCGCCCTTTTTAAAAAAAAAAAAATCGCATATTTGCACTATATCACTCTTCTATTATACCAATGTTGTGCTGGGCCAACCCAAAAGCCAACTGTGATAGGTAGCAGAGGTTTCCCGCCCATGGCAGAATAGTGCTATAGCACTATATGGCTGACTTTTTTTTATAAAAAATTACTTTGAGGCTTAATTGCGGGTCGCGCTGGGGCTTGTGGGAGTGTAGGGCAGGAGAATCAGTGTTAGGTGAGACAGATGATTGGGGAGAGTGAGCGTTTTGGCGTTGCAAAGCGTTCATAGTCGATCCAGGGCATTCACATGGAAGTGGATAAAGACGACATAAAGAGTCACAAAACATGAATTGGGGAGAATGACGAAATTGCAAGAGAGCCGGAATAAGGTGAGCATTCAGTGGGAGATGGCGCTAGTTTGGCGCTAAATTTATGGCCATGTGACGACGGCCAGTGGTTAACAAGTAGGGCATTCACTTTGTTTAATCTAATACAGCTCCTATGCTCACAAATACGAACTTTCTGCTTTGTGGTTACTTACTTGCAGGTGGGGGTATACAGCTAGACTTTGTTGTCAAGAAGTGTTTCTGCAAAACCACATTTTTGTTACCACAATAAAGTACTCCCGTTCAAACACAAAAAGGCACAAGCTGTGTTACTACTGAAACAGAGGAGCATTCACACCGTGCATTCAGCACTGCTGATGACAATGAATGTCCAAAATTACAGTAGAATGAATGAATGCCTAAAAGAATGCATTATCTTACAGGACTCTGCCATATTTTTGTAAGGTTTAATGTTTTAAAGTTGCCATTTTGGAGGGTTCATGAAAAACCCCATCTACTCTCTTTAGATTACATAAAAAATGTCAAACACCCAGAGTATTATGATGTAGTGCTACATTTGTTACCAGCTGCTAGACTTAATTTTCGGGAACATTCAACATCCTGCTCAACACCTTCTAAAAAGTAATGGTTCCTGAAGGATTGGAGACCAATAATTCAGTACACGAGAAGAGAATATGAACATGATGATAAATTTTTGCAATGGCGGTGTTTACAGTAACTATTAAACCCTTTCACAGTTATTACATTACACTAGTTAGATGTATGTATATTAAAAATGTCAATAAAAGAAAAATCTCACAATTTCCTTTGTGTATTTTTTCATGCATGTTCACAGAATTGTTCTCATAATCTGCTGCTTCAGCTTTACTATTTTACTCCAAAGAGTTTGAAATGGTTTCATTAACCATTCCATTCCCTTTGTTTTTTGGGGGGAAGGGGGATTCATGTCCAGAGTTTGGTCTTTCATCAGGGCCACAGCAATCCACTTGTGGCAGAAGAGCTCATTCACTTCCTCCCCACCATCCGGTTGAAGCAGGGTGAGCTGTGAGTAGAAAAAGTAGAAGGAGAATGTCCAAATGGCTGCAGGCAATAAATGTATTATAGAAATTCACCAACACATTTCAAAGCAATGATCATTTTGTACCTTAAAGATAAGGTACAATCTTAGGTTGTTGGCACGGAGAACATCTTTTTAAGCCTCATTTATTCCCAAAAGAAAGATTAACATTCCTTTTTCTAGCATGGTGCAGTGGTTAGAGTGTCAAACTAGGATCTGGGAGTTGCAGGTTCAGTTCCCCCCTCTGCCACAGAAACTTTCTGGGTGACCTTGGGCCAGTCTCAGTCTAATCTACCTCACAGGATTGCTGTGATGATAAAATGGAGCACAGAATGATGTGAGCCACTTTAGGTCCCCTTTGGGGGAGAAAGGCAGGGTATAGATGAATTAATAAATAATAAATAGTTTGCCATAGAGTGAGAAGCTAAAACAATATAGGATGATAACTGCCCCCTCCCCAACCATTAACATAAAAGAACATATTTCAATCAATTAAAATACCAGACTTCTCATCCCTGATGTCTAAAAATATGTTTTAAAACAAACATAAAACAATATCCATACTAGTATAAACAGCCAGCATATGTAGTGGTTAAACTAAGATTTGGAAGGTCCAGGTTTGAATCCCCGCTCTGCCATGGAACCTCACTGGGTAATCTTGAGCCAGTTACTCTTTCTAAGCCTAAACTATCTCACAGGGCTGTTGTTACAGGAATAAATTGGAGAAGAGGAGAATGATGTTGTAAGCCACTTTGGGTCCCCACTGGAGAGAAAAGGTGGGTACAAATATCTGAATAAATAATTTTTAAAAATCTATATTCAGAATTTTTGAAAAAGATTTCAGGGAGGGATGGCTCAGGTCTCTGCAAATATTAAAGAACAAAAAATTACAGGTTCATGCATCCCTAAACTGTTTAACAAAATAAATACATTGTGATATCTAACTGTGAAATGCAGATCTACATGCTGATACCACAGCCTGCACAACAGGGCCAGCTACAACTATCAATGGGAATTCTGGAAACTTGGGAGAATCCTCAAGTGTGGAGAAAAGATTAACTTTCTTAACCACTTCCCACTTTTGACACACACAGATGAATAGTTATGCATAGTTGTGTCTCTTATGCTTTGAAATAAACTACCCACTGTCGTTACAATGCTCACTGAAGTGCCTAATGCAAGATTTGGGCTGCAATCCTAAGGACAATTTCCTGGGAGTAAGCCCCATTGAATAACACAGGACTTACTTCTTGTTAAACCTACTTAGAATTGTTCCCATGGTGTAGGACCTCAGAGAAGTGGTGGGCAAAACCAGCACCAGAAATGTTTGTTGCTTAGCCGTAGAAGATTCTGAATGACACTTTGCTCTGGCTCCAGTCCCATATGTCTGATGCACTAAAACTACAAAGAATGAACACGTATTTTAAGACAGTTGAATTGGTGCAATAACAATAAGTCAGAGACCTGTAAGGAGTCGGGACTTGGGAGTAATGCCATTTCCTCCTTCTTCCACTGCCTTGCCAGATCCCTGTCTTCCTGATCACCATGAAACCCCTTCTTGTAAACTTTTGCCCCTCCCCCCATTTGTCATCATTGCTACCTCCTTCTCTGTCTTCTTGACCCCTTCCCCAGCATTGTTTTAGTGCATTTTATATTTGTTCGTTTTACTGTGTTTTTTATCTTATTGTTTTTATACTAGTTTTATATTGCTGTTACCTGTTCTGAGTCCTGAGATGCGCAAGAGAAAGACAGGTTATATAAATATTTTAATTTTTTTAATGAGATGTTATCTACAATATGGTAGGGAAGGTGGCCTGCTCACAAAAGGACACTGCTGCCTTGGTCAATGTATGGACTGGGCTGTATTTTCTCAACTATGAACTAAAAACATATTAACTGCACCAACAAAAACCATTTTGACAGTAATTTGTGATAAACTAGTAGCAAAATGTATCCAAATGAAGGGGACTTAGAGACAGGTGAATCCTTGCAATAATGAATAAACGTTGACTACTATTCATCACTATGTTCTGTCCTTTTCAGGTTGGTGACCCACTCCCTCCTTCAGCTTCCCGCATACCCCACTCCAATTCCCCATAATAGAGCTGCTCCCCACGATCCCTCTGTTTATCTTCTTTGTGTGCCTATTTACTTTCCCTTAATGCTCACCAAGCAGGTTCTACTTCTCTTTCCTGTTTCCACATCAGACTTAGCAGCATGGAAAAACAAGTGGCAAATGTCCCAAGAGTATAGGCCCATAGGGTAATGTGTTGTAGCAAGCTACCCCCTTTAAGAACTATGGACTCTGTTACCAGCAGTCAGGGATTCTGCCATCTGTGCCAGCCTCCCCATTTTGGACTATGAACTCTGTTGTCAATGCCTGTCTCCTGAACCAAAGACCCTGCCATTTGTGCCTGTTTCCTGACTGTATGACTTATGGACTCTGCCACCCCTGCCTGCCCTCTGCCTCCCTGGATTAGGGACTCTCTCTCTCTCTTGCCCTAAGACCCATTGCTAGACATGAAATTTACCTTGGGCATGGACCTGGCAGCTAGCAATGACGCACAAGCAAGGAGGATTCTCTGTGAAACGGATTAGGCGCCCCCTGGCCTGCCCTCCACAGGGAAGCCACCGCAGAACAGTCATGGGTCCGCCATAATGCTCAGAGCAGCCTGCCAGCGATCCCATGAACACACAGAAGCAAACCAGAGGGCAGCCATGTTCTCAGGCAACAGGCAGTTACTACGGACAGTTCTCCTTGAGTCCACCATTTCCCCACCAGGCTCCTGTCACGTTCTGAGGTCCTGCCTCACCCTGATATGCAAATCACTGCCCACAGCCCCAGGACAGAAGAGATGTGCTGGCTGAACAAAACAGACAATGGATTCATATTGATGTGCCCATCAAGCACCGACATTCCAAGCTGATCCCATCAGTCCAACTTGGCTTCCTGTCAAATCTAATCAACCCACCCTGCACCCCTTCCCTTCCTTTTGTCCCATCCCAAGGGTGTCACTGTCTCACAATCAGATCCTAAAGTGGCACATCAGATTCCTGATATGAGCCCATCATATCTCTTGTTAGCCCATTATATCTTTTGTTGAAAACATCCTGAGAACCCGTCCCAGGCCGGCCCCGTAGGGTTCCACCTCAGGACACATTTCAGCTATTTAAGCAGGCTCTGTCTGACACTAGGAGCTCGGTGCTTGGCACCGTACCCAGTGCCTGGCGCCGGGCTCAGCCGGGCACTGCACCCCATCCCCAACCTTGATGGACCCTCTACATCCCCCCCCCAAACTCGCTGCTGGAATCTCTGCCCCTCACTGTGATCAGGTAATGTATTGCCTCTATTACATTGATCTCAAGTGGGTTCTTGCTAATGCAAATGTCTCTGTAACTCTTTCCAACCTTTATTTCTGAGTTCTTGTATGTCTGTTGTATGTGAGTGCTATGTCAGGCATATGCAGCACCGTTAGTAAATATTATTTATTTAAATATTAGTCTCCTCTTTCTTGTCTGAGTAATCTAATAGACTGACTCTGGTATAGTTGGTTAAAGATCCACGCTAGCTCAAGCCAAACTGCTTGCTAATTTCCCCATAAAATAGCAGTTCTGGTAACAGTGTACATGTTACTATATTGATTTAATTCCATGTGTACAACCTACTTGTATTAGTCATATTAGAAAGGGAAACAGTGCCCATAGAGGAAACATCTGATGTTTATCCATAGCAGCCAGTGCCCTTTCAGGCCATCTCCTTTCACCCGGAGTCCATCCATATATGTGAGAAGTTCAGTCTGGCATGTGCTACCTCAGTTGCTTGGCATAGTCATGATGAACTGGCAACCATTGCAGCATGTCCAGTTACTGTAGACTTGCACACAAGCTGTCGACATGCAGTTGTGTGCATGTGGGAGGAAAGGAAGAATTTCCCTATGAGTTGCTAGTTTCATAACAGCACTCAAACATGCACATTGAGTCACCCTTTCTCTGTTTTTTGGGGGGGGGGGGCTTTATCCCAGAAAAAGTTGAATACTTATCCACCATGCTTACCACCTTTCCCTCACTCTCAGCTTTCCACACAGAAAGTGACCAGAAAGAGAATATGACAAGCATGGGACATTATAGATTTAACTGCTGACATAGTCCTTTTCTCCACACCTCCTAGCTGAAGTGGCAATGCAAGAAACATATTTACCTTATTATGCATAATTTTTATCTTCAAATATGAAGATAAGGAGAAAGCAAAGTTAAACGATTAGATAACAGTTCTTACTGCCAAAAGCCATAATCTGACACAGCCTGAGCCTGGTACAGTAGTCAATTAATGGCTCAGTGCTCATACAATAATGACCTACTAACCTGACGGTGTGTTGCTCTCACATTTTGCTATCCCCTGGGATGCTACTGTCACTGTGTTATCTATTGCCTGCTTCCCTATCAAAGAAAATAAGCAGAGCTGAAATGTATGTACGCATCAAGCTCTGTAGTTCATTGCACACCAACCCAGGCAACTGGAGGAACAATAGATTTATAAGTTTATCCTACATTAAACCAAACATGCCTGACTGCACTGTAAATTACTAAATAATAAACCAGGTGGTGTAAGATCCTGACTTGGACAGAATATAAAAATCTATCAACCTGTAAAATACAATAACCATAAATGTGCTATGTTGCTGATGGCTCAGGTAAACTATCCACCTCCAGCAACCATGGTTTTTCCTTGAGTAAATTGCCACAAAGGTTATTTCCCCCTAAATTCAGGTCCTAGGTGCCTTTTTTCCTTATGCAGAAGAAATATAATTGAGCTTTTAAAAAGTGGTAAATTTGTTTGTTTTGTTTATATTTCTTTGCTTCATATGAGGCTGTTTCATGATAATGTGGAAGCATATTGCCAGAGGCATTTGGGACTGATCTAGAAAGAAAAGATAAACTAATGTCTTACAGCATGCAACTTTTGCATTCGGACTTAACATTTAAATGAGATTGCCAAATACTGTAAGCACTCCATGAGAGAGCAAAAGAGAAAGAGTGGGGCATTGGTTGCTTTCAAATTAGATTTTTCTTAGGTTTCCCCCCCCCCTTTTTTGAGAAAGAGAAAGACAAAAATCTATGCTAGCTCAATAAAACGTTTCACACATATTCTACACACCATTAGCCCTCTCTTAAATTAAAACTGGAATTTTAAAAAGAGCCTCAATCCTGTCCAAAATTAATTCCCTGTGAATCAAGAGAGAGAAAGAGAGAGAGAAAAGGGGGAAATTTATTTCAAGAAAAGCCATGTTTAAAAATATTCAATAAATGGCAGCTCTCAGTTCAATAATGCTAATTAATTCCGTTTTAGGAGCTGTTCAATAGCAAACCAGGTTAGCTTTATATGATTTACAAACAGTGTTTACATTCATAAAAGGGCAGCAAATAGCAGCATGGCTTGACATCATTACAGGAAAATGCTTGGGGATGCAGGCAGTTTAATTAGGGGTGGGCTTGAGTTCACTGTACAACTAACGTCTTAGAGCTTTGATAATGTACTTTCATAGAATGAGAATACTATAGCAAGATTACTGGAGGGGTGGGAATGTTGTTTGCTTTCCCAATGAAAAGCAATGATCTGCCTTAAGAAGCTATCTAAACCAGAATATATATATTTAACCAACTGTATTCATCTGTTTGGAAAATATTAATTCATCTCTCTCTTCATACACATACATAGAGTGTTTGCTCATAAATCCATATTATGTGAATCTCAGTAGTTTAAAACTTCTTACTATTTGAATTTTCAATATGTATAACACCATACAGTGTTAACCCTATCAATTATCACCTTTTAAATAAAAGATACATATGACAGTATGGTAAGGACTAGAGGCAGGCATGAACCGAAATATGAATCAAAGTTCATCACACCCCAGGCTGATTCGTGGTTTGAGAGCTGGAGGTTCGTGGGAGCTCATTTCTCATGAACCGTGATGAATTTTAGCCCAGTTAATTTGGTTCATATTTCAGTTCATCGCTGCTGACAGCCCGGCGCCGATCAATCAGTTTCCTAAGCAACAGAGGGATGGGCTGTCTGCAGACCTTCTGTTGACCCAGAAGTGACGTTTTCACGAACTGAATGAACTGGTTCACGAACCAGGGCAAGTTCGTGAAAGTTCATGGTTCATGGTTTGTGAAACGTGAACCGCACAGTTCAGAATTTTCCTGGTTCATGCCCATCTCTAGTAAGGAGTATAAAGAACACAAAAGTTGTCTAGTCCTTGTACAGAACAGTTAGAGTTAAAAGAAGTGGCATTATCTCCTTTTGTCTTATATCTAGTTGGGTGAGAGCTGTGCAATCCTCAGTGCAATCCTCTCAGTGCAATCCTAAAAAGAGTTACACCCTTAAAAGCCTTTGGATTTCAAGGATGTAACTCTTCTTATGATTGCACAGTGTCTGTATTACAGATCTATGTTTTTTTCTGGGTATGCCAATGCACTAGTGTAACGGCCAGAGTCCCAAAGGCCAGGTTCAATTTCTAGAGATATGCTTATAAATTAAAAATGTAAATCCAATTTATTTAAATGTAACAGAACACAACTGTGAAAATGTTCCCAAAGTTTTCAATACTGGTTCACTAACCAGTGACCCTAGAGCTGAGTCCTACTCGGAATCCACTTGGTAGAGGGTGCAAGCAGTTCTGTGGGTTTTGCCAGAGACTATGCCTGGAATGGAGTCCCAAACATCCAGAAGGCCTTGCAACAGCAGGACTCTTTTTATGAAGATGCTGTATGAATCCTGGAGCTTGCTTCTTGCCCTGGGAGCAGTTCCTCTTTCTTCCTGGCAAGATGAAATGGGGTAGCTAAGTACTAGGGTTTTGGTCTTAGGCAGACAATGAAGAATTTAGCTGTCAGAAATTCCTGCTCTTTGCTCTTCCTTGCTTCTTCAGCTCTTCCCAGCTACTGCTGTTCTCCCAGGGAGAAGTGTTCAGTTCTTCCCAGCTAGCAGTTTCAGCTCTGTGACCTTCTTAGATCCAAAGCTTAGAAACAAGCTTTGTCTTCCAAAGAGCACTAGCTTTAGTACTCTCTTTCTTCCAGTCTTTTTAGCTAGCCTCGTCCTGCATTATACCACCTCTCCTAGTCATGGTAGCCTTTTCCAACATATGCCCCACGTGTTGGACATGCCCCATGTGTTAAACATGCAAATTAATACAAACCTAGGTACACATCAGTTATCTGCTAGTCTGGTCTGCTAGTCTGGTCTATCTAAGTATCAGTCTATTATTCAGACCTAGATCCTAGGCCCTCAAACCCATTTTTCAGTATAGGCTTACACAAGTAACTGCAGAACCCAGAATAAACTGGCATACAAACAGTTACTCGGTACTACTTAATGGTGTTGCCCATCTCTATTTGTTTGTTCCTATTATCTTACACTATCAAATACATTCAGGACAATTGTCATTTTTTTGAACTCATAAACATACCAGTCACATGTTTTACAATCACTTACTATACTATTAGCATACAAAAAAGCTTTCGATATGGCTTTCTTAATGAGACACCACAGTAAGATTTCTTTTATTTGTTATTATCCCTCCACCAACTTTCAAAGACTTTTTTTAATGCAGAAGGAGAAAGATCAGAAAAGCCTAAGTGAAATACAAGTCATCTAGTCCACCTAGCGTCACGGAAGATCAATGTGCAGAGAAGCATTGTAGAGAAGAAGCATTAAGAAAATAATTTTAGCATCCTCAATAGCATGTCACACCTACGTTAGGCATTTTTACTGCTTTGTCTTATACACACTCGGTACACACTATTGGGAGTAAGCTGTTTGCATATGAGAGTCCACTTAACTCATTTTATGCCACCTGCATTTTTGTTCTATATCAAGAATTTCACACCAAAAAAGCTCAGTAAATAGTGCAATATCACCTACTGATCCTGACATAATGGAATTTCTACTTTGTTCTTTTACCAGCATGTATTCTTCCCACAGATAGATCTCAGCGTGCATTAGCCAATATTGCAGATATGGCAGAAGCTGCCGCCCCAGAAGGAGACTTTTGCTGCTAGAACAGTAATGCTTATTACACACGCAACCACAATTTCAGATATGCTGGAAGGAATGAGGCATCATGATCTGTTTATCTTTATTTATTTAATTGTTTTAAATGTGCCCATCAATGTAACATCTGGATTCATTACTTAGATTAAACGTAACAATGCATAAAATTGAACAATTTGCAATGGACAACATGAACTCCCTCTATTATTTTAACACCCCTGTTGGTAACCGTCTTCTTCAGTTTACACCAACTGGCTCCCGATTGGATGATTCCTTGCACATTTTTTATACCAGTAGTCAGAAACGAAAATATTATATTAGTTTTTAACTGTTTTCAGTCATTGGTGTAAACCTTCCTGAACAATTGATATTGAAAGAGTGGCACTGAAATTCTAAAACAATTGTGTAAAATAAAGTGAATGAACAATGATGACTGAAGAATAAAAGTGGCTTAATTCACTGATTCTTGGCAAGAACAAGAGAGCCTCCCATAACCACCTCGATTCCTGTTATGTCAGAGATATCATTATTTGTAAAGATTAAAGGCTATGGTTATTCCAGTGTGATTAGAACTGAAACAACAAGAATAATACTGGGGAAACTGTCAAGCTCCATTTCTGCCCACACGGAAACTTAAGACGTTTTGTGGCTGTCCCAGATGTCCACCTGATGAGGCCCGCCTCTTCCTTATTCCTACGTCTTTGAGGCTGCCACCAGCTAGAGGATCTCCCGCTAAAGGACTAGGTAGTCCAACACTCTTTGTTGTGTTGCTGCTTGAAGACTCTGTCTTGTTTTTGTGTCTCCTGTTTTGCTTGTACTAGTTAATTCAGGGTCAAATAAATGCATTTTCAGATGCTTAGGTTCAATGGCCACCCCCATCTCAATGTGTGATTGACTATGATTTGATGTGGATACAGGAACCAGTCTACAAATATTCAAAATATTAAGAAATTTAATACAGAAATAACAAGTGCACACAGCATTTTGAAATCACAATGGAATTAGCAAAGATCAAAATAAAGTAACTTAAACCCAGTCCTCTAACCCTATCACTGTACATCTCATACAAAATGACAAAATTAGAATAGACTGTTTAATTCTTGTAGTTACAAATATTCAGAAATGCCCCATTATCTCAATTTCATGGAATGGGGACTCTAGCCTTTGTTCAGCAATACATGCTCACGACAACTACTACTGCAATAGAGCTCAAAGGTGAAATAGCTCCTCATAAGAAGACAAAATGGCTAAGACAGTCCAGGGAGTTAATAGGCAGGAGGATGTCCTCCCTCATGTCTGGTGGTTTTATAATGTCCTCCTTTTGCCCACACATTGTGGGTCATTTTTTCCAGTCTCCTCAACCCCCCAAAGAGCTTCTCTTTCCCACTTGGTCTCCTAAGCTCATTGGCAACCTGTGATTTTTTTCTATCCTTTTTCTTCCCTTGCTATGTTCATCTGCATTAGGGATGGGGGGACAGCATCATCGGAGAATTTTTTTAAAAAAATGTATACTCAGGTACTTAGTGGAAAACTGACAAAGGGTATCTCTAGGAATTGCTGGAGATTCTAGGGTAAAACCAGAAGTGACATAGGGTAGCTCTAGGAATCACTGGAAAAATATATGGGTAAAACCTGTCACTTCAGTGTTACTATATGTCCTCCCTTTCACGTATTTCCTTAAACACACATGGACTCTCTAACTCTGGGACACTCAATCACAACCACAACCAATTTGGAAGAATTAAGCTCAGTGCCAGAGGAAACCTCTTTCTGCTTCCAAAGCCTGGCTAGCTAGGAAAACTGACACACTTGCCAAGTAGGGGGAACAGAACATGTGATTTAGGGGTCTTCTACCTGGATAGTGGGCAGGCAAGCTCAAAGTGCCTCTAATAGGCTACCAGCAACCACGGAACAACCAGATCTTTTCCAAAGCAAGGTCCAGAATTTTTTGCGGGAAATACAGAGGCACAGGAATTTTAAAAGGTACTCAAGCATAAGAACAGTGCAATTGTTGTGTTCAGAGGGACATGCATAAGGAGAGAAAATAAAAGAAAACCAAGCCTATGGCTGAGAGGAAATTCTGTACCTGAGAATGGCCACAAGGAGAAGTGTGAGAATTTAAAAAGAGGGAACGGAGAGTTCCCAGAGGAAAGGAGTGAACACAGGAGTTTACTTATCTTCAGTCTGCTCAGTAAAGTAAATTGTGTGCTTTGATGGTCCAAGAATTGAGAGTGGAGGACCTCAGGCAGGACTTCTGAAGGTCCCAAGGAAAAGGTTGGCTGGTTCCAGAAGAGAAGAGTGGAGGGTAGCCTCGGAGCCAGCAGAGGGGATTTGGCTGTCTGTCTTTGGCTGGCAGAATAGCTATAGTTAATAAGAGCTTGCACAAAGGAATATCAAAGAAATAATTGTGATGTCCAGGAATCCAGGGCGAGTCCTGGGTCTGAATCTATGGTTTTCCTGAATTTGCTAAGCAGAGGGTTTCCCAGAAAAGTAACAAAAAGTGATTCCTGGTCAGAAGAACAGACAAAACCGGCTGGCAGGATGGAGGCTTTGTCCATTCCTGTAGCAGGTTGATAGGAGACATTCAGGCAGAGTCAGTACAAGTAAGCAAGTCCATCTGGCTGCTTGATAGTAATAAGATTTTGTGCTCAGTAAGACTTGTCCTTGCAGATGAGATTATATGAGAGTAAAAGTGAATTAATCTCCGACCAAAAGTTATGACTGTTCATTAGCATAGCCTGAGGAGAGCCTTGGCCTTACCTCCTACAAAGTATGACATTACTAGCACTTAAAATAGCTGCATACATCTAGGAAGGAGGTCTCTGGTAACATCAGGTAAAAACATCAGGTAAAAACATCAGGTCTATTGAAGTCTTACTTATTATGCTCCTGTGAAAGTGGGGAAAAGTGACATATCCAAGGTAAAAAGGAATTAAAAGGTATCAGTTAAAGAAAGGAAAGTGTGTAAACATTTTTGCTACTGCCATCAACAGGTTTCTAGGAAAAATAAAGAGTGGAGGTCTAAAAAGCCATATGGTCAGTTCTAGGCCCCAAAGGGGCCACAGTCATTTGTTTTACAGACAGCAGCCCTCATATCACAAGATAAAAGATTTCTGCTTTACGAATGGAAATCATTATGTTCCCATAGTCTTATTTAAAAAGAAAGATGAAGATGATTTAGGGAGCTTCCCACATGACATGAGGGAAAGAATAAGATACTTGAAGTTTGCATGGTAGTTGCTGCTAACCTTTAACTGGCAAGGCTATGCTACCCATCCCTCCTTTCATAATGCACTGTGAGATTAGTTGGCCACCAAATCAGCCTGAGTAGGAAATTCTGAAGGTTTTTTCCCCCTCCAATTGGACAAGGGAACAGGTTCCCCCCACCACGACCACCTGTTTCACAATGTATGTGTCAGAGTAGTGGGTTGCTTAATAGGCCTGGTCTCCATGAGTCTGGTTAGATCTGACTAAAACATGGCAGGATTAGTGAAGATAAATGCTACAATTCAGTTTAGATTGGTAAACACCCTGAGGCAAACAATCCAGGCACTGACTGGGCTTAAGTGGCCTAAGGGCCTGGTAAGGGAATTCTGTTATGTTAGTCATCGTTAGGGTTGCCAGTCCCCCACTGGGGGTGGGGGGATCCCCCGCTCCCACCCCTGCCCCTGCTTACCCTCTACCCCTACCCCTGCTGGCAGGTGAAAAGGCAGGGGAATGCACCTCCCAGGGTGTGTTTTCGGGCAGCACAGCGTGTACCCATGTACTGCTGTGGGCTAATTACAGCCTGAAACTGGCCCAATTTGGCCCAAATCAGGCTGAAATCAGTCCTCTGCAGAACACAGGAGCACTGCAGGGCCTGTCGCACCGCTCCAGAAGCACTCCCACACTCCACAGTGGGCCAATTTCAACCCAAAATTGGCCTGATTCAACCCCAAACAGGCCTAAATTAGACTGCTGCAGAGCGCACGAGTACTCCAGGGCCTGTCATGCCACCCCTGTAGCACTCCCATGCTCTGCAGCGTGCTGATTTTGGCCCAAATGGCCAGATCCATTGCATAGACTCTTAGGAAACTTGCACAGAGGGACCTAATAATTTGCAGCTCAGCTACGTAATATTTAATAGACCTTAATTAAACCCAACTTTGGGATTTGAATCTTTCTTTGGAGGGTCTTTGAACAATAAGGAGACATTATAGAGCAGCTGGTAATATGGCTTGGCCCTGCTGTCAGAAAAAAACAAGTACAAAATTTGATTGGGCATGTCCCTTCGGCTGTACCTAAAGGGTATCTTCAGCTTAGAGGTCAGCTCAGACCGAAAAGCAGACCAAAATTTGACACAGACCGGCCCTGTTCGGCGTTCACAAACAGGAGGGTTGTGGGACACGACGACTTTGGGGCTGGTCCATTGGTCCATCAGTCCGTGAAACCAGACATCCCAGTACTGAGCAATCAATTCCCTAGGCAACGTGGGGGGGAGGGGGAACCAGCAGACCTTCTACTGCCTTTGGAACACATCTGTGTTGAACATTCACATTATGAATGTTCAAACTGTAAAAAAAATCATTCTTAATAAAAAACAAAGTTTTCTAGTGTGCAGGAGGCTGTAACTATAGATGGAGAGCCTAGACCTGTATGATAATTAAGCTCTCTATTAAATCACTATATTATTAACACACATCTTTAAGACTCAGTCTGTTTGTGAGAAATAGGACAACACATAATCCAAAATAACATTTTCATTCATATGTTGTTGCTGCTGTTGTAACTGAAAGTAAAGGAGAGCAACTGAAATGCAGGAAAATTCATATGAATTAGCAAATATTAGCGAAATGAAAGTTTGTTGAAAAGAGAAGGCATTATTCTGTGGTACTGCTCAAAATGCTTCTGCAAAACCTTGATTAATTTTAACTGACCCTTAATAAAAAATAAAGAATTGAATAATCCTTAAAGGCTAATGAAATATAATTTTATAAACCTTTTGGTGGCCATATGGATGACCAGCCTGCTGAGTTGCCTCACTCCGTTTTACCTCAGTCATCTCATCTATAGCACAGAGCAGTAAGGAAAACAATTACCACAATTTAACAGATGTGTGATCTGTGTAGGCTCCATTTCATGTAATATTGTGTTTTCAAATGTGTAGAGTTCTTTACATATATTACCTTGTTCTATATCAACTTGGAGGTAAATCAGTATTTTATCCCCTTTTTGTTCACGGGCTGAGAAACAGAGCAGTTTGCCAAACTGAGATCTAAACTGGGGAATTCCAGATTTAAAGTTGAATGTTTTAGCCACTGCACTCTATTGCCTCTACTCTAAAGCAATCTCAAAATAGTTTTAAAATTTTGGGGGTCAGGGAGTAAACAAACTATCAATTAAAAACTTTCTGCAAAAGAGAGAATTTTTCTTTCTTCTGACATGTGAGAAGGATTTTGACATTTTCAGATATTGCTAGGAAAGATGTTCAATAGGACAATGACTGAAAAAGCCTTGCTCCTAAGTTTATTATTTGACTGTGTATGGCAGCCAATATCCAGGTAATTTTCTGTTGCTTGCTACTGGTCTAACCACACTGTAGAGTTTTGTAATTCCAATAGCTACCCATTATCAAGTTCTGGGTTAAGTTTATTTTCACCAAATTTCAGCTTATGGTTATGTCTTTCTTAAAATTAATTTTCTTTTTAAAAGTCTGGATATAATACAAACAAAGTCGGATCCAACACTTACTTCTGTGAAGCCTTTCTCCAAGAGAACAAATTTTAGTAAAAGGGAATCATTGGATACAGTTTAGTGAAAGGGAGTAATCGGATCAAACCAAAGAAAGACAGTTTTTCTAAAACTATATCCATGACTCTCAGTTAAACATATCATAAAAGCCTGTTTATCTATGTAAGACTTAACCCAAATTAAAAATCCATAACTTTTGGGACAAAGCATTATAAATATTTCACAATAAATTAGGAATAACAACAAAAATCATTTATTATGCAAATGTTTATCTGTCAAAGAGCATGCACATTTCTTTCCATCTTATAAAGAAATACTAGTCTTCAAATAAGCTTCAAATAAGCAAACTTTCTTAGTAAATCCTTATAACAAGTGACAGCCAAGCAAATGTTTTAATTTCACAAAGCGATGTTTTAAGCAGAAATAAATTTTATATTTACAAAGGCATGTTGTTGGCATGACCAGAAATTTCAAATTGTACTCCTTGGTGCAAAGGCTGTATTGAGCTGCAAACAGATCTGCTTGTAATTGTTATAATAGCTGACCAAAATGCATGATTATTCAGGAAATGCTTTAATTTAAAAGTTGAACATTTCATTTTAACAGTCCAGTTGGTGTCGTAGTTAAGAGCAGCAGGTCTCTGAAGAAACAGGTTCGATTCCCCACTTCTCCGCTTGAAGCCAGCTAAGAGCAGAACCACAAGTGACAAAAAGCACAGATTGGACACTTGTCTGCTTCCCTCAAGTTTTGATGGGAAATGTAGGCAACTTGGCGGAATGTTGGACAAGTGACAGTTGAAAAGTCCACTGGACAGCAGTCAGAGAGCGAAGCTGCGAGACCAGGATGCCTACATTTCCCATCAAAACTTGAGGGAAGCAGACAAGTGTCCAATCTGTGCCTTTTGTCACTTGTGGTTCTGCTCTGAGTGACCTTGGGTCACTCACAGCTCTCTCAGGGCTCTCTCAGCAACACCCACCTCACAGGGTGATTATCATAGGATAATAATAGCACACTTTGTGTGTGTTAACACACTTAGTGGGTGTTAAGTTATGGGTGTTAAGTTGTCCTGAAGGGCGGTATATAAATCGAATGTTGTTGTTGTTGTTCTTGTTGTTCTTGTTCTTGTTTTTGTTCTTCCATTTGGATTCAAAACAAGTGCTTCCTCTGCTTACTTGTCATTAATCATACTTTATTTTTTTTAAAAAGAAAATGTGTGAGATATAATGCAAAACCAGGCTTTTGATATCATATATGAAAGTGGCCATAAGCAATGCAATTGTTGACTTCCTACTGACACCTTCAAAGGAAAAAAATCAGTCACCTTTAGAAATTACACCCATTTTATCGATTTCTTATGATACATTAAAAAGATATTATGATGTTTTTATAGGTGAGTTTGACTTTAAGGAGAGAAACATGTTGAGTGCTGTCATTGAAAAGATGCCTTTTGTCGTGATGCCATCATATTAAACCAACAAAAGGAAATTCATATTTAGCGAAGAAGGAAATTACTTTGGGTATGTATCATTCAAATCCTTAAGGATTATTGGCTAATTAGGAGCACAGTAATGTAAATTTGCTTTGTGTCAGGTTTTCAGGAACAGTAAAATAACATAATTAAGCAAGGAACAATGTAGATCACTTAAGCCACTCTTCACTGACAAATGCATATGATGTCTAAATATAAGGTGGGTTTCTACCTTACTGCAAATATATAGTACATAATATAGATGGGAGAGCTTCCCCTACCCTTCCCCAGTTCACCTTGTGATTTGCTTAGGGCTTTTGAAGCATTGGCTAGTGCTAATGGACATGGGTGGGAGAATATCTGTCCTGTGTATGACTGACTAAACTCTTTGTAATAAATACATATATTAAAATATTGATGTAAAATAATTTGGTAATGCATCATTCTTTATCATTATGTTATGCTTAGGGATTTTCCAATGGTATGTAAATGGGAGAAGAAGGTCAGTGCCGTTTCCAGGATTCGGGAGGCCCTTGAGCAACATAGCCTGAGTGGGCAGCCTACCATGAATGCCCATTCTTTGCTTTCTCTTCAGATGCAAACCCAGCGAGCATCCAGAGAGAAAGGTGAGGTGAATAATGGTAGCTGCTCCTTCCCCTCCTGTCCCATACATGTTACTTAGCAACAACTGTACTGCACTTTACTACTTTTGTTCAATCCTTACCTTTTAACTTCCATCTCTGAAATCCAGTGAAACATGTGTGTGCAGTGAAATATGTGTTTGGTTATTCATATTTATATTGCTCTATCATGCATTGGGAAATTTTTTCTGAAGACTTGTATAAAACTTGGCTGCTGTGCGTACACTGGTACATGTGAATATGTGCTGTCAAGTCACAACCGACTTATGGAGACCCCAGCAAGGGGCTTTCAAGGCAAGTGAGAAGCAGAGAGGGGTTTCTGTTGCCTTCCTCTACAAAGTCTTCCTTGATGGTCACCCATCCAAGTACTGGCCCTGCTTAGCTACTGAGATCTGAAGAGATTGGGCTATACCATGCCACCTTCCCTCCCGTGTTCACTGGTATTACCACATAAAATGTGGATGGTACCAATATGTACACACCACAGAATGCTGGTCCAGTCAAAGATGCTAAACAAGTGCAAATTATTCTTGAATGTCAAATGTGGATCTGTCCTTAATGTTTTAGTACACCAAAAGTAACTTTTAAAAAGTTAATAGATAATTTTCACCTTAATGCTGGAAAAAGTAACATCACAAAGATTAAAAGTTGATATGAACAAATATTCACCATTTTCTCTGACTGAAAGTCCTACATCAAGTTCATTTGTAAATTACCCGGTACATTTTAAATATTGCTGGTTAAAAACATAGCAAGTGCATCCAGTACAAACTCTGGAATTTCTATGCCAGCCACTTTCGGAGAGAAAATAAGCATTAGTATGGTCTTTAATGAAAGAGTAAGAGAAAGGTTTGAGTAAAAAAGAGAAAACTTTTAGAAAGCGTTTAGTCCATTAGGATACTTCTTATTTTAAAATGACTAATTTATCATGAACTGAATGTGTAAAATAGCTAGGGGGTAAGTTTTTCTTTTCTAAATGAAAAGCTTGTCATAAAAAGCCACCCCATTCTTTTCCCTGATTGATAATAGAAGCAATTACATGCCCGTTTAAGGTAAATGTGAATATGCCATTTCTATATTAAATGGTGCTAAGATCACTTTAAAATATTAATGTTAGCATTACAAAAATGTATATTCTTACACCCAAAGCTTATATTCGACCCTTGGCAACAGAATCAGCTCCAGAAAAAAATTGATCTTGTTATCCCAAAATGAAGTCATTTTTAGACATACTGTGTCTTATCGGAAGGAGAGTGGGCAAAATAAATCAGCTAAGAGTAAAAGTAGAATCTGCAATAACCTAGTACTACTGCTTCATCCTCCCACATCTCAGCACATAAAACTTACTGTCAAAAGAACTCACATCATGAGAATTAATCAAAAAACTCTTAAAATACTCCAAGCACCTACCTCCTGATGACTAATTTGCCTTTCCTATTGCAAACTACTAATTTTTTATCTCAATCGATATGTACAAATATACCTCACTATCAATCACCAAGGGCAAGGACAAACTTCCACTATTTATGTAATACCACTGACTACAAGATGAAATAAGAATTGACTACAGTAACTTGGGGCTAGCTTTAACAACCACTGAGAGAGGGGGCTGGGTAAAGGGAAAGAATGGAGTGACTCAAAGCCTCCAATGGCTCCAGGGAGAGTTTACAGGCAGCACTGGAAGTGCCAGGGAGAGCTAAAGTGAACCAAAGGGCAAAAAAAACAACAACAACCAGACTGGAAGTTTCCATTACAGTGGTCAGAAATCATTGTGGTCAACTTAAGACTGCACGTATAAAGTACTTACAAAGTGCAGAAAAGACAGCCCTGTCTCTCTGCCACTAGTGCTGTTACTAAAAATTGAGGCAGGAGGACGAGAGATCCATTTTTGGCCAGGTGGAAGGGGAGTATGGTCAACCAGACAAGAAAACGACAGGATGACCAAACAAGTCAGAGGGGCACTGGGATGTCCCAGTGGACACAGTGCCTGAAGTGGTCTCATGCTGAAAACCTCCCTTACCTGATCTTCAGAAAAACATTGCTTCTTTAGATAGAGGTTCCATTTAGATACTGCTAATAGCCACAAATGGACCTACTCACTGTGCCCATTGGTGATAAAAGGGATGCATGTGGAATGAGGAGGGATGTATGCAAAATTTCTCCGGGAATCTCTCCTGAGGTCAGAAGAACTCATAAGTTATTGTTCATGTGAAATGATGAAAAGATTCAAAAAGGAAACTGGAAAATCAAGAACTCCTTCCTCTGCCCCTACAAACACATAAAGAACATCCATCAAGTATTTAAGATGCTGCATGACAGGTAACCTTAATGACTAACAGCCTGAACCAAAATCCAATGCAATAAAAATAACTGGAATGAAACTGACTTGGTCCCATTATCTTCAGTGGGTCTAAGGGCAAGTTTTCACATAGCAGTTTGTACACTAGCAGGCATACCCAAGCATAGAATGCACGTGAATCAATTCTGAAAGGTTTTTTTTTTTTGGCCTACCCTTTAAAATACTACAGAAAGAGACCTGATCCCTTTCAAGCTCCTGCATCTGTGAATTTGGAAGGGATGCACTGTGAATAATATATGTCATTTCATAACTGAAGTAGTACACATGTACCAAAATACAAATCAGTATGTGAGGCACTATACCAATCAGCATAATCCAATTGTTTCTGCTTAAATAGGCTGGTGAGTAGACTTGTACATTTCTTCTGTTATTAATTGCAATAATTATGAAAATGAGGTGTTTTGTAATTATCATAATTAATATGGAAAAAACACAAATTCCCTATACGAACAGCCTGTAATGAGGGTTGCCAGCCTCCAGGTGGTAGCTGGAGATTTTGTGGAATTACAACTGAACTCTAGGTGACAGAGATCAATTCTCCTGAGAGAAAATCAGTTCTCCTGGAAAAAATGGCTACCTCGGAAGGCAGACTGTATGGCATTATATCCTGCTGAAGTCCCTCTAGGGATCCCAGGTCTCCTGGTGGGGGAGGGGGTCCCCTGCTCCCACCCCCTATCCTCTGCCACCATTCATCTGGCTGGTGGGGGGAAGGCATAGGAACAGGCTTCCCGGACACACTCCCAGGGCAGCATGGCAACATCACTCCTAGGACGTGCCCCAGCATGCCCTGGGAGCGCTCCCATGCATTGCAGCCTCATTGGGCCTCTATGTCTGGCCTGCTGTGCCAAATGTTCCCTTGCAGTCTGTACTCCCCTGCTCATCTGCTGATGTTCAAATTTTATTCCCTGTCCAAGCAAATTACTACAAGGGCCTCCTGCTGCTGCCTGCCCTCCCAGAGGTAGGCTTCCCAATTGTCCACCAGTGATTAGTGATCAACGGGAGATCATTCACCACTGGTAGGTAACCTGGGAAAGCACACACTGGGCACACTTCCAGCAGGGCACAACGATGTCACTTCCTGAAGCCACAGGCATGCTCCCATACTTCTCTCGGTTGGGGGCAGTGCAAAGTGCAGGAGCATACCTGTGACCAGTGTGATGACATCATTTCCTTGAAGTGATGCCATCATGTATCTCTGGAAGTGCACAAGCAGAAAGCATGTGCATGGAGAGATTGAAACAGGTACCCTCTCCAACCACTAGGGTATAGAGACCTGGGAACCCTACCCAGAGGCTTTACCTTCCATGTGTCACCAAATGCCCTTGGCTTGTCTGTCTACCTTTTCCTGTTCTGCAGGCTAAGTGGCTGCAGGCCTATCTGTATTGCTGCTTAGAATCTTTCCGACCAATTCTCCCATGGACCTCAATGTTAAACATGGGTGCCCTTCACTGCCTCAAAAACAGTGGCCCCTTTATACTATCTGTCTGAAATTTAACATGGTGTCCTCAAGGAATACTATAACTTTCGTGAGTTTTGTGCAATTGGGATGGAATACCATGAAAGGTGTGTGTGTGTGTGTGTGTTCCATTGAAACCAATAGGAAATAATGACTTCCGGTTTGGGATCCATGGAGGTCTAACGCAGCTCTAAGTGCAGAGCTGACCGGGCTGCCGTTTCAGCGGCCGGAGGGACACAAATAGCCCCCGGCCACCTGCTCTCAGGCGGAGAACAGGCAAAGAACGCTCAAAGACCTCAGGGCGCGTTGATCTCGGGCGAGGGGGGGTTCTGCGCTAAGGATTCTCTCTCGACCCTTGAGGTCCCACCCTTTGACAGGTCGGCATAGATCTCTGCGACAGACCCGGGGCCAGTGCGGCTGGCATAAGACCTTCGTGCCCAAGCTTCAACAGGGGGAAAACAAATGGAAAGAGAACTTAAGATTGAAGCAGTGATTACAACCCAGAAAGACGTTTGAAAAGGTAAAGATCACTATCTCCTGAATTGGGATGGATTGTTAAAAGTAACGAAGTTTTAAAAGGACTTTTTAAACTGCAACAGACTTACTATAAGGAGGGGGAAACCCGGCAAGAAATAGATTCCAAAAAGGACTAAGTAAAAAGAAGTAATTTCAGAAAAGAGACATTTGTTTATCATACCTGTGGTTGAGAATCGATAGCAGGCTGTGGGAAAACTTCTACCATCGCGAGAGCTGCAGCGGAGAGTCGGGAAGCAGGAAGTACGTAATAGTGATAGAGTCGCCAGAAGGAGACGGCCCCTACTGGAAGACAGGAAGAAGGGCATCGCCATTTTTGAACAGGGAAGGGCTTTGGCTTCAGCAAGGGCGGAAGTAGGACATCTTGGATTACAAAAGGATACAGAGAAACCATAGAGAAAAGACGCCCGACATTTTGGATTTTTGAAGCGATTTTTGTTCATTTAAAGGACTGGGACTTTTAAATTAATTAAAAGGACTACCAATTTGGACGCCACGGAGCTAAGAAAACGTGCAGACTCGTGGGAGCGAGGTAAATCAAGCCCCACGATGTCGAAGAAAGAGTGGCAAGCAGCCATAGAGAACTTGGACAAAAAATTTTGTGAAATGCTAAAGGAGCTTAAAGAAACAAAATTGGAGTTGGTGAAAGAAGTCAAAGATGTCAAAGAGACAGTTAAAAATGAGCTGGCAGAAGTAAAAAAGGGAATGGAGACGATACAAACCGACCTGCAGGCAGCGCAGCAAAAAGTTAACGATGTGGAGAAGGCGATGGACAACCTTACAGAGACGCAGCGAACGGACATGAGAGTAATGAGGGGAAGAATGGCAGTTGCGGAGAGTAAATATATGGAAAAGCAGCTGAGGTTTCGAGGTTTGTTGGAAGTAGAAGGAAAGACAGCACAAGAACAGGTGACTGAAGTGTTAGCTGAATACCTGGAAAAGGAGGAGGAGGAGGTTGTGGCTTTCCTAGATGTGGTGTACTGAATAAATTCCAGATTTGCGACCCAGAGAAAGGTACCAAGGGATGTGATAGTGCAATTTATGACAAGGAATGTAAGGGAAATGATAGTGACTAAGCAATTTCAAGATTCATTGATAGTTGATGGCAAGACAATTATCATCATGAAGGAGTTACCCAGATCGGTGCTCTTGGACCGGAAAAAATACAAAGTGTTAGTCCAGACTTTGAAAGACATGAAAGTAAGATACAGATGGGAATTACCGGAAGGGATATCTTTTGAATTTGGAGGGGTAAGAAAGCGCATCAGATCTGAATTGGAAATGGAAAGGTTCATGATGGACAATGAAAAAGACTTACCAACAACAAGGCTTTGAATATGGAGTGCAAAGTTTTATCGTGGAATGTAAATGGACTTAACTCACCTAATAAGCGAAAAAGTATTTTCCACTGGCTATTAAAACAGAAATGTGATATAGTTTGCTTACAAGAGACTCATATTAGAAATCAGGATGTAAAATACCTTAAAGTAAGTAAATTGGGCATTGAATTTGTAGCGGCCTCAAAAAAGAAAAAAAGGGGAGTGGTACTATATATAAAAGAAGAGCTGCAACCAAAGGTGATAATTAGAGATGGGGAAGCCAGATTTATAGCAGTGGAATGCATTTGGAACTTAAAGAAAGTGTTGGTGATTGGAATATATGCGCCTAATGGAGCTAAAGAGTGCTTTTTTGAGGATTTAAAGAAGCAACTAGATGAACTTTCATATGATCAGATAATACTTGCAGGAGACTTCAATGGAGTTACGAATTTGGAACAAGACAAGAAATCAGCCACTACACAAAAGAAAAGAGGACTATTACCAAAGACTTTTTTTGGATTAATGCAACAGGAAGCGTTGGAAGATGTGTGGAGAACGCAGAATCCCACAATCAGACAGTATACCTTTTTCTCTGCAAGACACTCTACCTTATCGCGTATTGATATGATCTGGGCCTCAAAGGACTTAGTACTTTGGACTAAGGAAATAGAAATAATGCCTATGGTAGGCTCAGATCATAACCCAATTATGTGGAAATTTGGAAAAAGAACTAAGAGAAAAGGATGGAGAATAAATGAGGATTTGTTGCAAGAGGGAGAAAATATGGAAATGTTGAGAAGGGAGACTAAATTCTTCATACAGTACAACATGAATCAAGAAGTACCAACCAATAAGGTATGGGACACGTACAAGGCAGTAATCAGAGGTGTATTAATGGACTTAAATGGAAGATTTCGAAGGAAAAAAGAGGAGAAGAGACAGGAGATTATGGAAAAAATAAAAGCCAAAGAAATCCAGTTGAAGAAAAGACCAGGGAAAAAGAAAATATATCAGGACATTAAAATCCTTCAGGAGCAGTTGACGGCCATGAATAATAAAGAACTGGAATGGAATCTGAAAAGACTGAATCAAAAGTCGTTTGAAGGGGCGAACAAACCTGGGAAATTTTTGGCATGGCAATTGAAGAAAAGAAAGGAGAAAAAGATAATAAATAAAATATGTGATGACAATAAAGTACACCTGGAACAGGTCGCTATTAGCAGAGCCTTTTATAAATTTTACGCTAAATTATATGATAAGAAAGAAGTGAATAAAGATGCGATAGCCGCATATCTGGAGAAAATGAAGCTGCCAGTAATGTCCGAGGAGTGGAGAGTTAAACTAAACAGTGAAGTAACAGAAGAAGAGATAAGGAAGGCAATACAGTCAACAAACTTGGGAAAAGCGCCAGGGCCTGATGGACTCACAGCTAAGTTTTACAAGGCAATGGCCAATGAACTGGTACCGTTTTTAAAAGAGGTGATCAATGGTGTTATGAGGACCAAAGGATCCCAGATACCTGGAGTGAAGCAAATATATCATTGATCCCCAAAGAAGGACAGGACTTGACCAATGTTAAAAACTACAGACCTATCTCTTTACTTAATAATGACTACAAGATTTTTGCAAAGATCTTGGCGGAGAGAATAAAGGGGTGGCTAGCCGAAGTTATTGGAGAAGAACAAGCAGGCTTTTTACCAAATAGACAAATCAGAGACAACCTAAGGACAGTCATAAACGCTATAGAATACTATGACAGGCGATGTGATAAGGAGGTTGGTTTCTTCTTTGTAGACGCTGAAAAAGCATTTGACAATTTGAACTGGGACTTTATGTTTGCCACCATGGAACAGCTACAAATGGGGGAAAGGTTCATAAGAGCAGTGAGAGAAATTTATAGAGACCAGAGTGCAGCAATTGTGGTGAATGACGAGCTGACTAAAAAACTGATTATTGGAAAGGGTACAAGACAAGGTTGCCCGCTTTCCCCATTGTTGTTTATTTTGGTTCTTGAAATTTTGATGATGCAGATTAGAGAAGATAATGCAATCCGTGGTATAAAGATAAAAGACTTTTCCTATAAGGTCAGAGCGTTTGCAGATGATATAATGTTAATTGTGGAAGATCCAATTGAAAACATGCCTAAGGTAATAGAAAAAATAAAAGAGTTTGGAGACTTGGCAGGTTTCTATGTAAACAAAAAGAAATCAAAGATTTTATGCAAGAATATGATTAAACAAAAGCAACAGTTATTAACGGAAATAACAGACTGTGAGGTAACAAGTAAGGTGAAGTACTTGGGAATTGAATTGACTGCAAAAATATAGATCTATTTAAGAATAACTATGAGAAATTATGGACTCAAATAGAGCATGATTTGATCAAATGGAATAGGCTGAACTTGTCATGGTTGGGAAGAATTGCAGTAATCAAGATGAACGTGTTACCAAGAGTTATGTTTCTGTTACAGACGATACCAATCATTAGGGACTCCAAGCAATTTGATAAATGGCAGAGGAAAATATCAGAGTTTGTGTGGGCAGGCAGGAAGCCTCGAGTGAAAATGAAAGTGTTACAGGATGCAAAAGAAAGAGGGGGAATGCAACTGCCCAACCTGAGACTTTATTATGATGCAATCTGTCTGGTATGGTTGAAGGATTGGATCACGTTGAAAAATCGCAAACTGCTGGCCTTAGAGGGATACAAAAAATTATTTGGATGGCATGCATACCTATGGTATGATAAAGTAAAAGCAGATTCTATGTTTCTGCATCACTATATTCGGAGAAGCCTCTTCACAATTTGGAAGAAGTACAAAGAATACCTACAAGAAGGAATTCCCTCCTGGGTGGTTCTATATGAAGTAATAGATCCAAGAACGGTCGATAATGAACAACAGTGTTTAACGTATAAGGAGATAACTCAAATAGAATCCTTTAAAATAAGAATAAGAACGCAACAAGAGATGTCTCCAAACTACGACTGGTTTCAATATAGACAAGTTAGAGATCTTTATTACTCAGACTGTGCGAAGGGAGGGATAAGGATGGAAGACTCAGAATTAGAGAAAGTAATTTTACAAGAAGACCAAAAGGAAATTTCTAAGGTCTACAAAGTGTTGTTAAAATGGTATACTGAAGATGAGACAGTCAAAGTGCAAATGGTGAAGTGGGCTATAAACTTTAACAAAGAAATAACAATGGAGGCGTGGGAATACTTGTGGAAACATACATTGAAAATCACGACATGTACCAATATTAAAGAGAATATTTATAAAATGATTTACCGTTGGTATCTGACGCCAAAGAAGATTGCGCTAGGGAACTCGAATATGTCTAATAAATGCTGGAAATGTAAAAAACATGAGGGATCAATGTATCATATGTGGTGGACTTGCGAGGTAGCTAGGCAGTACTGGGGGGAAATAATAAGAGTAATGAGTGAGATTTTACAATTTCAAGTTAACAAGAACCCAGAACTCCTGCTACTGAACTTGGGAATGGAAGACATCCCAGCACAACATAGGACATTGATATTCTATATGACGGCAGCAGCCAGACTTTTGTATGCGCAGAAGTGGAAAGTACAAGAAGTGCCAACTACTGAGGACTGGATTTACAAATTGCTGTACATGGCGGAGATGGACAAAATGACAAGAAAACTGAGAGACCTTGATCCAGGGCAGTTTAACACGGACTGGGGAAAGCTGAAACAATATTTGGTGAAAAAATGGGAGGTGGGAGGAGAACTGTGGCAGTTTGAAAATTATTGAGGTACACAGGAGGAGAGAAGTGACTATACCGAGGGGGTGGAGAGTTAACGGAAAAATTCTAAGCAACTTTATATGATTTTTAAGTATTATATTAAGTAGCAATAGCGTTGATACTATGAGAATTAATGGGATAGAAATTAACTAATCTATATTTTTTGGAAAGATAACCGTATAACATAGAGTGAATATATACATACATACGTAAATTCAAAGGTAGGTCTAATTGTTAGACTTATGGTATATGTATAGATAAAGAACAACATATAGAACAGAAGCCTAAGTAAATGACAATAAGTGTGTATAATAAGTATGTGTATAGAAGTATTGGAATTGATGTATAAAGGGGGGCAAATTGTTTGTCCCATATTGAAGAGAATAGAAGGAGTAAGATAAAACACAGGTTATCAAAATGAATATTATTAATAGTTTTAATGAAGAATATAGATTAAGAGGATTTTATTTATATGACAATTTATATGACAATTTATATGTGAAAGGAAGTGGAAATAGTGCTTAGAAGAATCTGAAAGTATATTATAATAAACAAATAAAATAAATATGAAGGAGTAGAGGGAAAGTGGATAGGGGGTTGGAAAACTGTTGGAAGTCAATAAAAAGGGGGGGAAATGGAGGGGGTTAGAATTAGAAAAAATTAAATAATGTGATTATAATTGTTATTATATGTTTCTAATCCAATAAAAATTCTTTAAAAAAAAAAAAAGAAACCAATAGGAAATAATAACAAAACAGGATTATGAAAATGAAACAACAAAACCATAGGTAACTGTACATTTTGGAATTAATAACAAAAATTAAAGAAGAAATGCACGAGCCTATTAGAGAGTCAAACTGTAAGTCCAATTTAAAATTTGTGGCTTGTTCAGACATTACACTAGGGCAGGTTTCTGAATACTCCAATGGGATTGACTTAAAGTAAATTATATTTAGATTATACCCTTGGAACAGCCAGAATTTCACTTACGTGTCCATTTTGGCAGGCAAAGACCTATGAATGGTATCCAAATAATTCCTTTCTTGAAGGTTAGCCAGCAACATCCCAAAGTCCATCACAAGCTAGCATATAATACAGATACACACTAAAATCTGCTGGCATCAGCAATGTATCGTTAGTGTGTATGTGAGAATGTCAAAATTCTCAAAATAGTAATGTATAGGCAACAGAGGTTTCCTCCTACAATCATATAGCAAGCTGTCCTTATGACAGAAACATATTGAATAAGCGAATTCCTAGATTTTAGCATATAATATTATATTATACGGAGAAGTCCGGCCCAAGGATATTTGGCCCTCTAGGCAAATAATTTTATTTTAATTTATTTATTTTAAACATTTATATGCTGCCTTTCCACCCAAATAGGGTGCCCAGGGTGGTGAACATCAGGCATTAAAACATTTTAATCATTAAAACAATATTTAAAATGTATATATACAATTGAACAATAGCATAAAAACCGTACAGGCATACACACATAACATGGGTGGAGGACCAATAATTATTAACTGGGGGTACACCAAGCCAAACAAAAAAGTTTTCACCCACTGACAAAAGATAATAACAGAGCAAGACAGACAGATCTCCCTGGTCAAATTTCATGAACCACGAACTTTCACGAACCTGCCCCTGGTTCATGAACCGGTTCGTTTGGTTCGTGAAAACGTCACATCTGGGTCAGAAAATCGTCACTACTGGGTCAGCAGAAGGTCACTTCTGGGTCAGCAGAAGGTCACTTCCAGGTCAGCAGAAGGTCTGCAGGAAGCCCATCCCCTGTTGCCTAGGAAACTGATTGATTGGCACCAGGCTGCCTGCAGTAACAAACCAAAAAACAAACCAAATGAACCAGCCTAAAAGTTCGTGGCGGTTCATCAGAAATGGGATCTGACAAACCGTGGTTCATAAACCACGAACCGGCCTGGTTCATGCTTAATTTTGGTTTGTATTGTCAGGTCCAGTATGTCTCTAAACTGTACTGACTCCATTTTCTAATGCTTCTAGTGTTTAAGTGCTTTCTCCCCAGGTGCACCAGTTCCCAGGCAGCATTCCCACCAGAGGAGATTGTTGTGTCTAACCCAGTTCCACCAAGCATTGGCCTTGAAGGAGAGCAGCTTCCCAGGACTGAAAGATGTTGTTTTGAGAACTGTGGGGGGAGGCTGTTCCAGATGGGTATTGTTACTCTGTATCCTATGCTTGCTCTTCATTGGTAACAATGATCATGTACCATCCTGAGTCTCCTATTCAGGACAGTGGACTATAATGGACCTTTTCTGCAATAAAACTTCCTTTGCTAGACATTGGACTTATTCTTGCTTCTAAAGGGAATCTGGCAGAGAGTACCTTATCTAGCCACAGTCTGACATTTTGTTACCAATCATGTCTGAGTCGGGCCCAGCGGAATCCAAGGTTGTCCCGGACAGGGATCCTTTGTTCGAGCCGTATGTGTCTCCCGACAAACAACCCGTACAAGCCCAAGACTCCCAGGAGCTGGGAGCAACCGGGAATGGAACCGAAGTCTCCACTTCTACCCCGCCTCTCATCGACCTCAGTGCTCCGGTCGAGACCGAAGCCGACCTCGGGGCAAGGCCGAAAGCGACCGCTCTCCCCTTGATTTCGGTACCCACCCCGTCGGAGTGGGGTGCCAGACCCAGAGAGACTAGAGAGCGTCGTGTAGGTGGGCTCCATCCTCGAGTTTCTATGGAAAGGCGCCGAAGCCTAGGAACCGTCCTGGAGCTAGACAGCAGCCAATCATGGAATTATTGGAACAAGACGCTCGAGCAGACGGAAGAGGACACGTCTCGCCGCGGCGCCCTGAGTTGGGATTACTCCGAACTTGCTCCGTGGAAAGAGCCAACGGAAGTCCCTGAACAAAGTTGGGAGCAGATACAAGGTCGCACCTATGCGGTGGATACCAGCATCTCGGCCGTAACGGGCATGGCCAAGGGGATCCTAGCCGCGAGATCGAGAGTCGTTCAAGGGGACCCTCCTCCTTGGGGCCCCTTGTCCCCGGTGAGTGCAACGAATGAAGCTTCCACGAGCGAACAACCGGGGGCGAGTCGTATGCAACAGTTAGAAGCTAAATTGATGGATATGGAAGAAAGTTTAGCTCGTGCCATCCATTTAATTTCGGCAATGGGAGCAGGGGAAAGATTATCCCCTGAAGAGATGGCGATACAGATAGCTACCCTTCAAAGTGTCATATCCTATCCGATGGAGGATGCCCAACAGCAGCCGTCACCTACCGGCGAAGGGGGCACCTATCTGGGCGAATCGGGAGAGCAAACCGAGGAACTTCCCGAGCAGCAAGAAATTCCACCGAGGAGGGATGACTCGGTTGAGCCACCTGGAGAGACCCCCACCGAACAACCTAACCAGGAAAGGGAAGCCTCCGGGTCTCTTACAACCCTTGGAGACACCAAACAGACCCTGGGAAGTAATATCTATGGACTTTATCACTGATCTGCCTATCTCTAAAGGACATAATAGTATCTTAGTTGTGGTAGATCTGTTCTCCAAGCAAGCCCATTTTATTCCTTGCACTGCTATACCCTCCGCTCGAAAACTAGCGGATTTATTTCTAAAACACATTGTAAAATTACATTCCTTTCCGTCCAAGGTGATTTCGGATCGCGGCGGACAGTTCGTTGCCAACTTCTGGCGGGAGCTTTTGAAAATGTTGAATATTGAGCAAGGCCTCAGTTCAAGCCACCACCCACAAACCGACGGGCAATCCGAAAAGACAAATCAGATATTAGAACAATTCCTTCGTTGTTACATCAATTTTCAGCAAGATAATTGGGTGGACCTCCTCCCTTTGGCCGAGTTCTCATATAACAACAGTGTACACGCTTCGACGGGAGAGGCCCCCTTCAAAATTGTCTACGGAGCCCACTTCAACCCCTTCCCGTTGGACGCACCCCCTCTCCATTCCTCAAAATTGCCAGATGTGTCTTCATGGTGGGGGGAGGCGGCACAGCAATGGACTCTCATTAAAAAGCACCTCGAAAAAGCCAAACTGGATTACAAAAAATACGCAGACCGCCATCGTGTGGCCGAATGGGAATTACAACCCGGAGATCATGTATATATTTCCACAAAAAATCTGAAACTAGCTCAAACAAGCCGCAAACTCGCTCTAAAATTCCTAGGACCTTTTCCTGTGCGCAAGATAATAAATAAAGTGACTGTTGCTGTAACTTTGCCTAAGAACTTGCGCCATGTGCATGATACGTTCCATGTCAGTCTTCTGAAAAGGGCTCCCACCGACAACAAATGGCACGTCAAAGCTCCACCCATTCCGACTTTGATTGACGACCAAATACACTATGAGGTACAACAGATCTTGGACTCTAAACTCAAACGAAACCAGCTTTTTTACCTCATTCGCTGGAAGGACTTTGATTCTGGTTACGATGAATGGGTGAACTCTGCACATGTTCATGCTCCTAGATTAACCAAAGCTTTTCATACTCGCTATCCATATAAGCCAGGGGGGGATCTATTTTAAGGGGGGCAGAATGTCAGGTCCAGTATGTCTCTAAACTGTACTGACTCCATTTTCTAATGCTTCTAGTGTTTAAGTGCTTTCTCCCCAGGTGCACCAGTTCCCAGGCAGCATTCCCACCAGAGGAGATTGTTGTGTCTAACCCAGTTCCACCAAGCATTGGCCTTGAAGGAGAGCAGCTTCCCAGGACTGAAAGATGTTGTTTTGAGAACTGTGGGGGGAGGCTGTTCCAGATGGGTATTGTTACTCTGTATCCTATGCTTGCTCTTCATTGGTAACAATGATCATGTACCATCCTGAGTCTCCTATTCAGGACAGTGGACTATAATGGACCTTTTCTGCAATAAAACTTCCTTTGCTAGACATTGGACTTATTCTTGCTTCTAAAGGGAATCTGGCAGAGAGTACCTTATCTAGCCACAGTCTGACATGTATTTCAGTTCGTGCCCATCTCTAGTAGCTACCCATCTAGTCTCAGATGGCAAGGTCTCTCTGGATATGACCCAAGTGGACAGGCACCTGCTCCCACTCAGTCTGCCTTCTCTGGAACCAGAGCTGCATATTTCTACAGTGTCCCGTCCAGCAACCCTGGACCCAAAGATGGTTTGGCTGTGCCCTGGGGCTACTGCTTACTGCAGTACCATACTTTCCAGCCTTCTCAGGTGAAATCCTACTTCTATCTAGTGGATATGCCAGCTCTGTATATGTCTAATTCATACCCTCAAACTAAGAGTATCACTAAGAGTTAAAGCAATGTTTGGTTAAGATGAAAATCAGAACAGAATATACTTTAAAGTACACATTCACTTCACCAGTTTTCTATTCAGCGAACAAGCTGTCAATAGCCTATGCAGCCATGTAGTGGGGGGTGGGGGTGGAGAACTACAATTCAAGCTGCAGTTAAATCAGCTGGAGGGGCCAAGGTTAATATGGCCATGGAGAGCTTTCAAGTAAAGCCCTTTACGGTAATATCTAGCATTAACCTAGTAAATTAAATTTACATGGTACACCTCTTTCAAAATCTCTGCAGTGTGCAAACCCATCAAACCTCCGCAAGATCAGTTCCTAGCAACATTATTTTCTGCTCTTCAGTTAAATGGATAGTTTAAAGGCTCACAGACCCAAGTATCTTCTTGCATTACACTTTGGCATGATACTTGTATGCATCCCTGCTACACATGAATAATACTACAATTTAGTGCCATTAAGTGTAACCCATTCAGTTAGCCAGTCTTTGGGGGGGGGGTTGGATATCTTATTGAACCATCACTATGCCTATGCCTGTTGTTTCTACATGCAAAGTACTTTGTTAAGAAGATTTACCCATCTCTGAATGTTTCTATGCATGTAAGGCAGAGTTACGCATTTATCCATTTTTTCCCTCTGCATGTAAGAGGTGATACACATAAAACAGTTTCTGCATGTGCAGTGCCTACTATGAAAGAACACTGCTAGACCAAAGCACATATGTTCACTAATCTCTGTGCATGTGAGAATGCATCATAGTGGCATTTGACTCTCTCACAGATTGTGAAATATCTCTCTGGTCCTCTCATAAATGAGTAGATCTGTGGAGGGAATAATGTTCTCTCACAACAACAACATTTTCTTGTGTATGCAGACAGAAGCAATAACAATAAAAAGGAGTGCCTCAAACATAAACATATAGCACAAGTAATACAATTTTTAAACAATTCTAGACGTTATATCATTGTCAGGATCATAGTTCATATTGCAGGGCGCTTCACTAAAATTGTCTGCTGCTTTCTGCTTTCTGCTTCTGGGGTGGAAAATGAACAAATACTAAAAGCCATATACAATTTTTATCAGTACTTCCTTCTTCTCCTTTTCCAGCCTATATAAAATGCTTCGTGCAAATGTTACCAAGGACCCAGTAGTGCTCCTATTGTCTTGAAAAGAAAATTCCATTGCATGGTTTGCCCAGCCTAATATAATTTAATTACACTAAAGATGCAAGGTTGAATACAAAAACCCTTGCCTTGTAACCTCATAAATATGCATAACAGAAGATAAAATAATCCCCAGACAGCAAACATCACTCCCCACTTCAGCTCCTTGTTAATGCTTACAGCTAGGAAGCGGGCCCACACTTTGGTTCAAATGAAATAGTCAAGCCTATAATATGAGTATAAACTAAGGGACAATTCATGAGAACATATTTTTGCATGCTGAAGTCTCCACAAATTGCCTGTTTTGTTATGAATGTACTTAGATGTAAAATTGTCAGACAGGTAGTATGCATGTTTTACTTGAAAACAAGCTCCACTTGATTCGCTGGGGTTTATTTCCAATAAGTGTACATAGAATTCCAGCTCATAACTCAGAACATCTGAGCCCAACTAGAAGTGAATGAAACTCCCCTGGTTTTCTTTAGACTTAAAAGCAGATTCAGAATAGCTGCTGTGGATCAAGTCCACAATGCAGGGGGAAGGGAGGCTTTTCCCTGTGTCTTTTTACCCCTCCTTAGAGCTACTTGCCCTACAAAGTAAAACATATAAGTACCCATATGATGCCCATGAATTATACTTGTATAATAATTAGCAGTTCAGGGTGTGTATAGTGCATTTATATTGAAAAAAGATACAGGGAGGGATTTAAATTCCACCACCCTCCAACTATGGTACCAATATGAATAGGAGGCCACACAGACAACCATCTCAAGTTACAAACCTGCTCCAAACTAGACATGGGCACGAACAGCAATATGAACAAAAAAACTCCCATGAACAGCCCGTTCATCTGTTCGCAAACAAGCCATTTGTGAGTCCCCATTCCAAACGAACAGGTGGTCGTCACAAGCCTCGTTCGTTGAGTTCAGCAGCCATTCGTTAAGCCAGACAGTCTGGCGCCTTTCAATCAATTTCCCTGGCAACGGCAGGGACTGAACTCTGTCTGAACTCCTTCTGGCTTTCCTTCTGACTTTAACCCTTCAGCTTCCAGCAGACAGTCCAGTTTTTGCCACTCAGAAGAGAAATAGACAGCAAATGGGGGGACCCATGGATCATACCTTTCCCAGGGTGCAATTTCTCTGAAACGTGGGGGGTCTTCAGAGGACACGGAGAACTATGTCCCCTGCAAATTTGGTGGGTATTGGACATTGGGAAGGTCAGTTTTGTAACCCCTCAAAGTAGCTTGCAGTAAAGTTTTTGCCACTGTGAAGAGAAAATGACAGCAAAGGAGGCGGCGCTGGCTCTCCTGGTGCGAGAGGGATGGAGAGAATCTCTCCATTGCGCTGGCACCGGGAAGGAGCAGCCCCGCAGTGCCAGCTCTGCCTGCTGTCAGAGGGACAAGGAGATTCTCCTTGTCTCTCTGACAGTGGGCAGAAGGAGCCCCGTGGCAGCGGCTCAGCCCACTGTCAGAGAGATGAGGGGAGTCTCTCCTCGTCCCTCTGACAGTGGGCAAGAGCGGCCCCATGGTGGTGCCAGCTCTGCCTGCTGTCAGAGGGACAAGGGGAGTCTCCCTTCGTCCCTCTGACAGCAGGCAGAAGTGGCACGTGGCAGGAAAGGGCCCTTTAAACTATCAGCTGCAGACGGCAAGGGGGAATCCCCCCCTGCCACCTGCCAGCTGATAGTTTAAAGGGATCTTCAAAGGGTCACGAACACGAACACAAAATATGTTCTTTAAGGGGACATGTTCACTTCTGTTTGTTGTTCATTGTTGGTTGTTCGTGGATGGCAACGAACAATGAACAGGGTGTTCGTAATTGACCTAAACAAGTGTTTAGGTCAATTGATGGCAATACTAGAAGATGGATTTACAATCACATTTTCAACTCTGCTGCTATTTATGTGTCACCTGTGAATGGATATGCTGTCTTCTACACAGCATTTTGTATACAGAACTGTAATATGAAATGTAATAACAGCAACAACAAAAATAATAAAGCCTTTTTTAGTTAATGTCATTATGATTTCTAACTTCAGTAGCAAAGGCAGCTTAATTCTTCTTCAAGAATCAAGCAACTCCCTTCACGAAACCTCAAGAGTAAAGGTCAGCCTACAAACACTGTTTTTCTAAACTATCTGACCTGCCTTCACCAAAGCTAAGAGCAAGGTCAGCAGCAGCCTAATTAATTTTTTTTACAGTTCAACTATATTCCTATTTATTCATTTGACAACAACACCTGCCTTCTTCTTAATTGCCAACCACAAGCCTCTTTAGGGGGAAGCTCTGTTCCCTAAAAGGAAAATCAATTTGTATTTTTTAAAGGCCTATACCTCATCTACATTAAACTTTACTAATACTTAGCAAGAAATTTACCTCACAATAACCAACAACAGCACCTGAAAGCTCAACTACACTAATAGGCAATATACAAGCAAACCCCTGCCTCTGCAACAGCACAACCCTTTCAATATTAAACTGCAGAAAAATAAGCAAGCAAAAAATCCTTTTCCCCAACAGCAACAACAAGTATTAAACTGCAAGAATCAGAATACCAAAAGAGAAGTTTTAAAAATTAACCTGCAAGAATCAGAAGAACAAAAAAGCCAGAAGTTAAAAAATTAACCTGCTCCCAGCAAAGACCTTTAAAGATTTAAATGAAAAAAAAGAAAATAGTGCAAATAAATAACCAAGTTTAAAACTAAAGCAGGACCAAACTCACACAAAAGTTTCTAAAAATAGAAAAATAAAATCAAAACAACCCCACCAAAGAATTACAGATTTTAAAAACCGCAAGAAGCAAGAAACTGCCCTTAACTCAAAATCAGTGCACCCCCAACCAAAAGACCAAAGAAAAGAAAATTTATTTTTTTTTAAAGGTACCAGAAAAGGCTAGTCTTTCCCTCCCCCTACCACACCAGGCCAATCCCCCCAAACCAGGAAAACTGTAAAAGTTAATTTTTAAAACTTTAAATATTTTAACACAACATATAGAGCAATCCTAGGCAGATCCAGAGGAGTTAGCCGTGTTAGTCTGTAGTAGCAAAATCAAAAAGAGTCCAGTAGCACCTTTAAGACTAACCAATTTTATTTTTATTGTATTATTTATTTTATTTTATTGTAGCTTATGCTACAATAAAATTGGTTAGTCTTAAAGGTACTACTGGACTCTTTTTGATTATCCTAGGCAGAGTTACGCCAATCTAAGCCAATGAGCTCAGACTGAAGTAACTGTGTTTAGGATTGCACTGATAGTCTCAAGCCAGGTATTCAGAGGATGTCCTCCTCTCCTCATGTCTCCCTCAGACAGGCAAGCAGTTCTAAGGTGGTCTTCTCTCCAAGCAGGCAATAGTAACACAAGAGTAATCCAGTCCAAGGGAGACAGACTCTCAGAGCAGCCAAAGACTAGAGCTCAGTAGTACACTCCTGAAATCTCACACTCTAAAATGGAGCCCAGCCCAGCCTGCTTTTATGACTGTCCATGCTTAGCAAGAATTTTAAAAAGGCTGTCCTATAAAAGAATCACTGTGATTGGCTTAAGCTCTCCATAATGTCATATCCCATTGGCTCACTCCCTGCTCCTCTGCTTCCCGGAGGGGGCAAGCTGGCAAGCTCTAAAATGGCCAGTGCTGCAATTTTTGGATAAACCTGAATAATTTCGAATTATTTGTGAATGCAGTATTCAGCATACTCAAATGAATATATCTGGAATTATTTGGAATAGCCTAATATGCCTGAATACTGGTAAGGTATTATTCAGGTGTATTTTTGGCTCAGAAATACTGAATAGCACACCCTGAAACATGACCATCACATTTTTCTGCTATCCCTGTTCCAAACAATGTACATGGTTCTTCCTTCCCACATTTTATCTTCTTATCTTTTCTGCATGGGAAGCCTGCTTATACTCACAGATTTCCTTAACACGGATCAGAAAATACAAGAGAAAAGGCATAAACAAACATAACAAGAAGCTGCAATTATTCATGTAACCAAGAAATGTACACACATAAAGGAAGCAATACACACTTCACTGATCTGTTGTCACTACTTTTGCCTCCTCTTTTGCTGCTTTCATACACATCGGATCACGAGTTTTCAATGCACTTTAGTGAATGTTTGCAACTGGATTTTCTTGTGTGGAAAAGGAAAATCCACTTGCAAACTATTGCTGTGTGTGAAAGTAACCCATTATCTATAATTTCTACAAGAACCACAAAAAATAGCATAATTGCTCTCTATGAACTAACACATAAAAGCACTACCAAGGGATGTGCAATGTGGTTCACACATCCCATGTGGTTCCTCTTTACAGGTTTCCCAGTGCAGCATAAAATTGGACTCCATGGAAGCTGTGAGCTTGTCACACTAGTAACCTATAAGTCAGTCCATATATACCGTGCTTATCAAGATTTCACTCAGTTTGAATCCTTTTTTCTTAAGCTTTACATCCTTCTCCTCCTATATATTTCCAGACATTCAGAACTCACCAACTTCTTACTGACATGTTTCAGGTATCCCCAAATTGTACAGATGCAGGACATTCAACTATATTTAAATACTGTGCTAAATTGAGTATGTGTATGGGGGAGGGGGTGTCTAGATTTATTAACTTATATTAGTACAGTAATACAGGTCAGAGGTGGCTAAGATATTATGCAATCTGGTGCAGCTTCTAAGCAAGCTTTAATTCATATTGAGGGAAGAAAATAATATGAGCTGAGTACTCATTTCTTCTATACATAATTCAGTTAAATAAAAAGGTTCTCAAATGGCATTTTACTTTCTTCCCTTAAAAAAGTGACCTGAACTGAAATTTGCATCACGATCCATAAAAAGAAAGAAAAACTTCAAGGGGATATAAATTACCATTGGGAAAAGGGGGCAAGGGCAGTCTATTCCATGGCACAAAAACATAGATTTCATTTTCCTAATACTTTTATTTCACTGCTAATAAAATTGGGTAGTTAAACTTCCATGGTAGAATATGAATGTAACAGCAGAGTTAAGCTTTAGCACAGGCAAAAAAAAAAAAAAGCCCTATTAAAATGTGGCCCTGGAGACTGTAAATTTGAATCCTGGCAGTACTGGTCAGATTGGTTTTATAAGCTAATATGAGGAAGTAACTGGGTCTCACCTCAGCAGGCCACACAGAAGGTTATTTCTTTCTTCCTTTTCTCCATTTCCCCACAATCAGTCCCCTTATAAGAAAAGCAAGAGAAACAGAAGAATGCCAACCAACTCATAAAGTTGCTAGTAAAACAATGTAATTCTTAACTAATCTGAACACACCCAAAGCCAGCAGGCTTGGCAAGCCATTTCAGGACGCCCCAAAGGCAGCTGCACCTAGAATCCCTGATATGCCAGTACTTTTTTAAATGGTTCAAAACTATTCACTGTATTACTGTCTCATATTAAAGATGTGAGGCAGAGACCTAAAACGCTAAACTAGCAGGTAAGATTCAAACGCGATTACAGCTAGTTAGAACTGAGGCAAAAATGAATGTGGAGGTTCTTGAATATTTTTCTGGCCTTTGGAACAAAAGGCCTCCTTCCCCTCTTTGAAGCTCGGAAAGCAGCATGGATGGAAATACATGGAGAAAAACAAACTAAAGGGCAGCTTTTCAAGATATGATTTTAACGCAGGCCAAGATAATGATGAATTTCTCAGCCCTGTTTGGCATTATAGAAAACCCAAGGGTGCTGTAATAAACAGAGGTGGTTTAGAGCTAGCTAAATTTGCAACTCAAAAAAAATTTATTCCATTGAGTGGGTCAGAACAGACGAGACAAACTTCACGTGAAGAGCACTTGATTGGTCCAGCAATCATTGCTGGAAATGGTAGTCTAACCCTGCCCTCCTGAGCAAAGTAGATTTTCTTGCAAAGAACAGCCACTCAACTAAAGAGATTGTCTTTCAAATAGATTCTCTCAAAGAGACTGGTTCTCTTTCAAAAATCCAATCAGCTGGTTTTCCTTCTGCTCAGAGACAGAGATGGGGTGGGGGGAATCCGAGCTGTGATTTCCTGCCTGGAGAATAAGAATAGGAAGGAGGAACTGGATGTCTCTTGTTACATCGTTCCGCATACCCCCACCCCCATCCCAAGTTTTTGAGAGAGAGAGAGAGAGAGAGAGAGAAACTCCCCATTCCCTCACCACCTGAGAATCATGTTGAGCGGATGGGGTTTGTTAACTACAATTCCCAGGGATCATTGCAGGATCTGACACTTGCCCATGCGTCTAGTGTGTTTTGACTCTCAGAGGTTGATGGAGCTGGTGTCTTCACTTATGTGAGTCCCAGAGGAGCCAGTGTAATAGATTATATTTTGGCCCCACTTGATTATCTCTCCTACTTTGAGTTTCTAAAAGTCGGTGACTTTATGGGAAGCAACCATCTCCCAGTCTTTTTCTATAGATTTATTTTTGAACACTATCGTATCCTAGAACTATGTCTCCCTCTTTCGCAAAATCAGAATAAAGTTTGTCGATTATACTGGAGTTCTAATTCTAGTGACGAGGCTCAAACCATAACAGGATTTTTCAATCAGATTGCTGTTTAATTGTTTGCATAACTTGGATGAAGTATAAGAACTGTCCAGTATCCTTTATGTGCAAAAGAACCTTGTCAGGACATGTTTTGAAGTTAAAAGGAATAGTTGGTTTAACAATGATTGCAAAAGAATGAAAAGGGCATATTCAACAGAAGCATCATGAATTTAAAAGTAACTGTACAATATCAGTCCTTTGAGAGCTGATGAAATTTTTTTAAATGCAGGAAGAACTGATCAAGGCAAGGAAATGGATGGCCCTTAGTAAGGAATGGGAATTTCTTATCTCAGTGATTAACAGCAATGATAGATAATAAGGCCTTTTGGTCTATTGTCAATACCACTATAAATCCAGTCTCTAAAATCCTGTGCTGTCTAGCCCCTCTGACACAGGAGAATTATTTTAAATGGATATTCTCCAATGTGAATATGCTTACTGTATCTCCTATTATTGTTCTTGAAGCAACAACACCCTGGCCCAAGGTATCAACCAAGGAGGTCACTTACCATATCAAAGGATTAAAACTAGGAAACGCACCAGGCTCTGATCTAATTCCTAACAAGCTATTTAACATTGATCCGTAATGGTGGGTCAGTCAATGGATCCAATATTGAGCAAGTCAAGATCTTCTCCTATTTGGGAATTCTGTTTTCAGCAGATCTCTCCTGGACTACCCAGCACTTAATAAAGCAGCACTTAATAAAGCAAAACCATGCGCAAATGCTATAAATAGGTTTTTCCACAATAGGGGAGGGAACTATATTCCTGGAGCAGTGCAAGCTTTTAATCTGAAAGTGGCCCTCATTATTCTTTATGGCTCATCTATTTGGATTAAAGCAATCTCTAATAATATCAACCAACCCTTAGCACAATTTCTTAGGGAAATATTGAATATCCCTTGTTGTGTGTCTAATGTTATATTGCTGGCAGAATTTGAACAGCTATCCCTGGAAGCAAGAGCATGGCTATATGCCTTCAAACTCAGTTTAAAACTGATCTATGCTGAAGATGGTTTGTTAGATGCTCTAAATCGGGATAACCACAATCAACTTGGAGGAAAGCCCTGGATCAGAAACTGATAATAGTTGGAATGTCGATTGATGATATTTTTGAGATGGGCATATCCAAAGCATTTTCTCTGATTAAAAAACATCCTGGAAATCGACCGTAGCAGCTTGATTTTGAGAGCTCACAAAGGTTGTTCTCCTCTATCTTTTTGTCTTTCTTTCCCAAAATCAATACCCCACCCCCCCATATGTACTATCTTACCACCATACTGCAGAGCTTTCTTATTTGCAAGACTGAATATTATATCCACAACAGGGGAGATTTTTGAATGGGCCTTATTCTGACAGAATTTGCCCTTGTGGCCTTAATAGGATTGATACATCCTTTCATGCCCTGCTCAAATGTAGGTTCTTCTAAAATATAAGGGATTATTATACTAAGCCTTTAATTAACCAGCCTTCCCTTTATACTCCAGAAATCCTGGCACTTTTGCTTAATGATCCTAAATTTACCTTAACAATTGCAAAATATGTCTCAGTCCTTTTAGCTCTTGCATCCAAAAAATAAGGAATAAGTATTTTCTGCTACTCAAAATTTATGGATCTATGAGCTTCTAACAGAATAAAAGGAAAGGAACCATGTTAAAATGTTTATCGATAACAAACTCCAGTTTACCTACAAATACTTCAATTCATCTTTTAAAAAATGGACTGACAAACACGCTTCCTTCCTAGCCTCAAAATAATGTCATTATGGAACTGACTATGAAATAGCCAAAAGATTGTTACGTAAATCCATGACATGATGTAATAATTACCATACAGAGGGCAATCTTCCATTCTCGGGCAAGGTGCCTGCGTGAGTGGTAGCTATGTAGCTCTATAGAGTCTTGGAGGAGATGGATTATCTTGGCCCATTTCAATCCTGATTCAGGCCTGGGTTAAGCCTTGGCCACTCTGACTATATATCTTTGTCTGGGGAGTGACAGTGAGTGTGACCCTGTTGATTCTCCTGTACTTGCTTGCAGCATTGGATTCCATTGAAAGTATAATCTTTCTGAAAAGTCGGGCTCAGTTGAGAGCAGTTGGGCTTCAATGTTCCCATTCTTATTTGGTTTGCCAATTCCAGAAGATGGTGTTGGGTTGTGCTGTTTATGTTGTGGAGTCTCACAGTGGTCCATCATTTTACTGATGCTGTTCAATAGTTACTTAAAACTTCTGTGAGAGATCATATAGAGATTTCCAGAGATCCAATGTTTGGATGACACCTAGCCCTGTTTCTCTATAACAGTTGAATCAAGTAGATCTGTGGAAGTCCCAGACAAACACCTGCTGAAGGTAATGGGATAGATGAGGACTGATATATCTCAGTATTGTTGATGTAAGTATTCCTACATTTTCACATTGTTCTCTGCCTTTTAAGTGACCTATGTGCTCCCTTTGGCACAAGAGAGACATTTGATTAAATCTTGTTTTTATATTTACAGTTGGATGACTTCTAGTTTCTTGCTTCTTCTCCCACAGTGTCATGGGTGTAACTTGATAGTAGCATCCCGTAACCACTGAAGTCAGCCTTTTTTTCCTGCTGGAATGCTCTGGAATGGCATTCTGGCAGCTCTGCAAAGTAGTCACATGTTCAGGGGGCCTGACCAGCTTGCGAGCTGCAGGAAAGGAGCTCTTAAACTCCTGCTCTTCAGCTGGTTGGGGGAAGCCTCAAACAGGCATTAAACTTCAGCTGAGAGGAAGGAGATTCCCCTCCTCTCAGCTGAAACTGGGGAAGCCCCAAATGGGGTTCAAACTTCAGGTGAGAGGAGGGGGATTCCCCCCTCCCAGTTGAACCCTTCCTCCCTCCCTTCCTTTCTCTTTCCTTCTTTCCATGTCTTTTCTTCTTTCTTTCCCTTCCTTTCTCTTTCTTTCTCCCTCTCTCTTTCCTTCTTTCCACGTCTTTCCTTCTTTCCCTTCCTTCCTCCCTTCCTTTCTCTTTCCTTCTTTTCATGTCTTTCCTTCTTTCTTTCCCTTCCTTCCTCCCTCCCTTCCTGTCATGGGCCAGTCTGGGCTCACTGAAAATGAGAACTCCTGAGTAGGAGAAGAGCCTTGTGTAGCCAGCCCTGACTTCTCAGGAGAAGAAGAGCTCCGTGTACTCTCTCCTGACTCAGCAGAAGCCAGTGATCAGGAAAAACTGCTTCTGGCTAATCAGAGTCCACAGCCAGCAGCTGAGCCAGCTCCAACACCACCAACACCCTCCAGCTCCAACACCACTGGTGAAGCCCAGCCACCAGTTGCCCAAAGTCCTCAGTCAGCAGCTGAGTCAGAGGCACCAATGCCCTCCAGCTCCAACACCACTGGTGAAGCACAGCCAAGGATGCCCAAACCTCCAGCCTCACCCAGAGAGCGCCACAGACAAAAGTAGCATGTGGAGCTGCAGGAGAAACGGCAAAGTGCACGCCTCCCGGCCAGACGCCAACTGCATGTTGAGGGTGATGAAGAGTGAACAGAGGATTGCTCCCAAGCAGCTGGCTGCAAGCCCAGCCTGTCTATAAAACCCAGCCACAGAAGACCAGGAGGTGTGGAAGCAACATGTCAGAATCCTGCTCTGACTGTGACCCCTCTGCTGAATCTTGCCTTGCCATGTAACCCCTGAACTGCACCTTGACCTTGTTTCTGGCTAGCCCTTACTCTGACTGGTAACTGACTTTCAGACCTCTTGACTTGGCTTTCGGATTCTGGACTTTGGACTTTGGACTCACTCCTGACTTTGAACCAGACTTGGACAACTCTGTTTGGGCTGTCCTAGCCCACGACACTTCCTTTCTCTTTCCTTCTTTCCATGTCTTTCCTTCTTTCTTTCTTTCCCTTCCTTTCTCTTTCTTTCTTTTTCTTTTTCTCTTTCCTTATTTCCTTTTTTCCCTTACTTCCTCCCTCCCTTCCTTTCTCTTTCCTTCTTTCCATGTCTATCCTTCTTTCCTTCTTTCTTTCCCTTCCTTTCTTCCTCCTTCCCCTCCTTTCTCTTTCCTTCTTTCCATATCTTTCTTCCCTTCCTTCCTTCCTTTCTCTTTCCTGCTTTCCACATCTTTCCTTGTTTCTTTCCCTTCCTTTCTCTTTCTCCTGGTGGGGCAGCCGCACCATGTGCAATGATGTCACTTTCTGGAAGCGCACACATGCTTTGCACGTGCATGCGTAGTGACAGGGGTGCCACCTCCTGCTGGGAGTTACTCCAGATGAGAGTTCCCCTACCTCTTTTCCCAGAAAAAAAGCCCTGCTTATATACCTCTATGTCATTCCCTCATCTTTAAACAGCAGAAATGGTACCACTTATAAAATTCAAAAGTAACTAACTAGTTTATTTATTTTAGATGAGAAAGGCCAGGTAAAATCAGGGGTTGAAAATTTCTGAGGTAATTCATATATAAACATCTGAGGTAAATCAGAACATTCACAGACTTCAATTTTTAGGCTTTTCATAGATACTTAAAGGCTTCTTTTTTAGGCTTTTGTTCCCTTGTCTCTCTGCACTTACTTCCCAAACATCCTTGCCAACTTTCCCCAGTTCTCCTGCTTGCCTTAAAACTGCTCTGTGTTAGGACTCTGTCTCCCAACTCTTCACACTCTATCCCTCTCTGCTAGGTCTGAAAAAAGAATCTCTTCTTTCCAGCTCTTGCTACTCATTCAGGAGTAGCCTGTCACTTAAAGCTCTCTGTGTCTGTGAAGGATTAACCCTTAATAGCCTTGCAGCTCTGTGTACAGCACTTCCATGCTTTTTAAAACATGCAGTCCATCACAACCACCCTTCTGGGCAGATCAGCGCCACACTCAGAGTGATGAACATAGTCAGTGTTATTATTATCCCCACAATACAGCTGGGGAGTTGAGTTTGAGGGGAATGGCTTACCCAAGACCACCTACAGAGTTCATGGCACTAGTGGGAGTCAAACTAGCAGCATGCTGATTCACAATCCAGCCATGTAATACTATGCAACAGCAGCTCTCTAGATCTGGCAGACGAACAAGTAAAAAATGTTGGGATGTTTTTACGTCTGATTTTCTTTCCCTATACAAATCCATATATTTTCTTTAGTTAGTTTACTTCCATAATGATATTTAATATCCTTAAAAAGCACCCACCTAGAACATTTGGATTGAAATGTATGGTAACAATAGACATTTTGGAGGTCATTAATTCATCGGGTTGCCATTAATCAGAAGTGACTTGATGGCACATAATGCACATTTAAATTCTAAATCTCCTTACTGTCCCCTCTGAGTATGGGTCATAATGGTTGCAATTTATTCCTAATGAAATAAAGGAAACAAAAAACTGGGTAAAATCATAACACTGCTCTTATTGTTGGAAATAACACATTGATATAATAAGCTGCAAAAGCCCAATTCAGATACTTGTTCCCAGACATGCTACCCAACAGCTTCTTCCTCTTAAGACCATTATGCTGTGCTGAATATTAATTTCACACTGTGCCTATAAAGTGACTCTTTTACTAACTCAGTGAATTTAGCAAAGATATATTTAAGAAGGGGGTATTTATGGATTAGGCACAGATTTTAGAAATGAAATGGGAGACAATCTAACAAATCTATCAGGAATAAGATCAACAACTTAAAGTTTAAACCAATCATCTTGAGTATATATTTGAACTTGGATATGTAGATGTGATGCAGAAGTCCCAATGGTTCAGCAATACACTCAAAGGATCAGCGGCCCCATAGACAGCTAAATTACTTAGAAAGCCAGGGAATTTATCAAACATGAATTTCAAAGTGGATTCTAGCCTCCAGGAAAAACGGAAGTGCCCATTAATGTACATACAAAATAAATGTTGTCTGCATGCAGCTCCAACTGTTTATTTTTGACATGAAAACTGGCTAAGTAATTTTAATTTATAAGAGGAGGGAGACATAACAAATATTACCCTTTATTGGGATTTTTTATTCACATAGTTCATTTTAAAAAAAAGTCAGGAAAGAAAGCCAACATTTGCAGGTACAGCATCAAGAAATCATTTACAGTTCTTCATACCTATTAGTGTATTATTTATAATTTACACCAGTTTGAGAATGTTAACATTAAATATGGTTCACAGATGTAAAGGAAAGTCTAAGAAACTATTCATATATTATGTATGAAAATTATAACAGTGATGCTGAAACTAGTTAGGGTGAATGCGGAAGAATTGAAGACACTATCGCACGCAGGACTTTTTACTAACTTAGGCTCTGTTTAGCTTACAACCTCAATATTTACTTTATTGACCAAAAGAATGTTAACTTCATCCAATGCTGACAGACCATTCATCAAAAAATAATAATTTTTAAATAATGGAATATTTCACAGGCAGAACTGTGCACCAAATTAGGAACTGGCCTTTCAGAACCTAGACTCTAGATTCAATTCACCCAGAGGAGAAGAGCCACATATGAAACTGATCAGATTAGTGGTGGAAAAAACCTTAAATGGAATAATCTTGACATATTTATCTTAGTTCTTCATGATTCCCATCCTCCTAATAAACTGGCTATATAAGCAATAATTGCAACACTGTTGACAATTGGCTTTTCCAACAAATCACAATAGTGACCTTTTAGTATACACACACACTTGTGGGTGGCTAGGTGTTTCTGGAGAGAAATTAACTTCATTTGCTACCCGATTACAATCTAGCTCCATATTAAACAGTTTATATGAAACAAAATCATCCTTGTAACCTGAGGGACAGGCATCGCTGGACCATTTTTTTATGTTAAAGGAAAGGTGTAGTTGCTAGCTACAATTTGTATGTGGTAAATAACCACTCCAATAATAGCTGAAGCTTAAAGAACGTGTTGAAAAACTGGCATTGTATATAAATTGACAATGTATCCTGTATCCCACATCAGCACTGAGTAGAAAATAATGATGTTGTCTGGTCCTCCGTGTAATTCCCCTGTCTTCAAATTTTACTGGAGCAGTGTGCAAGACAACAATCAGCCCACTCTTATTGCATAATAAATTTCCCTTTGAGATATTTGAACATTGCTCTGGATGAGGGCAGGACTTACTACTCTGCAGCTCTAAGAAACTTTCTAACACTTGAAGGAGAAGCAGAACTAGTTCACATCAAAGTATTACCTTAGCATATATTAAAATATTTAGAACTTAGATATTCCCCAAATGTGGACCTAGAGGGAAGATGTTCTGGGGAACTGTCAAAGATCCGAAAGTGAGGACAGCATCCATTTTGAGTTTCGATTCAGTTTAGTAAGAGTTGCACAGTGTTAAATAAAATTGGCTTTTTTCATCTTCAGTGCCCTGTGACAGCTTTTTATACAGTTTGGAGCAAAAACCACTACACCATATTATTCCTGCCAGGCTCAATAAAAGCCAACAGAAGAATTCAAAGGAGGATGCTCTGCACAGGAAGTGTCAGGAAAGAAGTACTAGTAACAATCCTAGGTGAGGTCACCTGAGAGGATGCTGCTGGAGTGGGATGAGAATAGGCTGCAAAGCCAGTTGTTGCAACCCAACAACCAAGAGAGAAGGCAAATTGGATTGGCATGGCTGTCGAACAAGGGTGGAGCAGATAGTGAGAGCCAAGCTACAAGAGACAAATTACATGAGCATGCAGACGCAGTGTTAAGGGGGAAGCTGAGTTTTAAAAGAGATCAGAAGGCTCTGTCAATTTCCCCTCTCTACAGAGCAGGCAAAGATTGCTGCTCAGAAGGTTTGTTTATTTATTCTTTTCCTCTTAAAAGAGGAAGTGAAACTGACAGGGTCTTCGGGAGGCAAAGAGGAAATTAGCAAACCCTCTGAAGAGCGATTTTTGCTGGCTCTATAAAGAGGGGAAATTGACAAAGCCTTCAGATCTCTTAAAACTCAGCTTTCTGGCTAACATTGAAACTCCATGTGAGCGTCCTCATGAAATTTGTCTCTTGTAGTTTAGCTGTTAGTGAAAGTCTCCAGATCCATATGAACAATGAATGTGTTTTAGACCACATGTTCTCCACCTTTCTACCCACTATTAAAAACTACGCCAGGTTGCTTATAAAGCTTTAAAAAAAGAATTACAATTCTTGTTTAACAGTACAAAAGTAATGTTGCTTGTAACAAGTCCAAACTGTTCCTTTTTATCTTTGTGGCTCTGCTAGAGGACAATACATGGAAAAAGTTCTTAGCCCCATCCCATATAGCCCTACTTGTACCACTGTTTCTGTCTCTTTCGGACTACAATGAACCTGGTGGGCATATTCCCCTCTTCCCAAGAATTTATTTCTAAGCAACTTTGGCAACTGATGTCAAATGTCATGGGGGGAGGGGAATTTTTTTCCACAGGCCAAGCAGCTCCCAGTGGGTCCTCCTGCTTCTCCGATGTTGCTGGAGGACTTGAGGACCAGGGGAAAGCAGGCAAAGGTGTCTCAGCCTTCACATGGGTAAAATAGATAAGAATAATTCATCAAACTAAAGAGATTCTGAATCCATATCAGAGTATATGCAATCCATTTGACATCAGGCACTGCAGTGCTAAAGATCAGCTCCACCTTTCAGCAATTCTTTATTTCAAGTCAGTTTGGTTTCACTCCTGTTGCCTTAAATGTTCACATATTTTAAATATGTTTCCTGGAAACCTAGAAATATGTCAAGTTGCAGAACATATTTTTATACTTGGTTTTGAAACAGAGTATTTTAGAATTTAAAATGTATTGCACAACAATGAAATTTCTCTATAGCTGACAGTAACATAAATAGCGTTGCAGCATTAGATAATTAGACCGAATATAAAAATGTGCTTTTATGACACACTGATAAGTGATGAGGTATTGCAGCTTTTGTGTGCAAGATGTTAATACTTAAGAAATGCCAGCTCTGGAATGCCATGATAGGGATTAATGCTCCTATACTTAAATACCATTAAAATGAAAAGATGGTCATAGTGGAGCTTCCCACAGGAGGATATATCTGTATAAACCATACACTATGCATGCTACTGAAGCACAACATTTGGGCCACCTTTGCATAAATCTTGAACTGCTTTGTTACCCTTCCAGTCAGATGGTGAAAAGCATTACAGTATTTTAACTCTTTCAGGCAACCACTATTACGTAGCAGATGTTTACCACAGTGGGATAGGAAAGGTAAGGAAAGAACAGCCTGAATTAAACCTTGCATGTGATACAACCATAAGGGCACTGATAACAGTAGGATTATGAAAGTTAGATCCCAGGAGAATTTCTCCAAGGTCAAAAATGAGTTTTTAGGAAGAGAATAAGCCAAGGAATTCTAGCCAGGTTTCAAATCCTGTGTGGTATAATGCATAGAACGTTGCAGTAGGGAGGCCTGGGTTCAAACCTTCACTCGTTCATGAAGTTCACCAGGTGACCTTGGACTAATTTTTCAGACTGCAAAGCTGTGTTCAACTGAGGATGTTGCTTGTCAGATAGAAGGTGCCATTGGGCAGTTCAGTTGTAGCTCACATATTTGTATACAAAAAGTTACAGATGTAGTGTTCAGCATTCCTAAAGGACCTCAGGTATTAAGTCCAGAAAAGAACCCTGCTTAAGGCCTGGGAAGACTCTGCCAGTGAGAAAAGTTAAAATTGTGCTAGACGGACCAATGGTCTGTCTCAGCTTCATAATCACTTATTCAAGAGCCAGTATCCTGGTGGCCTATTATCATACACTTTGGTTTGGTCTTTGCTACCTTACCTGCCTTCTGTGCTAACCTCCTGCTACACAATAGTGGGTTCAACATGTTTTTCACGATCCATCTTGAAGGGCAGAAAACATAAGGAAAGTAATCTACTTTTGAGGTTTCTTTAGAAAATTCTGAGTTCTTTCATTTGGATTACACAATGGCATTCATATTATATATTCAATACACCAATCACATATTTATTCAATTATTCTGGTACTTTAAAAAGTGAAGAAATGTGCCTTATACTGATACTTCAAATTTTCTACCATAACAAAAGTGTGTTCATATAGAATATGAAACTGCTTTAGCAATTAATAATTCTTTGTATATCATAACTGTTTGCTTAACAAAATCTGTCTCAACTTCACACATTAATCCAAAGTGAATGCCACATAATTTTGTATAATTAAGTAGAAAGTCATTCACCAAGTAGTAAATATCACGAACAATAAAGTGAAATGAACCAATATTAACCCTATGGTGTTTATTAATAGTGCAGGTACTCAATGGTCCACAATGCAATTATTGCAGTTAATTGAAGGGTCGTGTTGCCAAAGATTAATAATTGGGAGGAATCTCAATGATCCATTCATCAGAGATTGAAGTGTAACAAACAGCTTTCCCAGATTTTAAGAAAATGAAATGCAATCATCACCTCTGCCCTCTAGCTCATATTGTACTCATAGAGAGCACAGTATGAAAAGGAAAGGCATCTTTGTGCAATTAAATATTCCCTTATTTCAAATGCTAGCCGCCTTCTTCTGAACACCCATAGATCTACTGTGTTTCCTGTTTATGCCAAGTTATGGGCTTCAGGATGCTTAGCAAAGCCAAGTGGGAACTAACCATGAGCAAAGTTCTCTTCAATGAAAAACAAAGAGCTGACATGAACCTCAAGTAGTTAGGGCAGGTTCTGCAGCACTTGTGTCATGGTCCAGTCTGAGCTCAGTGAGAGTGGGGACTCCTTGGGAAGAAAGGAGACTCGTGTAGACAGCCATGACTCCTCAGGAGAAGAGGCGCTCCATAGAGCCAGCCCTAGACCTGACTCAGCAGAAGCTGAGATCAAGAACCACAGCTGCTGGCTAATCAGAGTTCACAGCCAGCAGCTGAGACAGGGCCACCAGCACTCTCCAGCCCCAATACCACTGGGGAAGCTCAGCCAGGGACTTCCAACACTACTGGGGAAGCCCAGGCAGGGGCATTCACCCACACCTAAAGAGCACCGCAGACATAAGCAGAGGTTAGAGCTGCAGGAAAGACAGTGCAGTGCTTGCCTTCTGAGCCAACACTAGAGGCTGGAGGGCAAGGATGAGTAGCATCAGGAGTGAGCCACAGCAGCTGGCTGCAAACCACACCTGGCTATAAAAGCCAGTCCGAAGGAACTGCCAGGTGTGGAAGCAATGTGTTGAATGCCTGCAACCACTTCCATGAACCATGTACCCTGCGCCCTTGCCTGCACCTAGACTTGACACTATTGGAAACTGACCTCAGACTGGACTTGGCTTTTTGGATTCTGGAGACACACCTAGCGTTGCATTTGTGCTCTGATTTCAGACTGGACTGGGCTTTTGGATTCTGAACTCTCCCCTGACTTTGACTTAGTGCATTTACTGTGGACTGGACTTGGACTACTCTGCTTGGGCTAGCCTAGCCCACAACAACTTGAGGAAAAAATAACATATAGAATAAATGCTTAAATATCCCCAACTAGAGGTAGGCATGGACCGGGGGAAAAACACGGACCATCAGCCCATGGTCTGTTGCGTTTCATGGACAATGGACCATGGACCACGATCCATGAACTTTTCATGGATCCACCCCAGTTCATGGACCAGTTCATTGGTCCATGGTTCATCATTTCTGGGGGCCCTGGGACCACCTCCTTCACACTCAGAGATGCCAAAGTCACAGCAAGTCCTCAGCAGGCTCTCCTCCAGCCACCCTCCAAGTTTGGCCAAGATTGCATTTCGGAGGTCTGAGTTACAGACACCCCCCCCCCAAGCAGCCACCTCCAGAAAACTTCCATTTGCTGTCAGATTCTTTCTCTCAATAGGAACAAATGGGGTAGAAAGGGGCACCTTCTTTGAGGTGCTCTAAAATGCCCTTCCCAAAGTCCAAAATTGACCAAATTCACAGGGGAGCTGGCCCCTAAAGACCCCCCCCCCAAGTTTCAGGGAGATTTGATCCTGGGAAAGGCCGGATCTATGTGTTTATCCATTTGCTGTCAGATTCTTCCTCGCAATGGGAACAAATGGGATGGAAGGGGGTGCAGTCTTTGAGGTGCTTTCTCCCCAATTCTCTCCCCAAAGTCCCAAATTGACCAGATTCGCAGGGGAGCTACTCCTAACTGTTTCCCAAACACCTCCCCAAGTTTCAGGAAGATTTGACCTCAGGAAAAGCAGGAGCTACGTGTTTATCTAGTTCCTGTTAGTTTTTTCCTCGCAATAGAAACAAATGGGGTGGCTGAGGGCGCCTTTGGGGGGGGGGCTCTAAAATGCCCTCCTCAAAGTCCAATATCCCTGAAACTTGGGGAGTCTTGAGAGGACAGGGAGGTGTAGGTTTACTGATAATTTGATGCATTTTGCTTGGAAAATGCCACCCCCAGCCATGTAGTTTTCCTCATACAGAATAATGGCGATTGGAGGTGGCAGGGGATAAACAGGCAGGAAAGATTATTCTGGCTGACAGCAAGAAACACTGCCATGGCTTCCAAAGTGGAGATTGCCCACCCCCCTTTGCATAGATGCCCCCCTTCCTGGCAGGCCGAGCTGCAAGATCTCAGCAGACGTGTGGAACCCCCGTATTTTAGCCCCCCCAGGAAGCCTGGTGGGGGGTTTCCCCAATACATCCAATGGAGAGCTCTCTGTTTGACAGCCAGAGAAGGTCTGTGGATGTACCCTCCATTGCCCAGGGAACTGATTGCTCAGTGCCAGGATGTCTGGATTCATGACCCAACAGACCAACGGACCGGCCCAAAAGTCGTGAGTTTGTGAAAAATGCACGTCCCACGACCCACCTATTCATGAATGCTGAACTGGGACAGACTATATAAAATTTAGGCCCATTTTTCAGTCCCTGCCCACCTCTATGCCCAACTTAAAACTTACTCAGTAAGCACCCACTGTTGAAGAAAACAGAATACAGTTTCCTTTCTCCACGGCTAGGAGCCAGACAGCTTCGAGCAGCCATCTTTTCTCCAGGGCAGGAATTTGAAATTCCTGTTCAAATTCCTTTCCTACCTACATGAAAATCTTATTACCTTCTTGTGAAATCCTTGTCCTCAGGTGGTAGCTTCATTTTACAATTCCATGTTCATTCCCTTTCTAGTGGAGACACAGGAGGAATCAAGATCAGTTCACTACCTTATTAATGCAAACTCTGACTCTTTATCTTCAGATCTGTGCCGGTGGTCTCCGGTGGAAACTTGTATCAGTTTAGCAAGGCCAATCAATAATAACATGTGACCTCTGCTTATTGTTGATTGTGTTTCGGATAATTTGAATAATAATAATAATACATATCAAACTGGGGGAGTGCCTGAACTCTGCACTCCTTCTGTCACCCTGGAAACCCGAATGGAAGCCCAGTTTACCTTGATCGGCAGGTCTTCCTTCCAACCATGGAGCTGCAAATTGGTTACAATTGGTTACATGGGAGAAGACACCCGAGGGGAGAGAGGGGGAAGGGGGGTGTTCTGTAGCCATGGGCACTCCAATCTAATCCCTGCAAACCCTGATAGGCAGTTCTGATGGCCAACCCCTTGTACACTGGGCCAATGTCAACTGGTGGCTCTAATTGTATCAAGTGGGAGTTTCCTGGGGGCCTCAGATTGGAGAGGGTATAACACCAAGAACCCTATTGCAATCTTGACCAAACTTGGATGGTGACTGGAGGAGAGCCTGCTAAACACTCCCTGTGAATATGGGTTCTCTAAGTGCAACAGGGGCTGTTCTGAGGCCCACAAACCATGAACCACAAACTGGTTCTGTAATGGGAAATGTTCATTACGGTTCATTTGTTCAGGTTCAGCGGCGGCACCAAACCATGAACCACAGGTTCGTTAATTTTTGGGGGGTTCCTGCCTATGTCTAGTAGCAAGTTTAGGCTAGCCTCTGACCCTCAAGAGAGTGCAAATTAAATATTTTTGCATCTAAGTTGTGGAGTTTATCACGGTTTTCTGTGGACTGAAGTCTTCACCACACCTGCTGACAAGCACTATGGGTAGGGGCTTTCCTATTATTGTTTATGAAACTGATTGTTCATGTAGCTTTCTGCCTTCTGAAGTTAACAGCAGAGGCTGGTATATATATGTCTAATTGGGTTGCAGCCCACGTTTCTGCTGACCAGCTGCATCCACAACATAAATGTGCTTACAAACAATCATAAACTTGGAAAATACCATCCTATAGATCTTTTCTAATCCCTTATCCTCACCCAAGAAGCCACTACCTGGTACCCAAAGCATCTCCATATTGAGAGAGAAGACATGAACCCAGTACCTACTCTTAAGGAACTACACATTTTGGTTCTGTGTTTCTTTTTGAGCCATAATACAGCAAAAAACATTTTTGGTGCACCTTACCAGTCACCTTACCATCCACGGTTCATCTCATATGCCTTAAATGGTAGAATGAGAAACATCTTAAGGAGAAATGGAATGTTTTTTTTAAAAAATGTATTTTTTTCCAGTAAAATTATTACTTATTACCAGGTGTATTAACAGCCTAACACCAACAATACCATCTCTTTATAAATTTGGTATCTGCTGGCCATATGTCAAAGTGCTGTTTGCTTTATTCCTGTGCCCTTTTGGAATACCTAGTTTATAATTAAAATAAACTGTCCCTAGTACAATTTTCACTGGTGCCATGATTCCATATCATGAAATGCAAATAAAAAAGAAAGTAAATTGCCGTTACAGCTGTAATCCTGAAGAACCCAAGGCAATAAAAACTAAGGAATGCCTGGTGCATGAACTTGTACACCAGCTTTGTGCAAAGCTAGCAGGTTACTGGATCAGCCTAATCAAACACTTTGTGTTCTAAACACAAAGTGGGGCATTGCATGTCCCACCTCTCCTCACTTTCAGAGACTTGGGCAAATTTGAATACAACCCAGCTAAAGGGAATCATTTTAAAATCTAATTGCTTACAGTAATCTCTCCCACTGAAATATGAGATTTAAGTGGATTTAATTTGGGCTGAAGTGGGCACCGGGAGGGAGGGGGTCTCCCTCTCGGTTACATTTTTCTGTGCATAACATAAGAATTAAAATACCTTTTAAAGTTATACAAGTCTTGTCTCCCACTAAAAAATACAAAATAGTGTTCAAACTCTTCTTCATGCAAAGATGAAATAATGAAAGCAAATATTCTGCACATCAGAAAAATAGGGAAGAAATTAGCTCTTCTCGTGTCTGTTATCATAAGTATAAATGCACAAAATTGCAAGATTATACTCCAGAGTACAAAGAAGTGCTTCTAATTAATACACCACCCCAATTTCTTCTCAGATAACATCTTTTGTGTATGTAAGGCTTTGAAATTATGTACAGCACCCAGCACAGCATAGTTTCTCCATGCCCTTCACTTTCCAGTTCTGGGTTTTAACTATTTGATCTAAACAGTCTAGCAAAGCCTATATAAGAACTCAAAAGAAAAGTGATGATATTTCTTACCTTCCACCAACAAGTTGGTGTAATAAAAGAGTTATCTGGCTATTTTACTTCTCCCAATTTGTTTTCATCTCCCAGCTGAATAAAAATCATCATATCTTTCAGTATTTAGCTTGAAACTAGAATCAACAATATCCTTGTGACAGTGTGTGTGTGTGTAGTCTTGTTTTTATTTCCTCTGCTTGTCTTTCAGTATAAACAGTCAAGGTTATAAGACATCAGTTTTATATGCTAGGGCCCCAATGAACTGTTCACGTTTAAAATGACACTTCTGTTTAAAGACCCCCTGATTCTCCAGAACGTATGATTTACTGTTCCAGCACTCTATAAGCCTCATTTCATACCTCCAAGAACTAACTAGTCAAAGTGTTAAATAAACATGAAGTGCTGGGCTTGTTTTCTTTCCAAAAGTGCAATCACTGTGTTACTCTAATGATTAAATATTGTTTAAATATACAACTGAGAGACTAGTTTCACAGTCTATTCTTTCCTTGCACTTCATTTTTATGTATTAATTATTTTGTGTTCAGACAAAGGTTTTAATTAGGAATCACAAAGTTTCTGAACAGTGAAGTGGTAATGGTTTTATCTGCTTCAAACTGCTGATGAACATACACATTTTGGGAAGAAAAGAAGCTGCCAAGAGAGAAAGCTCTCTTGAACCAGCATGCATTAAGCACGGAGGAGCAGAAGCCACAAAGCATTTTGTGCCTTTTATGTTCTATTTCTGTAAGCAAGACGGTACGAATTTTGCTTCTCACTCATTCGTGCGGTAAAGCCCAGATTTAGACAACAGACAACAATGCACATTTTCAGGTCTTTCCTGTTATTTGTAAGCCATTTATGAAAGCTTACAGCAGTCATTTCTTAATTTTAGTGCATTTGTAGGAAATAAAATAAAACTATCCTTTACATGCAAGCATACATCTGAATATGTATGGGTTAATTTAGGAGAGCAATGGATAAAGCACTAGGACTGTTGCTCGTATAAGAGAACGTACACCATTCAAGCTGGGATTCTAGCACCGTGCACCAGAATCCACATAATCCTAGCTATCAGTTGATCTTGGAAAGCAGATCTTGTAGCCCTCTCTGGTGCCAGCATCCCTTCACCTTGGGAGCTGTGTCTCTTGGCACACCAAAGAGTCTCAGCCTTCTGGAGTCAGTGGTATGTGTTAATCCATCTCTCTTTTGCTATCAAATCAGAGTGTCTCAATTAAGGTATGCATTTTTCCAGGCTCTTTCAAGAGGACATTGCCGGGCAATCTAAGAGCAACATGGGTACAATAATCATGGCTCTTTTGTGTGATTCTCCATAATGCCACACACCCCAGGCCATAGAAAAGAGCAAGAGTCCAGTAGCTCACAGCAGTGACTCATGAAAGCTCATACCCTGCTACAAAGTTTGTTACTGCAGGACTCTTGCTCTTTTCTACTGCTACAGACAAACATGGTTACCCATCTGGATATAATCCCAGGCCATAAGTAACTATCCCAGTTTTCAGGATAATAAGCTTTCTTCTCCAAACCTCCCTCACAATTTAGACCTCTCCAGAAACCTAATCAAAGATCCAGGAAGGAACATCCAAAACTCCTATCCAAAAATCTTTCCTTGTTTATCCATCTGTACTGTTTAGTCTCTTTTTGGCATCTCCTCCTCTACCTCTCCTCTTCAGGTTCATTTTTCTGGAGGAACAATAGTTGAATTAAAAGTAACTTTAATTGGGCATTTAGCTTAAAATAACACAATAGAATGGGATTACCTCATGTAAATTACTGCTGTATTGTTGCCACTGAACAGTCTCGCTGTTGTGTGCTACTACTGTTCTGTTCCCCCACTCTGTATTCTGTATCCTGGCTATGGTAATGAACAGTGCAATCCTGAGGTCCACTGAGATGGAGATGGTTTGCCACTGAGGTAAAAGTGGCCATGCTAATCCATTCCCTATGAACATTCTGTGGGAGGAAATAACAACCACGCCCCTCTAGAAGGCACAGGCAGCATAGCAAGGGTGCCCAACTCTATAGCAAATCCAGCAACAGCCACCAATGAGGCAATGGCAGACAATGACACCTCTGTGGGTGGCACATACAGGTGCATCCAGTCACCAGCTGCTGATTCAGCCACTGCTCCTTGAAACCCTTCTCATTCACCCACCCAAAGAGCGAGTAGGTAGGGTGGAAAGACCCAGCAACAGTGCAATCACAACAGAGACATGTGACCCAAGTGGCTTGCTCCCCAGCCTATAGGGAATGGCATTCCTCCCTCTGTCCTCCTCACTGGCAGTAAAAGTGCATTATGTACCCAAATATCCCTGCTCCAAGCCACACACAACCTTCAGCCATAAATGTAAAAACAGTAAGACATAAAAAGACTGAAGCTAGCCTTGAACCCAACAAAATGCAATGCTGTACACTCTGAGACTGCATAGCACAGAGTTCTGAGACACAGCCCCATTCCATGCACCCTACCTGGCATCCTAGCTGGAACTGATGTAATGCTGGGGGGTCAGTGATTAGGAGTAAGTGGGGGGTTGGCTGCCACTGGGGAGGGAGGTGATTGGTTGTGGCTGTAGTTGGCATCCTGTTCTCTGCTGAGACTTTCAAGTAGGGCTGTGCCTGTGAGGGAGCACTTGACCTTTTCCAGTGCATAGGCACCAGTGGGCTATGCTGTGTTTTTTGCAGGCCTAACTTCTGCTGGTGTCTAGGGGGCATTCCCGGCCTGGAGCAGCGTAGGGAGCCAACTACCTCCCACCATGCCCCTCAGCCTATTTGCACACTGGCACAGGACTTATGTCCATGGTTCACTGGTGAGTGGTTGTGGCAAGGCAGTGCTAGCAGCTGGGACTATGGCAGTGCCAGGGTACTGCACCAGCACAAATCCTGCTTATGCTGACATATCTTGGAGATATGCCAGTGTAGCACCTAGTTGGTTCCTGAAATGCTCCCCTCCCACTAAGGATTGTGCTGAAAGTTACTTGCTGTTAAATATCTGTCTCCCTTCCATCTTTCCTTCCCTGGGAGATTTATTGCATATGTAGGGAATGCTCTCCACATAACAGCCCTGACACAGGGGCCAATTGAGTAGCAATGTCATGCCATTATTTGGTATAAGCTAGAATGCTGTACTTCTGAATGGGATTCTATAATGTACTCCATGTGGAGCTGCTCTCAACGATAAACTAGAGTCTCCAATATGCACAGAACACTCATCTGCTGTCAGGAGTTGGGCAGTGCACTCATATTCACCCCGTTTTAAAACAGCTTCGTTCCAGTTTGCTTTCAATTAAAAGGAAACTGATTCTTTCCTAGAAAGTCCATCATGAGCTGAGGTCATCCTTCCCTACTTGACATGAGCCCACTTGCCAACTCTGACAGAGTAGGATAGTGTCTGCCAAAGTGTGTGTTTTTTACCATCCTAAAATTGGCCACCTAATCCTTAGGGTGTTTTAAAGCAAAACTGCTTCCTTCAAAAGTTTTAATGGCCCTAATACTTCTTCCCAGCATGATTTTAAAAGCCAGGACAGGCATGGATCAAGAACACAAATGGTGGCTCTCACACTTCCAAGGGCTATGTCAACATCCATTGGCAAGGCCACTCCGCACCTATCCATAACAAAAAGAAGCAGATGCCCCTTACATCTCAAGTACCAGATCTAATCTTAGCTTGACCTTCAAGTCGGAATGGAGGAAAGAGATTTTATCAACAAAGAACTTTAATGATAAGTTCTTTGCAAAGCTCTTTGCAAAAACATCTTAGCCAGGGGCTGCATTAATAACAAACAGTGTTTGTTACCAAGTCACAAAACCAACTGACCTGGACAAGATTCAGCTGATGCAAAGGTGATGGAGGAAAAAAAACATTCTTCACCCTTATCACTGCCACCTCATTGGCCTGCAAATGGTCTCTGTGATGTGCTATATCTGATTCATCTCGAGTCTTCTTCTAGTCCTCAGCCAATCCACTCGTAATTTATGGTTACAAATGCTGGTGTTAGTAGAAAACAACCCAGGAGTTGCCAGGTCCCCTGGGGACCAAACTGCAGGGAGGGGGTAGAGAGTACTTACTTGGTGTACATGCTTCACATGCACATGTTCCCATATGCTTCCATGTTCCTGGAAAATGACATCATTTCCAGCATGATATTGAAGAAATATGGCACTCCTGGCTGGCAATAACTGCCGCTGCGGCTGGGGGGCCGTGTTTTGCTACTGAGGGGATGGTGGAACAACTATCTAGAGGAGGCACGGCAAGGGTTTTGGGGGCTTTATGCCCCCTGTGGGGCACTATGGCCTAAGCAGAGGCTTGGCCTTAGCGTTGGCAGGTTAGGAGTTGGGGATTGGGGTCTGTCAGGAGCAGCTGGCTGCTGGACAGCCCAGTCGTGAGGTCAGATGCCCTGGTGGGGAACCCCTGGACAAGCTGATCCTCCCCCCCCTGCAGCTTTACAGCCAGGTGGGGGAGCTTTAAGGGGGTGAACCACTTAGCCAGGTCGGCTGGGCCCCAGCTATACCATGGATAGTTCACACTTGGGGCTGTCAGGGGTCACCCATACAGGTCAGGGTGGTAGTCCAGGAGTGACACCAGGGCCTGACCTGTACTGCTAGTTAGGCCCTTGCCATGTTGACAAATATGTTGTGATAACTTAATAAAGCAGCCCTTTAATCCCAGCACTTGTGTCTGCCTCTTCATTCCAACTGGGGGGGGGGGGCAATGAATCATATGGGGGCTGACTCTCTAAAATTGACCCACTACTTAGTGTTTTGCACCACTTTTTAGAGAATGGGCCCCAGCATGCCCTGTTGCTTCCATCTCACACCAGAAATAATGGGTGGGCACACAAGTGCTCTGCATGCATGCCTCAGGTCTTCCTCCAGCCTATTGAGGTGCCTCCCCCGCTTCACTGGCCAGGTGAGAGGTGGTAGGGGGCAGGGACTAATGGAAGCTATGGGTGGAGATCTAATATGGTTGGAATCTCACAAGCCTGATCTAAACAGAATTGTAATGAGGTTTTGGAGCGTGAAAAAACTCAGATATGTTCAAAGACTTGTGTATGAACTTGAAGGAAATAGATGCTTTTAATAGATACCTTAAAAGAAATATAACGGGTAAGATACAGAAACACTTTCAAGATGTTAATACTTACAATTCTCCAAATTCTAAGCCAAGTGACACCTTTCTAAACCATTGAATTCAATTCTGTTTAAGAAGGCATCATCAAATACCTAAATCCTTTAAATGTGAAAAAAGAAAGAATTAGTTATGTCTCACTCTTTGCTGTCCACAAATTCCTGATCCCCTGCTTTTATACAATAACTGAAGAGGCAGAGTGCTGAATCAAATATTTCTCAGTGATGATAATCATTCCTTCACTGCAGCCATTGACTATTGGTTTCCTCATGCACGTAATCCCTAGTTTATCTTTGATTATGTTTTTTTCCTAGGATAAACCACAAGTATCTGAGGGAAGAATATAGTGTCAAAATGTGCCGTGGATTTTGCTATGCAAAACGATAGTTCCATTTCCTTTCTCCCAATTTCTTGCTATAGATCCAAAGGATTCACCCAAAGGCAGGAGTGGTAGAATGTTTTGTAGGGTGGAGTGCATAGTCACCCCCCAAACACAGAACAATAGCTCAAATTAATTGTGCGTATTGCAGATTTTAATGTGACTCTCTTCCTAAGAAAGTGAATTAAAGATACCATTTTACTTTTTAGTTCCATGACTTTTATGATCCAAAATCAAGCCTTACATATTGTTTGAATGTAATTTCTTTTTCTCCCTATGATTTAATATAGTTATACCTTTTTGGAAGCAACCTCGGTCTACAGCTCTGACACATTTGAAGAAAGAAGATCTACAGGGAAATGTAGAACCAAGAGCTATAAGACACTGGGTTACAGTTCAAGGGAATTTGCAATTTAAGTATATGGTGACTGGAAAAGAGATGTAGATGCAAGGTGAAATGTATCCTTTAACTGCCACATCTACAAGAAGGTTAATTAAGTCACCAACATTCTGGAGAGCTAGGTACAAAGCACAGCTATCAAGTAAAACATTTTCATGAGTTAAAACAATTTGTAAGTCACAAACAATCCTTTCGCATGTTTTTTAAAAAATGCAAATCCATTAGCTTGTAGTTATTTAATATAAGAAAACCTCACTTATCAGACCATGATCTGCTGAAGGCAAAAGTGAATATGGCCCCAACACCCTAAAAAATATGAGGTCTGATTAAAATGATTTGTCCACGAAGGCTCATGGACACTTCTGGATTCCAAAAGGCCTTGTGGGATTTTAGAATTCCAGACACATGTTCCATGGTAGCAAAGAAACGTTATTTCTCAGCAACTATTGCGTCGGCTAGTTCATGACCATCTGAATTGTTTAAGATATCCAGATATCTCCTAACCCCTAAATTTGAACCTTTATAGTCCAAAGAACAGACAATCAGCTGCGAGGCTTTTGCTACCCACCTCACGGGGTGTTTTGTTGCGAGGATAATAACATACTTTGTAAACCGCTCTGAGTGGGTATTAAGTCATCTGAAGGGCAGTATATAAATCAAATGTTATTATTATTATTAAGTTTTTCACTGATAAACTAGCACGAATACGCTCTGATCTAGATACTAGCTGCAATGCAGACGAAATGGAAGAAATGCTTAATGCACCATCTGGCTTACATCTTGATTGCCTTGAACCAATTACAATGATAGATCTTAACAGGATCCTGACATCTATAAAAGCCGCTACTTGTGCACTCAATCCTTGCCTATCTTGGCTGCTAAAATCAAGTAAAGACCACATAAGTGAACCACTGAGGTCTATTGTAAATCATTCGCTAACTCAGAGAATCTTTCTCCAGTCCACTAATTAAAAAAAAATCTCTAGACAAAAATTATCACCAATTATCACCCAGTCTCTAATCTGCCCTTTCTGGGCAAAGTCATTGAGAGAGCGGTAGTTGAGCAACTCCAGATATTCTTGGAAAACTCTAGCATGTAGACCCTTTCCAGTCTGGATTCAGATCAGGGCATGGGACAGAGACAGCACTAGTGGCATTAGTGGATGATCGTCTGATAATAGACCAAGGTCATGCCTCCTTATTGCTCTTCCTGGATCTGTCTGCAGCCTTTGACACAGTAGACCATGCCATCCTGTTGAGGCATTTAGAGGCAGAAGTGGGCATCAAAGGATGTGCCTTAGTCTGGTTTAAAGGGTTGCCATTGGAGGCCAGCTATCTCCAGAATGAGAGGTATCTTGTGGGGTTCTTTAGGGCACAATCTTATCTCCCATGTTATTCAACCTGTATGTAAAGCCTTTAGAAGAACTCATTCACAGCTATGGAGTTGGATGTCACCAATATGCAGATGACATTCAACTCTCTATCTCTCTATCCAGGTCGCCACCGGATGCAGTAGAAATGACTGAAAATTAACAAATTAAAATTGAACCCAGACAAGACAGAAATGATGCTTTTGAGGAAGGCAGAGATCTTAAAGGACATTGTGCTCCCCACTTTCAATGGGGTTCATCTGACCCTTGCGGACTCTGTAAAGAGTCTATGGGTTATACTGGATCCAATGCAACTACTAGAAAAACAAGTTAAGGCAGCCACAAAAAATGCTTTCTACAACCTCACTCTAGCCTGGAAAATGGCTTCTTATCTTGATGTGGCTGACCTGGCCACCTGGATCCATGCTGTGGTAACATCAAGACTTGACTACTGTAATGTACTATACATAGGTCTCCCATCTAAGTTAACTAGAAGATTCCAATTGGTCCAAAACGCTATAGCACAACTGTTATCAGGAGTGAGCAGGAACATGAACATCACCGCCATTCTGCAGTCACTCCATTGGCTACCTATCAGTTACTGTGCTCAGTCCAAAGTATTGGTTATCACATACAAAGCTCTTCATGGCCTTGGTCTGGCATACCTATGGGACCACCTCCCTCTGTATGTTCCTCCATGGCAACTTCGCTTATCTAAACAGGGTCTCCTGCAGCTTATCTAAACAGGGTCTCCTGCAGCCACCCTGTACATGGGCAAAATCAACAGCAGCCCATACATGGGCTTTCTCTATGGTGGTCCTTACTCTGTGGAACAGCCTGCCTGAGGAGGTCAGGAGAACCTTCCCCCTAGCTTTCTGCAAACGATGCAAAACTGAATTATTCAAAAATACTTTTGTATTGTAGGGAGGGATCTCAGATGTACTGCTGATGAGTTAGGGACCATGACTTCACCCATAAACTTCACCACTATGTTGTCTTACATACTATCTGAAGATGTGCAAAGATCCTAAGACAATAAGGTCTTTTGGGGGCTCCTTAATTAATCACCATAATCTAGTTAGCTCCAAGTGTGTGCTGTGTGTGTGTTTGCATGCTGTTGATCTTTATTATTTTCAATAAAAACCCCTTTTGATTGAAACGTCTGCCTCTTCATGGAAAAAGTTCTCTAGCAAGGACAATCCTTATATACATAAGTGGCGATCCCACTAAGTTACCTGCCTCTTGCTGCCTCTCTATGAACTTTGAAGTACATCTCTGCATGTGCTCTAGTTTGACTTTGTTAGAAATGCTGACCTCTGTTACCCTTTAGTTTCCTTTCTAATAAACCTCTAGAGTTTTACTCAGGGTTTTTTTTCTGGGAAAAGAGGTGGCGGAACTCTCAAGAGGGAAATGAGGAAGAAATACATGGGATTCTTTGAAATCATATTATTTTCAAGCACTATTGCCGAGTATTTTCAAGAGGTGCCAGAACTCCATTCCCCCACGTTCCCCCTGAAAAAATGCCCTGGTTTTACTCATGAACGGATTCAACCCTACCCTCAATGGCCTGGAACCTCTAATGTTGGCAACTTAGAGAAACATCCAACAAAGAATAAGAGAATTATTTAAAAATACAGATCCTTTCTAGAATTGCCTTTGGCTAAAAAATTGCTACAAGGAAATGATCTAGATGCTGTACCTGTTTTTATAAAAACACTAATAGCATACGTCTTAACTGTTGTATTCTTCATACAACAAAAGACCTTGCAGCCGATAAATATCAGAACAGATTTGTTACATCTGCATTATTGGCAACTAAAAAAACAAATCACTCTAGTCTCAGAGCCTGAGCAATTGCCAGCCAGTAATAAATGGATGAGTCAAGTTAAGGATTTACTGCCACTGGGAGAAACACACACACGTACACAGCATATTGTAGAAAACAGAAAGTGTGTTGAAGCCTTGAAAATACTTATATCATCCCCTTTCTATGCTTTACTTACTGCAGATTGCATTCCTATGAGGAATGCTCTATTCCTTCCCACATCTCCCAGCCATATATTGGGAACAAGTAAGGTTGCCAAGGAGCCAGGAGATCTCCTAGAATTACAATCTCCAGACTATGGAGATCAGACAGTTTTAGAGGGCAGATAGATACCCCCCCCTCCCTGGGCAACATCTCCAAATCTCCAGGAATTTCCCAGGCCGGAATTGGCAACCTAGAGGTTCAGATAGGGCTGGTGTGGTGTGGTGGTTAGAGTGTCAGAACAGGACCTGGAACTACCGGATTTGATCCTCACTCAGTCACAGAAATCTGTTTATGTATTATCTTGGGCCCTTCACAATTTCTCAGCCTAACCTACTCTGACATGTTGTGAGGATTAAGTGGAGAAGGGGGAACATATTGCACAGAAAAGGCATGGCTAACCCCAACTCTTCCTTCTCCCACCCACAAAATACTAATTCTGGTTCAGTTTGCTTCCATTGCAGGGAAAGCCACAAGTAAGACACCAGACCAGACTGTGCTATATGCAGAATTTGGTGGTATTCCCTAAGTAGCTTAAGAAAGCTAACAGTTCTGTATTCTCTACAGCTAAACTGAATTGCTGATCTACCTAGGTCTGCACATTAGAACAATCTATAAAATAATATCTCAACAAGGAGGTTAAAAAACCTATTCCAGAGTAGTTTATAACTAGCCATGCTAGTTATAAACTACTCTTGGCCAAAACAGGATTAAATTTATATCAATATTCGAGTCCAGTAGCACCTTAACGAACAACAAGATTTTCCAGGGTATAAGCTTTTGAGACTCAAAGCTCCCGTCGTCAGGAATATCACAAAGGGAGCTCTGACTAGGGGTGTGCAAGGAAAAAACTTTCGGCTTTCTTGTTTCGGGATTACCCGAAACAAGATTCTCTACCGGCATTAGCCGAATGCCGAAACAAGAATCTCTTTCGGGATTCGGGATTCGGCATTATTTCGGCATTCTTTCGGGATTCTTTCGGGTTTTTTTGCTGGGAAAATGCCTCCGTCTTTCAGGACGCCTGGAGGAGGCATTTTCCCACCAAATAAGCCCAAAATTGGTGGGGACCTTCCTCTAACCCTTCTCTAACACCCACCCAAGTTTCAGACAGATTGGACTTTGGGGGGCCATGTTATGGCCCCCCAAAGCAGGTCCCCCCATCCTCCCATAAAGGAGCATCTTCTTCATTATTTCCTATGGGGAAAAAATGAAGAAGCAGGCTTCCTTTGCCAGGGGTGGCATTTTGCATGCAAAATGCCCCCTTACCCTCAGGGGCCCTTCTCCCACCCCTCCTCCCACCCCCCACCAAGGCTCAGCCTGCTCCCACTTGGGGGGGCCATTTCATGGCCTCCCCAAGTAGGTGCTCTAATCTCTACCACTGACAGCTGGGGGAGGCTTGTGTTGCCAGGGGTGGCATTTTGCATGCAAAATGCCCCCCAACCCTCTGGGGCCCTTCTCCCACCCCTCCTCCCACCCCCCACCAAGGCTCAGCCTGCTCCCACTTGGGGGGGCCATTTCATGGCCTCCCCAAGTAGGTGCTCTCAGCCCCTAAAGTCCACCCTTCACAGCCCCACACAAACCCAATTCCCCCCCAGCTGCCACACACAGACCCAAATCCCCCCAGTAGCCCCTCACAGACCCAAATCAACCCCCACCTGCCCCACACCCACCATAACCCCAGGAACAGGCTGGCCTGCCCTCCCCTTTTGGGAACCCCTAAACTCTCTTTCCCAGGGCAGTTCTGCACAGACAAGGGGTGCCACAATGGTGGCAGTGCCAAATCGTCCCTGGGAAAGAGCACCTGCCCTGGCACACAGACAACCACCCCCCTGACCCCCCCACCACCCGCAGAGAAGGCTGGCCAGCCTGCCCCATTGTTCCCTATGCTGGGAACCAACCTCCCATCAAAGAAGGGAACACAGACACACAATCATTAAGTTTAAAAAACCTTTATTTTCTCATTTTCAAATTACAAGTGGTCAACAAATCACAACATATTACACTTATTGTCCCTCATAGCACAACACAACACAATTAACTACACATCAGAGAATCTTAAACACAATTTTTTTTTTGAAATGGACAAACAGTAAAGTTTTGAACATTACAACAGGTCACATAGTGAGCGGGCACAACAGGGCATGGAAACAGAAGATGATCATAATAACTACCAGCCTAATACAACTCTCCCTCCATAAAACGACTTAATGGGGGGGAACCACTGCAACAAAATCCCCCCCCCAACCCTCTGGGGCCCTTCTCCCACCCTTCCTCCCATCCCCCCACCAAGGCTCAGCCTGCTCCCACTTGGGGGGGCCATTTCATGGCCTCCCCAAGTGGGTGCTCTGCTCTCATCTCTACCACTGACAGCTGGGAGAGGCTTGTCTTGCCAGGGGTGGCATTTTGCATGCCAAATGCCACCCTCACCCTCAGGGGCCCTTCTCCCACCCTTCCCCCCACCCCCCACCACATGCATTCCTTGACAATCAAGAAATCTGGAGTTAAATATAATGTGCATGTAAGTCCCTCAAAGACAGAAGCAATATGACCCATTTGATTTCCACAACCTCAGACACAATTAGGGATCCGTTTCCCCTTGGTGGGGGATCCCCCACTCTCACCTATCACCCCGAAGGGGGAAAGTCAGTGAATGAGCCTTCAAGGTACGCTCCAGGGGCTGCTGCCGTGATGTCACTGATGTCATCTGGCTGCCCTGAGAGTATGCCTGTGCTTTGCAGTGGGCTGATTTGGGCCCTGCAGGCCAAAGCAGGATCCCTTGTGGCCCAAATCTGCCTGCTGTGAATTGTGCGTGCTCCCCAGCCTTGTGTGATGATCACATCACTTCCTAGAACAGACATCATCATGCCAGAGCATTGCCATTAAATGATCATGCGTGTGTGAACAGACCCTATGTATCCTGTAGGCTTCAGTGATGGTATAGTAATGTTTTCACTCACATTATAGAGAGAGAGAGAGAGAGAGAGAAGGGGGGGAGGCACTGAAGCTAGATTATTTCTTCTATTTTACTGTCCCCTTCCAAAGCCAGGGTGGCATTGGCACAATGCCCCCCTCCCCCCGGCCAGAGCCTTAGTACCAGTATGCATTGACAGGCCCATGCATCATAGTCCTTTTTGAGACCCAGCCAAGTTGTGTGCCTTTTGGAGAAAAATGTTCAAGTTGCTGGTGGGGGTATGAACAATTTTTAGATATCCACTGTAGTGCAATGGCTAGAGAGTTGGTCTAGAATCTGGCAGACTCTGATTCTGTGCCTTGTAGGCTTGATGGATGTTCTTGGCTCAGCCTAAGTAAACAATTGTGTTGTGTTTTCCAGAGGCAGTCTAGGTGATTTTGGGGCCCTGGACAAATGTTCTTGACGGGGCCCCAGAACCAGTGCCGCCCCACCACTGGCTCCTTGCCAAGGCCAAGCAATTTGGCAACCTAGGCCCCAGATAGAGTGGGCAGGAGTGCGTTGTTTCCTTCCTCCCCCCCCCTCCACCCCCTCATACAACTAAGAAGGCCATCGGTGGAGTCACTCCAATGTGAGGCATGGAGCAGCTGTCTATTGTTAGCCTGGTTGTGATGAGGGTGAAACAAATCAAGGGAGAACAGCAATGTGTAAACCACTCTAGGTTCCCATGGGGGAGAAAACCGGGGCATAAGATAAACCTTTAATTTGGTGGGGAGGGGGTATATACATTTTATGTGTATGTGTCTGTATGTTTTATGCATTCAAATCACTTGTGGTGTACTTTAGAATTATATTGAGCTCCACAGTATCCCAAAAACCTTGTCCATGTATTGCAAACCGAAGTCAATCTACCACATCTAGGGTATTCTTCTTTTCCCTACTGCCTTCAATTTTTCTTAGCATTATTGTCTTTTCTAGTGAACCTTGTCTTCTCATGATGTGACATAAGCACTATCATCAATTGATATCTTCAAGGGAGAAAGCAGGCCTGATTTGGTCTGGATGCCACTTACATGTCTTTTTCGGAGTCCATGGTACATGTAAATTGAAACTTTCTTCCCACTTCACAGTGTGAATGCTTTTTCCTCCTATGAGCTTTGTCTAAATTTTACTGTACTGATACTGCTCATTTGGCCAAAAGGCCTGCCCTTGATCAATGCCACATTAAATACTTCATAATAAAAATATGTTTTTAGAACCATTTAAAAGTGTCCTTAAGTGCCATACGCCGATTTAAAAAACCATAAGCTAAATGTTTGGGAACACAACCAGATATGTGAATGACTGAAATGCAGCCCAATCCCACTGCTACTTAAAATCCATTTTTGATGGAGGTCTGGATTGTCTTACATTGGTGTCATTGGGCTTGGAATCAGGAACCTGGAAGCGTTCCATGGGGGCTACAACTTTCATGCCAAGGCTAAGAGGGTGGGAACGGGATCTCTCTGGGGTGGCAAACTCTGGCCTTGGAAGTTACTGGCAATTTGGGGGTGGGACTTGTGCAAAGGAAAATCTGAGTAGGGATCTCCCCCAGAATCCATGGTCCGCATTTGCCCTCTAAAGAGATTGCCCTTGGAAGCAGCCAGTTTATCTGTAGGGAACTACTCTCTCTAACCTGAACTCAAGCCCAACCAGGAGTTTGGCAGCCCTAGGAAAATTTCTGAAAAAGATGGCAAAGGAGGGCCAGCAACTGATAGAAGCATGGAAGCCCACACCAGGACAGTAGCAGGGGCCTACTTGGGCAAAAGGGACGACCAGTGCTCTCATCCCCCATAGTCCACTCCTTTCAGCCCCACACAAACCCAGTTCCCCCACCCCAGCTGCCACACACAGACCCAAATCCTCCACTCAGCCCCTCTCAGAACCAAAACCACCCTCAGCTGCCCCACACCGAGTACCCCAGGAACAGGCTGGCCAGCCTGCCCCATTGTTCCCTATGCTGGGAACCAACCTCCCATCAAAGAAGGGAACACAGACACACAATCATTAAGTTTAAAAAACCTTTATTTTCTCATTTTCAAATTACAAGTGGTCAACAAATCACAACATATTACACTTATTGTCCCTCATAGCACAACACAACACAATTAACTACACATCAGAGAATCTTAAACACAATTTTTTTTTTTAAATGGACAAACAGTAAAGTTTTGAACATTACAACAGGTTACATAGTGAGCGGGCACAACAGGGCATGGAAACAGAAGATGATCATAATAACTACCAGCCTAATACAACTCTCCCTCCATAAAACGACTTAATGGGGGGGAACCACTGCAACAGGGTCCAGCAGAACCTATGTCATTTCCTGTGGCTGTGCTTTCAGTTCAGACACACAAAGCTGAACTGGGCACTTCCAAGGCACTGGACAATGGTATTTCTGGAGCAGTTCTGCAGAGGTCTCCCCCCACCCCCACACCAGCCTCAGAATTTACCTGGGAACATCTGTGAGAGATCATCATTGGCCGGTGCCCATCCACCACTCTTCCCGCATCCCCCAACCATGCAAACCCAACATTAACATCAAATTTTTTTTTTTAAACATGAACAGAACATCAACTTTTAAAAAACATAAGCACAACATTTTTTTTTGGGTTTTTTTCCTTTTTTTTACATGAACAGAACATCAACTTTTAAAAAACATAATCACAACATTTTTTTTGGTTTTTTTTTCCTTTTTTTTACATGAACAGAACATCAACTTTTAAAAAACATAATCACAACATTTTTTTGGGTTTTTTTTCCTTTTTTTTACATGAACAGAACATCAACTTTTAAAAAACATAATCACAACATTTTTTTTTTGGTTTTTTTTCCTTTTTTTTACATGAACAGAACATCAACTTTCAAAAAACAGTACAACAATTCTTCTACAATTTTTTTTACAATGATTTCATCTGATAAAAACACCTAAGCAATCCCTATCTAACCTGTTTCTCCCTCCAGTAGCAATCCATGTTTCTGGGGCATTATTTTTCATAATAAATTTGGTCCCACAGGGTATGTCTCAGTGATGGGAGATGTTTTGAATACCCTGGGGGGGGGCTTTCAAATTGCTGGGTGTTTTCCCTTTGCCACTGGTTCCTAACCACCCTCCCTCTACTGGCCGGTTTTAACTGTATATACAGGGTTTTATACAGGGGAGAGCGCGATTCCAAAGGATTGGACTCATAGAGGATGCAGGCCACAAGTTGGGCTCACCTCAGTCACTCTGGAAGTCCAGTCCTGAGAAATCGAAGAGGCGAGAGTTGACCTTCAGGAAGGTCAACTGCTCGACTCTCCATGGGAGAAGGCGAGTGCGATGTGGGCCGACAATGTCGCCCGCATGTGAAAAGACGCGCTCGCTCTCCACGCTCGTCGGAGGGCATGAGAGCAGCCGCTGCGCCTCGAGGGAGAGGTCCGGCCAGACCGACTCCTTCCTGGCCCAGTAGCTGAGCGGATCGGTGGAGAGCGACTCGCAGGGCTCCGCGAGGTAGTCCCTGACCATCGCCTCCGCCGGATCCTCTCTCACGGTCCTCACGACCCCAGAGGGGACGAGGGCCCACCGGAGCATCTCCATCTCCATCGGCACTCCGGTGGTGGCCTCGGGGGGGGCCTGCGCAGAGGGGGCGTCAGAGGGACCCGCACGGCAGGGCCCCTCTTGCGTCCCCCCTGTCGACAGGCGTCCCCTCTTGGCCTGCCTGCGCCTCACCCAAGAGCAGAGCCCGTCTCTGGCTTGGGTGAGGTTCCCGTCCCGCTCGGCGAAAGTGCCCTTTATGCGCGGGTCACACATGGTCGCCAACATGTATGACTCTTCCTTAGTGAGAGGAGTTAGCCTGGCAGCTATGCCCTGCTGCAGCCTTCTCACTAATGCGCGCACCGCTGGAACAAGGTCAGCACGGGGCGCGACCCGGTCTGCAAGGGTGGCCAGATTCCTCTGGAGCGTGTGCACCAGGGGAATGACCAGACCGAGGGTCGCCGTGTCTGACGAGACCGCCACAGTGAAGTCCTTGAAGGGCTTCAGGACCTCCACTGTCTGGGTGATGGTGAGCCAATCCTCCCGGTTGAACTCACCCACCTGACTCGCACCGCGGTGCTCGGAGAGCCACGCGTGGAGTGCGGCCTGCTGCTCCACCAAGCGCTCAAGCATGGCGCAGGTGGAGTTCCAGCGAGTGCTGACGTCAGTGATCAGAGCGTGCTCTGGCACACCTGTCCTGACCTGTGTCTGGCGCAGTTCGTGCGTGGCCTTCACGCTGCGCGAGAAGTGACCCGTGAGCCTCCGACATTTCTGGACAAGTAACTGGAGTTCACGGGTCCGGGTATCCACGGGTTCCTTCGAGGAGCCCAACCCCAGCGCATCTCTCACCACTAGGTGAAGCTTGTGAGCGGCACAGTAGACGCTCTCTCGGCTCACTAGATGCGCCGCTGCCCTCATGTTCTTGCCACCGTCCGTCACCATGCATCCCACGGTGGCGGGTCCCTGGCCTATCCACTCGTCCAACTGTCTCCTTAAGGTGGCAGCGATGTTCTCCGCCGTGTGGGACACGTCGAGCACCTCGGCGTGAAGCAAGGCCTTGCAGTAGCCGGCCTGGCGGTCTCGCATCCTTCCCTGTCTAGCTGTGCTAGGCACCTCCCCCCGGCCCCCACCCAGAACCGACTCGGGTTCCCACCAGTGAGCAGTAAGCGAGAGGTACGCTTGCTGCACACTTGGGCAGGTCCAGATGTCCGATGTGAAGTGCACAGTTCTCCCGGCAACCCGGGACAGCTGTGCCTTCACATGATCCCTGGCAGCCCTGTAAAACGAGGGCACCACCGATCTGCTCAACGACGTGCGAGCAGGGACGGCGTACCAGGGAAAGCAATCTTGGAGCAGCCCTGAGAAGCCGAAGTCTTCAACTACGGAATACGGTTGCCCATCCACTGCTATCATGTTGACGATGTGGCGCGTGATGCGCCTGCTCGCCCTCCGGATCCCCTCTCTGGGCACACTGGCGCCCTGCATACCAAGCATCTCCGGGAGAGAGGCTTGGCGTCCCTTTCCTGCAGGTACCCTTGGGGGGAGAGCACCAGAGGAGCCTGCCTCCTTCTGGCTAGCTGGCGGCCGTGCGGCGCCACTCGAACCCTCCTCCCGAAGAAGCACCGCCTGGTGGTGCCTCTTCATATGGTACCTCATCCCAGACGTGGAGAGATGCCACACATCTTTGCCACGGCTGACGCGCTGCCTACAATGCAGGCACAGGGCTGCTCGGGGATCCTCCGTTGTCTGGAAGTGCTTCCAGAGTTCGGAGGAAAAGGGCATCCCACGCTTCCCAGGAGAAGCGCGTTCGGGACCACCCTGCGGCACCTCCTGTGAGGTGCTCTGGCCGGACACACCGTGTCCCACTCTCGGCCGGGCAGGTGGGGATGGACGAGGCTGAAGGGGCAGAGATGTGGGCTCTTCCACCACAGTCTCTGCCTCTTCCTCCCGCGTCCTCTCCTCCTGCACAGCCGCGAGAGGCCTGCTGCTGGCCTCAGAGGAAACTGGGGTGGACCGCCCCAGGGGGGGTCTCACGGGCAGTTCCTCCAACATCCTCCGGGTTCCTGGGGTGAGCGGGAGCGCAGGGAAAGTCATGTGCTCCGCGCCCATCCCAGGAGACACCACATGCTGCCCCTCCTCCAGCAGCTGGCTCGCAACCACTGGAGGAGGAGGAGCCTCAGCAGCAGGCCCCTGCCCAGTGCCAGCCCCTGCCTCACGCACCCGGGTTGGGGGTGGCCCTCCAGCAGCTGCCTCAGGAAAGAGAGTCTTGCGAACCCTCTTCCTGTCACCAGAAGCCAGGCTGGTGAACGGCAGCAGCGCAGGGGAGGGCCTCCTCCGCTCAGATGGAGGGGCTGCCGCAGCAGTCCCCCTCCCCCTCCCCTCCTCCCCTCTAGATTTCTCCCTAGCCTTTCCCCCGGGTCCCCTCTCCGCTTTCCTCTCTGACATACTTTCCCCTCCCAAATTCAACCCTAACTAATCAGAAAAGATTTAGAAAACAAAGGTCAACTTTGTTTTCAAGACCTAACTAACCTGCTATAAATCTGTGTTTCTAGTGGCTCTGTGACTTGGAGATGAACAATCAAGTGCCTTTTTAAGCAACCCTATTTATGTCAGGGAACCTGAGCCTGCCAATCAGCTGAATTCCTCTGGAATTGAGCTGGCCCTAAACCCCAATAACAGGTGACAAAGCCTTAAACACTCACACACTAGTATGCCCGGGCCGGCCTGGCACCACCACGTGTGCCAGAGATGGGCAGTGGAACCCTAGTTATGGGGGCACTAATGGGAAGCCTATTGACAGCTATTACAAATTTTTATATATATATATATATATATATAGAATTCAAACCTAACACTCACTCACTAATGCTTTCCCTGCTGAGTCCCTATTTAGTTTTTTAAAAAAAACTAGGCTCGGTTTCCCTAATAATTATGTTGAGGGCAATTATCCACTGATCACCTACCAACTGGCCTACCTACCTAAGAGACACTATTTAGCGGGACCGATGTATCTGTGGTATGTCGGTGTGGGGTGTGGATGTGGTGTTTTGAAGATGAGCCTCCCCCCTCCCAAGCTAGCAAGAACCCACCCCCAAGGCCACCCAAATGTCAACCCGGACTCGCTCACACTAACACCAGTCCTGCAGTCCAGCGATGTTCAGGCGGTCTTGCAGCTGGTCCTCCTCTCCTCCACGATGCTGTCAAGAAAATTGGAAATGTTAGCAGAGTCAACACCACACGCCGCACACGCAACCCCAAAATTCAAGGCCCCGTTGCACAAGCCAAGTCAGCCCCCCCCCCCTTAAAGGCTAGGGCCAACCAGCAGCAAAACAAAACACATCCACCCAGCAGAGCTTCTGGCCTGTGCAGGCCAGAAGCTGGCACACTCATTTTTTAGTCCTGTGAAACAGCAGTTCATGCCCACCCCACACTCAAACTTGAAAAATGAAACATGAAAGAAAGCAGGCACTGCGATCAATGCTGGCCCCCCTAACCCCCAAACAATATCCTCTTGCCCAACCAGAAAATGCCCCCCCCCCCGGCCCAAGCCATAAAGACAGAGCCAAAGCATATGCTCGCAGGTAGGCACAGCAGCAGACATAAGCTCAAAAACCAAATTTAACAACAACCCTACCAGTCCACCAGTGCAGATGTCCAGCAATGTTGATCCTCCACGCAGAGATCTGCAGGCCGATGTCCACCAAGTGCAGTCCAGTCCAGAAGAGGTCCACCAACGATAAACAACCTGAATGTGAAGCAAAACAGTGAGTGCCAGGCCAGCAAACGGGAAGGGTTACCAAAGCCGGAGCAGCAGGCCTGTGTGTGGGCCGAAGGCTGGCACAGTTGATCAGGACGGAGCCTGTTGGGAATCCTTGCAAGCAGGGGACCAGACACAGAAACGCAAGCCACACCATTCCAGATTGTGGAGCACAACTGTGAGTGCCAGGCCAGCAACCAAAAAGGGTTACCTTGGCCAAAGCAGCATACCTGTGTGTGGCCCACAGGCTGGCACAGTTGATCAGGACGGAGCCTGTTGGGAATCCTTGCTAGCAGGGGACCAGACACAGAAAGGCAAGCCACACCATTCCAGATTGTGAAGCACAACTGTGAGAGCCAGCCAGAAGAAAGGCTTCTGGCCTGTGTAGGCCCGAAGCTGGCACACTCTGGTTTTAATCTTAAAACAGTGGATCAAGCTTAAAGAAGGCAAGCACAACAACCAATGCTGAACCCCCCCCCCCCCCACCATCAAACATTGTCTGCCCAACCTGTCCCCCAGGCCATACCTGTGTGTGGCCCACAGGCTGGCACAGTTGATCAGGACGGAGCCTGTTGGGAATCCTTGCTAGCAGGGGACCAGACACAGAAAGGCAAGCCACACCATTCCAGATTGTGAAGCACAACTGTGAGAGCCAGCCAGAAGAAAGGCTTCTGGCCTGTGTAGGCCCAAAGCTGGCACACTCTGGTTTTAATCTTCAAACAGTGGATCAAGCTTAAAGAAGGCAAGCACAACAACCAATGCTGAAACCCCCCCCCCCCCCACCATCAAACATTGTCTGCCCAACCTGTCCCCCAGGCCATACCTGTGTGTGGCCCACAGGCTGGCACAGTTGATCAGGACGGAGCCTGTTGGGAATCCTTGCTAGCAGGGGACCAGACACAGAAAGGCAAGCCACACCATTCCAGATTGTGAAGCACAACTGTGAGAGCCAGCCAGAAGAAAGGCTTCTGGCCTGTGTAGGCCCGAAGCTGGCACACTCTGGTTTTAATCTTCAAACAGTGGATCAAGCTTAAAGAAGGCAAGCACAACAACCAATGCTGAACCCCCCCCCCCCACCATCAAACATTGTCTGCCCAACCTGTCCCCCAGGCCATACCTGTGTGTGGCCCACAGGCTGGCACAGTTGATCAGGACGGAGCCTGTTGGGAATCCTTGCTAGCAGGGGACCAGACACAGAAAGGCAAGCCACACCATTCCAGATTGTGAAGCACAACTGTGAGAGCCAGCCAGAAGAAAGGCTTCTGGCCTGTGTAGGCCCGAAGCTGGCACACTCTTGTTTTAATCTTAAAACAGTGGATCAAGCTTAAAGAAGGCAAGCACAACAACCAATGCTGAAACCCCCCCCCCCCACCATCAAAGATTGTCTGCCCAACCTGTCCCCCAGGCCATACCTGTGTGTGGCCCACAGGCTGGCACAGTTGATCAGGACGGAGCCTGTTGGGAATCCTTGCTAGCAGGGGACCAGACACAGAAAGGCAAGCCACACCATTCCAGATTGTGAAGCACAACTGTGAGAGCCAGCCAGAAGAAAGGCTTCTGGCCTGTGTAGGCCCGAAGCTGGCACACTCTGGTTTTAATCTTCAAACAGTGGATCAAGCTTAAAGAAGGCAAGCACAACAACCAATGCTGAACCCCCCCCCCCACCATCAAAGATTGTCTGCCCAACCTGTCCCCCAGGCCATACCTGTGTGTGGCCCACAGGCTGGCACAGTTGATCAGGACGGAGCCTGTTGGGAATCCTTGCTAGCAGGGGACCAGACACAGAAAGGCAAGCCACACCATTCCAGATTGTGAAGCACAACTGTGAGAGCCAGCCAGAAGAAAGGCTTCTGGCCTGTGTAGGCCCGAAGCTGGCACACTCTGGTTTTAATCTTCAAACAGTGGATCAAGCTTAAAGAAGGCAAGCACAGCAACCAATGCTGAAACCCCCCCCCCCCCCACCATCAAAGATTGTCTGCCCAACCTGTCCCCCAGGCCATACCTGTGTGTGGCCCACAGGCTGGCACAGTTGATCAGGACGGAGCCTGTTGGGAATCCTTGCAAGCAGGGGACCAGACACAGAAAAGCAAGCCACACCATTCCAGATTGTGGAGCACAACTGTGAGAGCCAGCCAGAAGAAAGGCTTCTGGCCTGTGTAGGCCCGAAGCTGGCACACTCTGGTTTTAATCTTCAAACAGTGGATCAAGCTTAAAGAAGGCAAGCACAACAACCAATGCTGAAACCCCCCCCCCACCATCAAACATTGTCTGCCCAACCTGTCCCCCAGGCCATACCTGTGTGTGGCCCACAGGCTGGCACAGTTGATCAGGACGGAGCCTGTTGGGAATCCTTGCTAGCAGGGGACCAGACACAGAAAGGCAAGCCACACCATTCCAGATTGTGAAGCACAACTGTGAGAGCCAGCCAGAAGAAAGGCTTCTGGCCTGTGTAGGCCCGAAGCTGGCACACTCTTGTTTTAATCTTAAAACAGTGGATCAAGCTTAAAGAAGGCAAGCACAACAACCAATGCTGAAACCCCCCCCCCCCCCCACCATCAAAGATTGTCTGCCCAACCTGTCCCCCAGGCCATACCTGTGTGTGGCCCACAGGCTGGCACAGTTGATCAGGACGGAGCCTGTTGGGAATCCTTGCAAGCAGGGGACCAGACACAGAAAGGCAAGCCACACCATTCCAGATTGTGAAGCACAACTGTGAGAGCCAGCCAGAAGAAAGGCTTCTGGCCTGTGTAGGCCCGAAGCTGGCACACTCTGGTTTTAATCTTCAAACAGTGGATCAAGCTTAAAGAAGGCAAGCACAACAACCAATGCTGAAACCCCCCCCCCCCACCATCAAACATTGTCTGCCCAACCTGTCCCCCAGGCCATACCTGTGTGTGGCCCACAGGCTGGCACAGTTGATCAGGACGGAGCCTGTTGGGAATCCTTGCAAGCAGGGGACCAGACACAGAAAAGCAAGCCACACCATTCCAGATTGTGGAGCACAACTGTGAGAGCCAGCCAGAAGAAAGGCTTCTGGCCTGTGTAGGCCCAAAGCTGGCACACTCTTGTTTTAATCTTCAAACAGTGGATCAAGCTTAAAGAAGGCAAGCACAACAACCAATGCTGAAACCCCCACCCCACCATCAAACATTGTCTGCCCAACCTGTCCCCCAGGCCATGCCAAGAATAAACTGCAACACCTTTTTGCAGAGGCAGGCCACAGCAGCACATTGCCCAGCATCAAAAAAATTTACAAAAATTTTAAAAAGGCCTACCAGGTGTCCTCTCAGGATGTCCAGCACAGTTGATCCTCCAGGCAGATGTCCTCCAGGCTCCAGGTGCAGTCTCTCTTCTTCTCCTCTCTCGGTCACAGCTCAGCAGCAGCAGCAACAGAAGTGTTCCAGACAGTCTTGCTCCAAATTTAAATCCCCTGCTGCAGCCTCAGCCAAAGATTTAAATCTATTGGCTGGCATGAGAATGCAGCAGTGGGATTGGTGACTCCTAAAGTCCCCAGTCCCCTGCCTTTCCCCACCCACACTCCAAGAGCCACCCTCCTCCTGCTCCCCCTCCCCTACCTGTTAGTTTTGGCGGGAATCTCTGCTGCTTTGCAAATGCAAAGTGCAATGCAATGCTTGCACCTTGCATTTGCAAGGCAAAGCAGGATTCCCTATCCTCCTTTGCAAGAGGGGTGGGGGGTGACAGAAGGAGTGAGTGATTCACTCCTTCTCCCCCCCTCCCCTCTTCTAAGAGCCTGCAGGAAGCCTTTGCTTCCAGCAGGATTTTGCTAGCCGCTTGCTAAGGCAAACGGCTAGCAAAATCAAAATGGCGATTCTCGAATGCCGAAAGAATGCCGAAAGAATCCCGAAACGTTTCGGGTTTTTCTTTCGGCAATCCCGAAACGTTTCGGCATTCCCCGAAACGTTTCGGGATTCTTGAAGAATGCCGAAACACTTTTGTTTCGGCATTCTTTCGGCATTCAGAATGCCGAAACGCACATCCCTAGCTCTGACTCTTGAAAGTTTATAACCAATCTTGTTGGTCTGTAAGGTGTCACTGGACTCAAATCTTGATCTTCTAGTGCAGACCAACAGGCCTACCCACCTGAAATTGCCTTAAATGTAGGGCCTGGAGGTCTTAAAATGTGTTCCATGTATATTAGTGTTTAGTTATTCCTTTGGGGGGGCTGAAGATTTTGTATCGAGGTCAGTATGACAGACAGTTGCCTCCACAATGAGGAATTTATTTGCCAGAGCTGACAGCTATTCAGATGTGGCAGCAATTCCAGAGTATGATCTCAGCCAGCCACCAGAATACACTGCCTGGCAAGAAGAGAAGGGAATGAAAGGACAATCTACAAAAAATACAGAAGCATAGTTAGAGGAAGCATATTAACCATTGCTGAATTTATGGCTGTGAGGATCCAGGGGGTCGATGGCTAGAGTTGCCAACTGCCAGGTATGGCCTGGAGATCTCCCAAAATTACAACTCTTATTCAAACTTCTAAGCTCAGTTCTCCTGGAGAAAATGGCTGCTTTGGAGGGTGGACTCTAGGGCATCATATTCCAGCTGAGGTCCTTTCCCAGACTCCACCGCCAAATCCGAGCCCAGAGTTGGCAACCCTATCCATGATTGCTTGGTCCTTCCTGACTTCCATGGTTGCAGCCAAGGGCCAGCAAAGGATAACATTTATATGTCCCAAGGAAATGATACAAAGAGTTAGGGCCTTGGTTTTCCACACTGTTAGGCTGTCATGTAGTCCATGAACTGAAACCAACATTGGGAAGAAAAAGAATCTGTGTGTGCGCACGTGCACATGTGCGTGCGTGTGTTATAAATCAAGGCCCATTTTCCTCGACAGGTAACTGTGGAAAGTTACCATCTGTAAGGGGCATTTTATTAAACTGAATATTAACAATTCCAAATACAGAAGATGTGTGTACAATTATCATTTTTTAAATTGTTAGCAAGAATTAAAACTGTATCCATTAGGGCTATCATACAGCCAAGATTTAGATCAGGGAAAACATACTTGCTATATTTGGTGGGAGACTCTGTAGAAGGGAAAAAGTTAGTGAACATAAATATATGAACTTGATAATTATCTAGGACCCAATTAATATAAGAATGGTTGCCATTATTCTCAGAGGACTACCATTTCATCTAGCATGCAGGTGTACTTTGCAACAGCAGATCACTCTGATGAAAGACTGCAAGAATTTCAATGACACCTTGAGGGATCTTATGAATAAAATATCAAAAAATGGACATCTCCTTTGTATATGGAGATTGTAATGCAAAAATTGAAACAGGTTTATAATGTATCCAAGATAAGATGTGTGCTATCTGTCTCATAGATAGACAGACAGACACCGCCAAGTCAAAGTTTTTCATAATTAGACCTTTTTGCTTAAAGTCAGGTTCTATCAGAGTTCTACAAGAAAGGCTATCCTAGTGGAATAGTGCCTCATCTACAGACAGTCTATCTGGTGGTAAAGCAACACAAGAAACAAAATAGAAAGTAATTCCTAAGACCCAAAATATAGCAGATTGGAAACCAGAAATTTTAACATGGATTTCTAAAGTTGCATATTTCATAGGACCAGGGCTTTTTTTCTTGAAAGAGAGGTGGTGGAACTCAGTTGGTTGCCAGCACCAGGGGCAACTCTTAGTGGGAGGTGGTGCCCCTGATACCACATGGGCATGCGCAAAGTGCACGCATGCTCCCAGGGCCAATGACGTCACTTTGGGTCAGCTGGAACAAGGGGGGAGTTTTTAAAAGTTTAAGTTGCCCTCAGAGAAAATGGTCACATGGCTGGTGGCCCCGCCCCCTGATCTCCAGACAGAGGGGAGTTTAGATTGCCCTCCACAGCGTGGCGCAGAGAGCAATCTAAACTCCCCTCTGTCTGGAAATCAGGGGGCGGGGCCACCAGCCACATGACCATTTTCAAGAGGTTCCGGAACTCCGTTCCACCATGTTCCAGCTGGAAAAAAGCCCTGCATAGGACTAAGGGCGTGCAGCAATTTTTAGTTTTTAAAAAAATCAGTATTATTTGGATCTGGGTATCAGGAATACCATAAAATAGTTGGTATTATTGATATTCAAGACCAAAAATACCAATATAGTATTTGAAATTCTGAATATAATCGAAATTCTGAATATATTTGGATCCATTATTCTTCATGGGGAAATCTTCCCCATTATTCTTTGTAGGGAAATACTTCTGAGGGGAATATTTTTCAACAAATTAAACCAGAATTTCAAAAAACCAAGTCCTGTCTGTCCACTAAAGATTCCCCAAGTATTATATGATTTGGGCCAAAGTGCCCAATTTCACAGGCTCCTGAAAAAGCTGCCTCCAGCTATTCTCTATTGTTTCCTATAACAGAAAAAAACCTAAGGCTTTGTCCAGGACACAGGAAGCCTTAGCCAACACAAAACAGCAACAAATGGCCAAAAGCCTCCCAATGCGAACAGAACAAACAAAACACAACAGAACCAACGTCAACCAGAGAATCCCACCTGAACCAAATGGAAACAAGAGGCACAGTTACAAGCCCAACAGAACCAGTGTCAGCTGCCAGGCAGAATCTAGGACCAATGCAAGCCCAACAGAACCAACATCAAACCAGTGAATCCTACCAGAACCAATGTCAAACCAAAAATTCCCAGCATTCAACCTAGCATAATACCAAGACAGCAGCCAGAATTGGCAATGGCAAATGGCAATCCCTCTGCCATCTTTCTGTTGTCTGGGAAGCCTGCAAAGGGAGAAATAAGCTGCTGCAAACTTTAAAAGGTGAGTCCTGGATATTCCTGAATATATCCAGATAATTCAGTAATGTAAATAATGGTTTATTCAAATATGCCAAATATATTCAGATATATATGAATAATTCCAAATAGTTACTTTGGGGTATATATTTGGCATTCCCGAGCCAAATCACACGCCCCTACACAGGACCCCTACTACACCAAAATAGTTAAACAGTAACAGAGTGACACAGAAAGATGGAGGTAGACAAAAATTCCATCACATACCTACTCCTGGTTCAGCTCATATTTGCTCCTTCTACTTCCCCCTCTCCCCACGTTCTTCATTTGTGGCGATATTTTTATAAAAATGTTTTTATAAAAATATTTTGTTTCAAGGTGTTGTTTTGTTAATTTTTGCAGTCAGTATTTGAAAATTCTTTTCTCTCCAGTTCTGTCTCCCTACTCACATTTTTTTCTTATGTCCATTTATTTCATGTTTTTAATTGAAAGGTATTCTAATGTTCCCTGGAGAACTCGTCATTCAGCTGATCAACATCTTTTGGTAGTCCCTGGCCCCAAGGATGTTCATCTAGCCTCAAACAGGGCCAGGGCCTTTTCGGCCTTGGCACCGGCCTGGTGGAACTCTCTTAATATCAATACCAGGGTCCTGCAGGACTTACTACAGTTCTGCCAGGCCTGAAAGATGGAGATGTTTCACCAGACCTATGTTAGTGATTGAGGCCTCGGTGGACTACCTGGTTGGCTTCTCTGCTGTGGCCTTGGTCCACTATTTATCTGATACTATTTATCTGCTACTACTTGGTCCACTATTTATCAGTTAGGACAAAAGGATCTATAACCTGCCTGCCCTACCCCTTCCTGATTGTTGAAGACGTATATTGTTTTACTACCTTGCTGCTGTTGGCTGGTTTATGGTTTTAAATTGTATTTTGTACTTAGTATTGTATTATTATTTTTATATTGCATTTATTGTTATTGAATTTTAACAATGTTGTTACCCATCCTGAGTCCACTTGCTGGGAGGGTGGGTTAGAAATTCAATGAATTAAATTAAACTAAATTAAATTTTGTGACCTGCTTTGGGGAGTCTCATCAAAAAGCAGGATACACATCCAATATGTAAATAATACAGCAAATCAGATACTTTGGGCCATTACTATTAGACCTGAATAACTGATCACAAACCACTTTAACATTCTGACACCTTTGGTGAAATCCACATATGAGCATAGAATAGGTGGTTTGATCTCATTTGATTGAGGCACTAATAATACTTGTGCATAAATTCCTACCAACATCTGTCCCTTGTGGATATGGCAGTCCTCACAGGAAAAGAGTAGGAGCAGAGTAAAGATTCTGTGGCAACTTTGTGGCTTATTTTAATCACCATTTAATGTAATCTCCATTATGTACATAATCCATTTATGGTGCAAAAAGTAGTCTTATCTCAACAGTTTTATTGCTTTAAAGTAGCAGTATTACATGGGAGATTAGTCATTCCCTTCCCCCATCAGCACAAATTACTTTAAAATTATTGTATGACCACTACTTTTTCTGTTTTCTGTTGGGATTGACCTGACATCTATTAGCATTTGTAGAATACAAGACAATCAGATCATCCACACGATCAATGGACATGTGTGTAGAATGTGGATTTAATGAAAAAGATTTTATATACTTTATGCCTTTAAGTATTATGCACTCTTACTATTCTCAGGAGCTACTGTAGTATTTGTAACGCAACTTGCAAGAAAATGAAACTTGAAACAAAAGGACCAAAGAAGAATGTATGGTAAACATGTTAATCACTGTGAGAACTGAGAAATGTCAGTACAATGCTTGCTATATGGTAGAGAGGCACCTGTCACACGCACCTGCTGTATGATTCTAATACAGAAAGCTCTTTGTAAGAACTGTCTATGCAAAATGTTGCAATGAAAGCAAGCTAGGATTAGAAACATCTCTCTCAAGTCTGAGAGAGAGAAACTGCAAAACTGAGGCCAGGGGCTGTAACCACAAGCGCATTCCAATAGTTTTCCACCCACGGAGCCCAGTTCCTGGAAAGACCCCAAGGTTGCAAGAAGCAACTTTAGGGCGCCGCCGTTAAAAGTTACATTGGCAAAAAGGAGTGAGCAGGAATAAGCTCATAAGAAGAGATGTGTGAAAAAGGAAGGAAGATGTTCCTCTCAGAGATAACACCAAGGACAGATAAGAAATTGGAATCTTGCAATTTCTGCTGCTGACCTAAGTTGCTTCTTCCAATCAGAATACCCCTGGACATTTGTGTCATGATAGGTAGTCCCCCCTTCTGTGCCAATGTGGGACCCCTGTATTCTGTGAGCCAATAAGATAACAAATATTATAATTAACCAAAAGGTATTAATTGCTTTGTATTGCTATTGTAGCTTTGGTGAGCGCTGAGCACGAGGAGACCTTTTCCTCTTCATTTAAAAATCCTTCATCCATTGTTTAATAAACAATCATTTATTGCTTCAATCTACAGGATTCCGCGGTGTCTCTTATTGTGATTGGCTAGAGGGACACCCAAGGCACAAGTTTGTGCTCAACACGTGGGCCACTTTAAAACATTTGAAAAATCCTACATGCTTATCAAATACCATCTGTGCATTTTAAAAACTTGTTGGATTCTTTAATATTGAAATTAAAACTAATCATATTACAAAATTAGTTCAATATTATTCACCATTTGTATTAATAGCACCTAAAACACTTAAAACTGGCCCACCTCCCATCTCAGTTAGGATAAAAATTTCATTGGTTGTATCCTTCACTTAAGGAACTCTCCCTTCCAAATTTCAGACAGATGGAAGAACTGATGTCAGCAAGCTCCCTCCCTGAAGAAGGTAGTTTCATAGTTTACAGATGTTGGCCAAATTAACCGTCCCAAAGGACCTCACCAACCGTATTTCTGAATGAGTATCACCCACTGAATGATCTTGTACCCTAAGCAGATCAATGAAGGCAAAGACAATCCATCAGGTATTCTTTATCCCAGCCATTTACAGAACACAGTCACTTACAGTAAAAGTTTCTGAGTATAATAATCAAGGACTGTTCCAAGTTTTGAGAAGCCCTGGGCAGACAGTGCTCAGGGGACCTCCTATGCCCACTAATAGGCTCCCCTCCTTGCCCTCCCACCCACCTACCAGTGCATCCTTCTTTTGCCCACTTGTAAGCTCTCCCACCACCTGTAGTCACAGCTGCCCACACTGCCTGCATGCCCTTTCCCCAATGGCGCTGGGTGGTGGTTGCAACTAGGAGTGCCACTGCCATGACCACCAGGAATGCTGATGCTTTATACATCACCTACAAGCCCTTCTCCAACACTACTAGGCAGCATATGCAGCTGGAAGCAGAGGTGACAAAGCACAAGCAGGCAGTGGAAGGGTTTGAGTGCAGGCATCAAAAGAGATGCATGAGTAGGGAGTCAGCAGCAGCAGTGAGCCCCAAAGGAAGCCACAGGGCCTGACAGTTGCCCACCTCACTGTGTGCCCCACCTCACCATGTGCCCCACCATGTGCCCCACCTCATCGTGTGCTGATGCCGGCCCTGATAATAACATCAGAAAAATTGCCATATCCAACAGGGACTCTAGTCTTGGAAACTCAAGCAAGTTAGCAAGGTGATTAGGAGATGAGGACTGTGTTTGTATAAGTGCAGCCAGCATTTTTAACGTTGTGTTCAAAAGTGTGCAGCAGGAAGACTGGTTGAAGACAGGGGAAAGAGTCATCATGTAGTATGTGCTGCTGACTGAGAAGTAAGATGGAAATAATTTGCCTGTTGTCATTATTGCATATGACTATTAATTTTCTATGCATGGATAAGATCACCTTTTTTGTGAACCACTTAGCTACTGCTTACAAGCCCAGGTACTTAGTAAGTTAGTGTTCCTCCCTCACACTTATTTCTCTAGTGGGAAGACTCTTTAAGACATTATGCAGCCTAGTAACATGCTACTGGGACTTGCACATTTCAAATGTATATGTTTGCTGGCTAATCTGCATCTAGTCAGTTTATGTTATGTAAGCTGTTTAGGTTCAAGGGTGTTTCACTAGCACAGCTTATTGGGGACTGCATTTTCTCCAGGGTGCAAGGCAAGCTCTATATCAAAGCCTGATTGAGCAGAAAATATGTGCTAATGTTCACAGCAGTACTCTATTATGGTATAAGTATGCTTGTAAATATTCACTACATGTTATTACGCCATTTGAACCAAGAATATTGCAAGGTTAAAGGTCAGCCCTAATGCTCTCTCAGGAGGCAGCAGTTTTGAATATAACCAAATGGGATAATGGTCAGGAATACCCAGAGGGGGCAATGTAGCACATCGTAAAGAATTGTGCTGCGAGTTTTAAGTTTTCAGGACAACAAAGATGCCACCGAGATGGCTCATAAGCAGTCATTATTAATGGAATGACAAGGCTAATGTTAAGCAGGATGTCTTTACTGTAATAAATCTTGTCCCTGTGCCATTAGTAGTCCTTACAACTGCAAATAGCAGTTAGGTTATAACCTAACATGGCAGAATTTTATCCTCTCAATCTCTAATGTATTTTATAATGCTGTTAAAGTCAGGAATAGCAACTGTTTAAGCCCACTTAATCTGTGAGAAGTTTAAGCACGAATTTTAAATGCAAAAAACTGCTTTGATATTAGTTCGCTTAATTAAATAGAAGAACTGTTTAGCAGTAGATCTCCTTAAGCATGTACTGTATTAGAAAGCAAGAGGAACCCACCCACGGTAAGATTTCTTTAGCCCTCTGGGTTATGTACTTAGGTGTGGATAATTTCATGTGATCTAATACCTGGGGACATGCCTGTGTTACAAAATATAGCAGTTGCTAATTTTTGTATAGCTTTCATATTGGGCCCTAGGAATGCAACAGTGTCTTTTGTACATAATTGTAGTAGACAAACAGTGTCATTCTAAGCAGAGTTATACCCCATATAAGTTCATTAACTCAATGAGCTTAGAAGGAAGTAACTCTTGCAGTTTATTCAGACTAAGTTCATATCCCAGGATGTTAGAGGCTTAATAACCCTATAAATAATATAATTTTTAGAAACCAAACCTATTATGATTCAACAAAGTTATAAGTAATGAAGAAGCGAAAACACTGAGAAGGAGCTTGTTTAGGATAGACTAATCAAGACCCTTGAATTTTAAAATCAAAAAAAGTCCAGTAGCACCTTTAAGACTAACCAATTTTATTGTAGCATAAGCTTTCAAGAATCACAGTTCTCTTTGTCAGATGCATGGAGGGCAGAAAGAAATTGACCAGTTTCTTTCTGCCCTCCATGCATCTGATGAAGAGAACTGTGATTCTCGAAAGCTTAGGCTACAATAAAATTGGTTAGTGCTACTGGGCTTTTTTTGATTTTGCTACTACAGACTAACATGGCTAACTCCTCTGGATCTATGACCTTGAATTTTAAAAAAGTAATGTTTCTATTTTATCACTTAAGACTTTGTAAACTCTTTCGAGAGCACTTTAGTGTCAACATGTAGCATATAAATATCATTAAAAATAAATAAATAAATCCAAAAGAGAGTGGGTTCACTCTTAACATTTGTGGGGCACAATGCTGAGCTTCCAGATAAGGGCAAGGAAGTGCAGGTTAACCTCAGCATGGCTCCATGGTCCACCAGAAATATTCCATGCCAAGCTTGGGTTGTAGCTCCTCATCACTCTGCAATGTGGAAGAATCTGAAAGGGAATTGAATATCCTAGCATGCAGCAACCACCTACAATCAACAACCAAAATAGTCAATATTCCTGGCTGTGATTTGAAGATCCACCAGAGCCAGTTTGGTGTAGTGAGAGCGGCAGGACTCTAATCTGGAGAATGGGATTTGACTCCCCACTCCTCTGCTTGAAGCCAGCTGGGTAATCTTGGATCAGTCACTGCTCTCTCAGCCCAACCCACCTCACAGAGTGATTGTCATGAGGATAATAATAACACACGTTGTAAACCGCTTTGACTGTGGCGTTAAGTTGTCCTGAAGGGCGGTATATAAATCAAATGTTATTAAATCAACATACACACAAATTCATAGGTACACACCAGTTCCTAGATGATCCCTCCAATCCTCAACAAGGGCTGATCTTCATCTAGGCTGTGGCAGGCAGGAACTTCCATGTGTCCTAAAAGAAGTAACCTTTTTAAAGGTGGAGCAGTTTATTTTTTTTTAAAAAAAACATACTTTTAGTGCCAGAGTAGCAGTAATTATCTATGGAATCATATCTCCAAATCACATTTTTAAAAAGCATACAAGTTTAGACACTATGGATGAACCTTTGCTGATATTGCATGTTATGTTCTGAATATGTAATTGTATTCTGTTCTGTAGAAAAAGGACAGGGTATTAATTCTTTGTTTAATATGCTCCTCCTTCATTTTTGCAAATCCATTCATACTCAGAATAAGCCTAAATTAGCTTCTTAAATAAATAGAACTACATAATTGGTTATAGTGTACAGACATTATTTGTGGAGGTTCACAGAGCAATACATCTTAAGAGTACATGAACATAGCTTCAACTCAATATAACGGCTCCATGAAGAGAGTAATTCTATTGACTGTTTGTAGTGAATGAGGGACAAAAGAGACTGTTTCCATTGATGAGAAGGGCTTCATAATATTATTTGACTGCTAAAATTCATAGTGTTTAGTTACTAGAATGATATTCCTAATATTCTATATAATACATACATTTATTTTATAGAAATCATAGATGAACTCTGTCTTGCTTATGCCAATGGAACTCCATCATCTTTCACTGAAATCAAGTGTACCTTTGAATGATTTAATCCACAAAGATCGGACACAGACAATTGCTTATGGATCCATTATTTCCCCTTTGGAAATATTTATGGAGATAGTCTCTCTAACCTGTTGATACTGAAGATATTGCTCAATAGTGTATCAGTACTGCAGATTCTTAGGGCACAACTGAATGGCAGCTTTCCATACTCTAGGTTTATTGCTATGATGTACAACTGAGAATGGCCTTTTTCCAGGACTGACTTATGCAGGAAGATAACAACGAAGAGTGCACTGCCTACACAGTTCCCCTGCCCATTCCTGACAGATGGATGGAAATGTGAAAGCACAACTAGATTGCAGAGACATTGCTACAAAAATGTTCCCAGTCCCTATAAAGAAATCTGTTGCAAAGAATGACTGAAATGCAATAGAACCAGAAACCATATTATGCCCTACTTACTTCTCTTGAGTAGATATGTGTATATTTCCAATGAAAATCCAAAGGCAAGAGCCCAAGAACATCTTTGTGTGGCAAAAGGACAATCTTCCCATGATGGAAGTTATCCCCAGGTATCCTCCATGCAATGTTCTCACTCCTTTAAGAGCTTTTCTTTGTCTCATTGTTCCACCAATTTTTCTGCCCACTATGCTTAATACCCAGTGGAAATAAAAACCCATGACAACAGATACCATCAGGAATAAACTGGAAATTTCACCACAGGTAAGACCCATACAGCTAATACAGGGTATACACAGGAGAGAGGAATAGGGTAGAACTAGTGAGAGTGCTTTCAATTTTCCCACCCAAACACTGAACAAGCTTTTGAATAAAGAGAGCTTGAGAGGGCTGCTCTCTGGTGAGGTTCAACATTAAGATGTGAGAAGCACCTTATATAAAACGTTATACATTATATGTAAAGTCTGTACCCTTTGTTCTGACAAGTATCTAGAGGGAAAATCCTTTAGATAAAGCTGTAACTTTCCTAAATGAGGGTAAGGTGGGTAGAATGAAGCTTTTTAAAAAAATCTAAGGACTTGAGCATAGAAATGCCACACTTTGCAACGTTTCCTCCTCTCTACACCCTTTTGTGTTGTCTTATCTCATTACCTTCCTGTGCAGCCATAATTACTGAATAACATCTAGCCTCTGGGGTATTTCAGATAACTAAGCATATACAGAAGAAGTTTGTCATGTTAAAAAGCATTGCTCCACATCAGGTTCCTCAGGGATTGGACCTGGAGTTGAAGATGTAGCACAGGGTCCTCAGACAGGATTTACAGGAAATCCTCCATATCAAAGTAATATTCTATGCCTTAGTGAAAATCAGGCATCTCTCTTTGGAATCATAAATCATCTGATCTCCAGAGCAGAACTGTGTGATTTGAGGGCAGCCACTCACCTCTGTTTTCAACTTTAGAAATTCATAATGAAGGCTGTTAAAAAAGAAGGATGACATTTCCAGGCATGGAACATTTTTTTAAAAAGTATCCTTCATAGTTTACTTCATGGTTTTGACAATTGTAATGGGATTAATATGATGCCTGAATATTTAAGCTTAAAAACATTTTTAAAAATCTCTCTGGGTCTAAAACAAGATGATCATCATGTATATTTTCTCAGCCCTTGTATATCCGGATGTATTTACATAGAATCTTCAGAACTCTGGCACGGCATTGAGTGCATGGAGAGCAGCTTCCTCCCCCCATTCCCTTGCTATTAGAATTTACTAGTGGTCAATGGCTCATGTGAGAACTACAGCACACGATAGATACATAGATAGGAAACAGTATGATGTCATGTTTAGAATATTGGACTAGGGACAGGGAAACCTGGATTCAGGTCCCCTTACCAGGTGACTTTGGACTAGTCATTCTGCTCAGCTTACTCTACCGACCTGATAGCAGGATCGTCAATATTGACTCATGGAGCTTGTTTTGCGTGATATCGGGCAGTGTGAAAAGGGCCTACTTCACAAAGTTGTTGAAAGGAAAAATGAGGAAGAACTGCCTTGGAGGAAGGGAGATATTAAGATGTGATAGATAACACAAGCCATTTTGGTTGTTTATCCAAACACAACTTGGACCAAACGTACACATTAATCCTGCACAAAATGTACCCAGACCCAAACCATAACAGAGTCTGTGAATATGCAAATCAGCCTTGCACTGAAAACTATCATATATTCTGAACACCTAATGAGTGCCGCAACAATAACATTATGCTCTGTGGTGGAGTAAATGGTACATCAAAACATTAGTTCCTGAAAGAAGACTGATCATTGTTGAGGAACAGGGACTATTCCTATATTTGTATTGAAAATGTACTGAGAGTGGAAGTCCTGGATGTTTTAAAAACCAGGTACACACGCTATTATTAATTCACATGATGATAATCACTATATTTTAGGTCAATGGTAGGCAACCTCCAGCACATGTGATGACAGCGGAACATGAGACATAAAGGGCCGTATCTGCACCAAAGCAACTGAGGCAACGGTAGCACTACTGGGACCAATGGTACAGGAAAGGCAACAGACATAGTTTAGCCAATCATTGCCACCCAGACCAGCACAGCCACCATCTGAGCTCATGGTGAATCTCAGAGACACTGCCAGTGCCACTGGTGCTTTACTTGCTCAAAACATGTCTGGCAAAGTAGAACCCACATCTCTCCTATCACTCATTTTGTTTGCTGGCATACCAATACCATCATAGGCATTGTTGGGGGTTTTGGCACTTGGGCCAAAAAGGTTTCCAATACCTGTTTTAGGGCAGCATATATTCTTTAAGACAGCTTGTATACTCTGTATTTGTTCCATTGTATTTGTTCTATTTGTTCCGTTTGTTCCATTAAAGCCAAGGAGCTTGGGTTCAGGTATTGATGCAGGCTTACTCTAAGGACTGCCAGTTTTACATGATTATTAATTATGTCAGTACAGGCAATTGGTGTTCTACAAGCCCAAAGTAAGCAAAACCCATAGAGTTTCCAGTGATTCCTAGAGAGGCATGACCAAGTTTTTCCTGAAAGTGACAATGTCAGGGCAAATGTGATCTTTTAGCTTATTTTTCTCCAGTCGGCTGACAAAGTGGAACCAGGCAGTTAGGGTTGCTGGCAGGAGGTTTCCCATCATAGCAGGAGACCTGGTAACCCTATTGTTGTGTTGGTTGTCCAGCATAGTGAATACTATTAGATGTCTGTCCATATATTTTAAAACATATCTTCCCTTTTGATAAAGCTCAATATAGCTTACAATTTTTTAAAAAAAAATCACAAGTGTACAAAATAATAGTAAAATAACAGCAAAGTCTTATTCTATATGCTATCACAAGGACAACTTACTATAAACTAGCAAAAGATATTTCAGATTATCATCTTACAAGACCAAGAAGACAGAGAGAGAAAAAGAGAGAGAAAGGGAGGGAGGAATGGAGACTGGGAGAGAGAACCACTTCACAAATAGCCCAATTAAACAGTCAGCCAAAGGTTCTTTTGAAAACTGCCTTAAAAGTTGTAGCAAAGGTACTCTTTAAGCCGGCCATTCCAGAAAGCTGGAGTAGAAGAGAAAAGGCTCAAGATTGCACTGTGGAGATAGTGCACCTCATCCAGGAGGAACAGTGAGCAACGACTGCTGCAAGAAGTGTGTCTGGCACAGAAGCTTATACACGGAGAACTGGTTTTTCAAATGTATAGGCCCCAGGTCAGGAAGGCATTTAAAGGTCAATGCAAGCACTTTCATATTTAGCTCAGAATCATCTAAGCAACCGATATAGTTGCTCTTCATCTAGTACAAAATACATTTTTTTATCCTATTGAGCTGAGACACTGTGAATATATAGAATCATAGAATCATAGAATCATAGAGTTGGAAGGGGCCATACAGACCATCTAGTCCAACCCCCTGCCCAGTGCAGGATCAGCATAAAGCATCTCTGATAAGTATTCATCCAGCCTCTTCTTGAAAACTGCCAGTGAAGGGGAGCTCACCACCTCCCTAGGCAGCTGATTCCACTTTTGAACTACTCTGACCGTGAAAAAGTTTTTCCTAATATCCAGCCGGTACCTTTGTGCGTGTAGTTTTAGCCCACTGCTTCGCGTCCTACCCTCTGCTGCCAACTGGAACAGCTCTTTGCCCTCCTCCAAATGACAGCCTTTCAAATATTTAAGGAGAGCAATCATGTCCCCCCCTCAACCTCCTCTTCTCCAAACTAAACATTCCCAAGGCCCTCAGCCTTTCCTCGTAGGGCTCAGTCTCCAGACCCCTGATCATTCTCATCGCTCTCCTCTGCACCCTCTCGATTTTGTCCACATCCTTTTTGAAGTGAGGCCTCCAGAACTGCACACAATACTCCAGGTGTGGCCTGACCAAGGCAGTATAGAGAGGGGCTATGACCTCCTGTGATTTTGACGCTATGGCCCCTTTGATACAACCCAGGATTGAATTAGCCTTTTTTGCCACCGCATCACACTGACTACTCATATTCAGTTTACAGTCCACTCTTACCCCAAGATCCCTTTCACATATACTACTGCCCAGAAGTGTATCCCCCATCCAGTATTTGTGCTTCCCATTTTTGTGGCCCAGATGTAATACTGTGCACTTGACTTTGTTGAATTGCATCCTATTCACAGCTGCCCACTTCTCCAGAGTATTCAGGTCTTGTTGAATTTTAATTCTATCTTCCTGGGTGTTTGCTACCGCTCCCAATTTGGTATCATCAGCAAATTTAATGAGCAGCCCTTCCACTCCTTCATCCAGATCATTGATAAAAATATTGAAAAGTACCGGGCCCAAAACTGAGCCCTGCGGCACCCCACTGGACACCTCCCTCCAATCTGATGAAACGTCGTTGACCACCACTCTTTGAGTGCGGTCCTCCAACCAGTTCCCTATCCACTGAACTGTCCTATAGTCCACTCCACAGTCTTCCAGTTTGCCCATCAGAATTATCAAAAGCTTTACTGAAATCCAGATAAATCACGTCAACAGAGTTCCCCTGATCCAGTAAGCTGGTCACTTGATCAAAGAAGGAAACCAGGTTGGTCTGGCAAGATCTGTTAGGAACAAAACCATGCTGACTTCCCCGGATCACTGAGTGGTCCTTCAGATGCTTACACACTGATCCCTTTAAAATCTGTTCTAATATCTTCCCAGCAACAGAAGTCAGACTAGCCGGCCTGTAGCTTCCCGGGTCATCCTTCCTCCCTTTCTTAAAGATTGGGATAACATTCGCTCTTCTCCAATCTTGTGGCACATCCCCAGTCCTCCAGGAGGCCTTGAAGATGATGGACAGGGGTTCTGCAAGTTCTCTGGAAAGTTCTTTCAGCACTCTTGGGTGCACCCCATCCGGCCCAGGGGATTTGTATTCATCCAGTGCAGCCAGATGCCTCTCCACAACCTCTCTGTCAATATCAATTAGCCACTCAGGTGTCCTGCCACATTTTCTACTATCTCTAGATGTGCCTGAGTTCTTCAGAGAGAAAACAGAGGCAAAAAAGTCATTAAGCCTGTCTGCTTTTTCTCTGTCCTGCATCAGAGTTTCTCCATCTACTCCCAACAGCGGTCCAATTGCCTCTTTTACCTTGCGTTTGCTTCTCACATATCTGTAGAAGTTTTTCTTATTATGTATTTCATAATAAGAAGTATTTCTTATTATGACTATGTAATCATAGTGGCTCAGTCCAAGATGACAGAAACCCATATTTTGCACTAGTGTAGCTTCCAAGTTCTTGAAGAGCAGCCCCACAGAGTGTTACAGTGATCCAGCCCAGAGATTACAGAAGCATGGATTAGAATGCGAAGATTAATGAATCTCTGAGGGGTTGATAACCTTTGTGATTAAAAACCTTTGTGTCTAACAATGTACTTCTTCAATAGCAAAGTTGGGCTCATCAGTGTTCACAAACTGTTGATGGAGTTACTGTACAGTACTAGAAGTAATGCAGTTACAGAATGTTTCTGGAGTTCACTTGTGGTCTTGTGTATCAGGAAGGGCCAGTTGTGATCAGTCTTTTTGAATTAACTGGTCATTTCTGGGAATGATTACTATATTTCACTGCATCTGAAGCTCTGGTTCAATCTCTTGTTGGTTCCTATAAGCAGCCTCCATCCCAAGTATTCGAAGAGCCTCACCACACAGTGACGCCTGAAACGTGTTCTTTAAGTGTTGGGTTTTGCAATTTTACTTGGGAGCTGTAGTTTTAAAAGAACTGTTGGATATAGAAAACAATTCAGTCTTTTTGTAAAACAAAGAGTTGGGGAGAGGGTTGAAAAAGAAAAGAAGCTTTTTGCTAGTGCCCTTAACTCCTTAGTTGCTGAACTACACAGTCTCCCCCACTTTCTTTATTTTAAGATCTGCAGATTCCACCCAGAAGGGTTGCTGAACTACACAGTCTCTCCCTCCTCGCTCCCACTGGGTGGAATCTGCTGGGGGGCAGGGAGACAACTAGGGAGTTGAGCTAGCAAAGAGCTTCTTTTCTTTTCCACCCCTCCCTCCCAACTCTTTGTTCTACAAAAAGAGTAAATTCTTCTCTCTCTACAGCAATCTGATCCAGTGGCTTTTTAAAACTACAGCTCCCAGGTAAAATTGCTGCAGGTAAAAAAACCCTGACCTATTATGTATTGTGATTAACAGCTCTTTACTATAGTAAACATCTCTATTGGAAGCTGGAAGCAGACGGACAACACTCAGGCTCATTCAGCTTGTTTCATCGAACGTACACTTCCTCAGGGGCCAACAAAACTTCCATCAAAGACAATAAACACCATCAAATACAAAAATTCTCGTGTGCAACATTCAATGCACAGCAGGGCGGTCATGATCGAGCCAGCAGCTTGTAGGGCCAGGAGGCTCTTCGGGGCTCCTCATTCTTCCTTGGAATCCACCTGCAAAGGAATTTTTTCTTCAGATAGATTCTTATACTTTCATCTACTCACTTTTCATCTGCAGGGACGAGAGGAGCTGCCGGACCTCCTGGACCTCCTCCTTCCATCCTCCTTGCTCCAAAAGGATAAGAATCATACCATTCTTTTTGGTCCTCAATTCGTCAACATTTCAAGAGAATAACCCTCCATTTGGGATTCTCCAGTGTTTATTTAGGGGAACAAACATATTACAAGACTGTTTAATTTTCCACTGAGAGACTCTCTTAAAAGGGACACGGTTGACGACTCATAATCCCCTTTTGTATTGTTTGGATATATAGGTCTTGATACAATCATTGTATAGTTAAGAGTGATATACTTTGCACTGAGCACTTTAATAGAGGGGAAATTCTGTTTATGAAGTTACAATTTTTGTGTGATTATTTTCATTCCCAAGTGTTGTTGTAGTTTGCTAATAGGAGTGGCACAGAAGGCAATGCCCACCCCCACCCCATCTTAACCCAGATGTTATTAGGAGCAGAGCAGGTGGCAATGCCTGCCCCCTGCCTTAACCCAGCTGGTATTAGGAGTGGAGCAGATGGCAATGCCCATCCCCCACCTTAACCCAGCTGGTTTTAGGAGTGGAGCAGAAGGCAATGCCAACCCTTGCCTTAACCCAGCTGGTATTAGTGGCAAAGCAGGGGGCAATGCCAACCCTCACCTTAACCCAGCTGGTATAAGGAGTGGAGCAAATGGCAATGCCCACCCACCCCCACCTTAACCCAGCTGGTATTAGGAGTGGAGTAGGTGGCAATGTCCTCCCCCTGCCTTAATCCAGCTGGTATTAGAAGTGGAACAGATGGCAATGCCCACCCCCCCACCCCGCCTTAACCCAGCTGGTATTAAGAGTGGAGAGGGTGGAATTTCCCCTCCCACCTTAACACAGCTGTTATTAAGAGCAGAGCAGCTGGCAATGCCACCTTGGACCTTAAACTACCTGGTATTAGGAGCGGAGCACTTGGCTATGCCCACCTTCCTTCACCCAGCTAGGATCAGAAGCAGAGCAGGTGGCTTTGCTCACCCACTGCCTTAATCCAGCTGGTATTAGGAGCGGAGCAGATAGCAATGCCTGCCCCCACCTTAACCCAGCTGGTATCAGGAGCATATCAGATGGCTATGCCCGTCCTCCTTCACCTGAGTGAGATCAGGAGTGGAGCAGGTGACAATGCCTAGCCCCCCCACACACACACCTTAACCCAGCTGGTATTAGGAATGGAGCAGGTGGCAATGCCCATTCCCCACCTTAACCCAGATGGTATTAGGAGTGGAGCAGGTGGCAATGCCCCCCCCCACCTTAACCCAGCTGGTATTAGGAATGGAGAAGGTGGCAATGCCCATTCCCCATCTTAACCCAGATGGTATTAGGAGTGGAGCAGGTGACAATGCCCTCCCCTGCCTTAACCCAGCTAGTATTAGTGGTGGAGCGGGTGGCAATGCCCACCTTGTGCCTTCACCTGGCTGGGATCAGGTGCAGAGCAGGAGGCAATGCCCTTCTTCCCTTCACCGAGCTGGAATAAGGAGCAGAGCAGGTGGTAGTGCCCGCCATCTTCAACCTACTGGAATAAGTCACTAAGCAGGCAGCAATTCCCACCCTGTCTTCACCCTGCCAGAGTCAGGAGCCAAGCATGCAACAATGCCTGCCCCTCCTTTAACCTGCCAGAACCAAGAGCAGAACAGGTGGCAATGCCCGCACCCCCTTCACCCAGCTGGTATCAGGAGCAGAACAGGTAGTAAAGCCTGCTGCCCAACTTCACCTGTCGGGATCAGGCATGGAGCAGGAGACAATGCCTGTTCCTCCCTTCACCCAGCGGGAAGCAGGAGGCAATGCCCACCCCCTTCACCCAGTTGGGATCAGGTTCGGAGCAGGCAGTGATGCCTGCCCCCCCCTTCACCCAGCTGTAGTCAGGCACAGAACAGAAGGCAATGCCCCCCCCCTTTACCCAGCATGTATCACACATGGAGCAGGTAGCAAAGCTCACCACCCCTTCACATGGCCAAGATCAGGCAGATCAGGCATTGAGCAGATGACAATGGCCACCCCCCTCCTTCACCAGCTGGAATCAGTGACGGAGGAGGAGCACGTGTCTGCCTGCCCACCCCACCCCCTTTCTAGAACCCATTGTATCTTTTCCCCACAATGGGCTTTGTTGCTAATATACAAATAACCTTTCAAAAAGAACTCCTGTCACCCAAAGCTGGCACGCCTATCAACTGGCTTTTGCTATTAACAGCTCAATCTTATTAATGTGCACTGAGGCAAAAGTTTGAAGCATCTGTCAAAATTATGGTCCTGTCACTCAAGGAGCCATAGATGTCTTAATGTTCTTGGAGGGTCCAAACAACACATCAGGAACCCAGGGCTGATTCTGGAGGTTTAAGCAGCCAAAAGAAAGAGGCAAAGTCAATAACAGTCAATAGTTATCTGAGGAGTTCTGATAAGGTTCTGAGGGCCAGAAACAACCAGTATAGTAACAGGCAAGCAATGTCCAATACACAAGGAGGCAAAGGGTAGAGTAGGAAGGGGCAAGCAAACAAGCTCAGGTTCAGTCTGGGCCAGTTCTAGAGATGCTGCTAATTCCCCCACAAAAGTGCTCAACAGTCTAACTTACCATGATCAAAGGTGCCAATCAGATTCAAGTCTGTTTGGTTTATGCTGAACAGCCTCAAGTGCCTACATTAGGTTTTCACAAAACTGTGCATGTTCAAAGACACTACTGATTCAAACTGACTGGCTACCATTAGCATCATTTAGGACTACTGAGACAAACACTGAAAGATAGGATTTTATTGAAACACAGCATTTATTGATGACTGTTTTATAGGATTTGTGCGATCTAATTGTCTATTTAAACAATTACCTACTGAGAGGAGCAGTTATGCAGCAAGGATGGGAAGGCAGTAGACCTCCACTAGAATGTGGAGAGCATGCATGTGCAAAAAGCCAATTGTGCTGTACTACAAGGTTAGGAAGGAATATGGTAAAGGATGACAATGAGACACTTTGTTCAATACCAACAATCAGATGGACCAAATAGCAAGACAATCATCAAAAAACATACCCTTAACCTTAACTGGCAAGTAGTCCGTGAGCTGAACCAGTGGATATTCAAACATCCTTAGCCAGGTCCGATCACAGCTTGACAAGTTGTCCAGAGCAGTGGCATGTCTGGTACACAGGGCTTTCTAGCACCTGAGGTATTTTGAAAGGTTCCTATAGCACAAAATGCATCCCAGATGGTGCTGTAGGGTTGCCTAGGCCCTGGATCCTCTCTGCTTTCTATACCTTAGCTGGTTCTCAACCACAAGTTGTAAAATGCAGTGGGGTCTGGCTGCAGCCCAGTATGAGTCCACTGGATTACCTTACAAACCCAAACACAGGTGTAGAGATAATTACTTACATTCCTGCACTTACAGTTATCTTCTTCCTTAGCCTTGCCATACTAAACTATGCAAGGGCAATTTTGCTGATTTTCAGTGAATAAGAAAGTGAGTTAGAAAGTACTAGGGAAATGACAGGACCCCTTTCAGTCTCCTCAGGAGGAATTAAAGTCCATAGGAAATATGAAGGCCAACTCAAATACACACTGCCCAATTCCATTGAGATGACAAATGCTGTGATAAGAGGGTTGCCCAGGGAGCAAGGCAGAGAGACAAAGAGCTCTGCTCCTTTTACCTATCTGTGGATCCTATTTTTGTTGTGATGCATAACTTACTGCTTATACAACTGCTGCTGAAGTTAATCCATAGTTCTTCCTTGCAGCTAATCACTCACATCCTTCCAAGCATATGCCAGATATTTCCTCTGATGTCAGGGAAGGAGAAGGTAGATTTGGGTCTACAGTTGGACTGCTACCTGATTTCTGTTGACCCCCAGTGCCAGCACATACTAGAGTGATTCCTGTATGAAATGCTGTCAGAAATGCTGTCTGAATCATCATGGAATTTATATCAAGAGAATCTCAAAATCAATTATCACAAGTTAAATTGTATCTTCATTTCTAAGAGATCCTGATAACAGTTGTAGACTTTAACTTTGAATCACTGTGTAGGATGTTTTGATACAGTAGACCTGAGTGTTTGCATTTAAGTTCTTGTGTAAATCTACAAACATGCATTTTTTCACTGTTCTAGCTAACTTACAGTTTTCAGCCTTGAAGGATAACTTATGAATAAATGACTTTATGCTCAGAATAAATCACAGAACAAGAGGAACAGAGTTTGCAACAATTATTCTTTGGAATGCTCAGAGGTGTTTTATATCATACCTACAGAGAGCACAAATCAGAAGGTTTAGAAAAGTTATGCATTGGTCTGTGTAATAGCATCTATATAAGTTGGCCACACCCTACAATGTCTGAATCTGTCACATTTAGAATTCAGCTTTACCCTTTTTGGCAAAGGGTAAGAAGCTTTGAAATGTAATCTTTTCTCTTAAAGTCAGCTTAGGTATATTGGGAAAGCATTTCCAGATAAGACCATCAGAAGCATTTTATACATATTGGTTTCTGGATGTGTGAGTTTATTTTTTTATTACAAAAATGGTATTACTGACCACTGAGGAAGGCCCAGGGGCCATCTGGTTTAGTTTGGTCATTTGACACTATCATCAACTATATTTGGAGAATGTTACGCCTATTTTAAGCACATGTTTGTAGCCTGTTAATCAGGCCCTATGTTTTTAATTTGAGCACTGTGTACACTGTATAATAAATACTTATTTTGAATATATTTTAAAGGTTTTTAAACTTGACCCTTGTAGTATCTACCATTCATTTGGGTTGAGTTTTTTTTGGGGGGTCCCCCCCCATTTTTTGTTTGCTAATCTTTTTTCTTAAAGTCAGCTTAGGTATAATGGGAATGTCATGTATGCTTATATAAGATTGATTTCTTTGGGGTATAGTAGTGATCTATGCAATACATCTAGAGTGGTCAGATTATTTTTAAATAAAAAGTTTAATTAATGCATTTACCGTTTATTGGTGGATAAATACAGGCTTTCACTTTGAACCTGGAACCAGAAATAAACAAACCTCAACATCTCCCTCACTGATTGAGGGCTGTGCCCAGTGAAGACTGAATGTTGTAAAGGAGCATTCTGTTAACAAGTAGTGATGTGATTTGGTGATTCATGTGTTGCTTCAATTCAGTCAAAGATGTTTCAATCTCCATGTGGCTGTTTAAAGTAATGCCTTTCAAAGGTAGGCCCAAGAAACTGCCATAACACTCTATCTGTAAATATAAAATATATATTCTGAAATGTGCAAGACTAGTTAACCCACTGCTGGGTTACAACAAGGCTATGAGAACACAGTCCATCATTGTACACATTGCCCCAGGTGCTGTAGTGCTGTATGTAGAGGTTTCACACTGGACCTGATCCAAAGGGCAATGTGTGCATAGAAGAAGCATGCTACCATTTGTGGATTGAACTAGCTGGATCAAGGTTTTTTGTAAAATTTCTAGCTGACAGATCAGAGCCTAAGGTGGCCACACTGTTGATTCAAAGCTCATGGAGGATATTGTGTGTGAGAGCACGTGCACACTGTGCAGTAGACTACTTATGCAAATGGAACTTCCACATTAAAAATTCACCCTTCGTGGCATTTACCTCAAAACTGCGAAGTTCATCTATTATTAGATATTGCTATGACACGTACAAACATGTCCTAAATACCAACAATAAGTCTCCCATGACTTATGTAAAATATTTTTTTTTATCACATCTAATATGATTGACCAAAGTAATCAGTAAAAAGCCACTGGCTAAAAAAATATACAAACAAAATGAACCTTCAAAAGTTAATGACTTAAGGGTGATTTTACAGATGTAAAAAGTATGTTAGGGGCTTACCCCTATTTGTCATTAACACGTATTTTGAAAGCCTGGCTAATATAATGTGACACAAAATTAGTCAAACACAATTCATGCAATATTGTTTAATTTTACTCCTCATTTAACTTGGTTTTAAGCAAAATCATTATGTCACATGATAGCGTTGACTTGAACAAGAAATATTTTATAATAGTCTCTGCATTTAGAAATGAGTTATTAGGAGCTGCATGCCGAACACATTCTTAACTATGAAAACTATAAAGCTAATAGCTTAATCATATTTTGACAACATCTACATACTTTATGCATTATTTACAAGAAAGATATAAAAATGAAACCACTGAACATCTCACACCATACTTCACAGTCATAGTTAACTGGTTAAAGATATAACACATTTATCTTCCAGAAGCTTTACATTTGCATAGGAACATTTGCATACCATGTTGCAATGTGATCTTAATGTAAAATTTAACCTTTGTGCTTTCTCTCTGATATGCAAGGTATACTCATTAAGTTAAAATAATGGTAAAAATAAGTCTGCTGGTGATATACACTTCAAGAATCATTCCCATGAGGACTGTGGAAAAGTAACAGGCGGCTGGGGGAGAAATGCTTAAATGAATTAATTCCTCATTTTCTCTATTTTATTTTACATTTTAATGACAGAGAGCAATTCTGACAGGTATTTTTCAAGCATGTGAATTTCAGTTTAAGCATCCTCTTAATCCCATTTGAAGGAAGGTTATATTTCAACATAAAGACATAAACCTCAGATATTTGGCACTTTTTCAATGCATGGCCATTTTCTGTGCCATGGAAATGTAGGTGTTTCAAGTTAACAATATTTGGATGATAGTTTTAAGCCTTTGGACAAAGATAAGACAAATCCCTAAAATTATGGCACCTACATTTCTCATTTGAAATTAAAATAATAATTCTTACAGTAATATATGCTTTAAGTAAAACTGCCTAAGAATTTTCCTACCTTTACATTTCACAAGTTCCTTTTCAGTTTTGGTCTGTGCCTTACAAGACCACATTTCTCTGTAAGAAATAAAGAAATAATGCACAGTGTAGTGCAAAGCAAATAATGGTTTAGAAGCATATCTTGCGATTCTGTGAAGTTCGTCTTAGTATCACGCATTTCTGTGCTCCTCCATAATAACTAAGGACTCTTATGGATTGATCCTGTCTTTGAAAGTTTGCTTTCTATTCTTAAAACCCTTTGTGTAAAGAAATTCTGCATGAATTGCTTACATATAGTAATTGGAACATGGATTTCCCCTCCCCATTCGCCAAGACTGGCCTAGTGTTGAAGTTTCTCTGACCCACAAATGACCTCTGGTGTTGACCTCAAAGGACTACTTTCTCTTTTGGAAAGAGATAATTCAGTCTCCCTGGTATGCCTCCTGGGCACAGTCAAAATTATGTCTGGTGATTCTGTGATGCGGACTACTGTCTACTAAGAACTGAACTAATAGTCCTATATTCAATTAATTCAGGACCTCAGAATGGCCTTGAACCATAATCCCAGGTGGTGAATGACTTTTTCTTTTCCGGATTCTCTACAAAACACACACTTTTAATAAACACAGATATTTGTAATAAAGAGCATGTAAAAGATATGTAAATATAAACCTTTTATAAACTTAATTCTGTTCCAAGAGTAAGGATTACTAGTGCAATTTAGATAACAGGGCACTACTGGAAGGTGTAACATTTTCTAACTGCCCTTAGCGAATAAGTGATTTGAGGAAAGAAATAGTGAAAAAGACTAAAGTAAATAGAAGCAAGGTAAATGTACTGAAAAAGCAGCACCAGTGTATGTGGAAAGAAATGCTGTATTGAACTTTTAGTTATATGTTACATTATCTGGACTCCTACAGTGTTTGGCTGAGATTGCTCTTGTAAAGGTTCTTACTGAGGTAAATAAAACTGTAGAACCTTAGAAACATTCTATTATTACGGCGCCAAACTAAGGTGTACAGAACAGGAAATATCTCTCTGAGGAATAAATTACATGTGATGAGGGCCAAAAGAATACAGCTCCTATTTCAGGAAGTCTTCCAGGCAAAAGCAGAGATTTGGCAGTTTTAGCGTTGCTTTCAAGACAATACACGTACACCAAAAACATTATTCTTCACAGAGGACCCCAGAGGCTTTCCCAATCATCTGGATGCTAGGAGTTATTCCATATCCTTAAATTCAACACAGATCTTCTTTATTAATTTTAATTTGTCATCAATAACCTGACAGGCTCTATTTCAGCAAGAAATACTGTATTAACTGTTTCACTCATTGTGGCAGCTATTAAAAATGTGATAATGATTAGCCGTAATGAGGTCAAATAGAATAATGTGAGTATACGTTGCTACTAGCGAAATATAACACAAGAGGATTTATTATGTTCACTTGCTGAAATGTAATTTAAGAACAGGATATTACCACCTGCTATGTTGGCTCATAGGGTTATCCAGATCATTTAAGCATGTCCTGCTAATATGTTTATTTGCTTTTGGCAGATATTACCATCTATGATATTTTAGACAACTACAGACCAAACAGAGTTAGTTGTTGGTATGAACTTAATATAAACATGATTATATGAAGAGATCATTACATGAACATTGGCTCAGACAATAGCAAAATAAACATCCATAGTATGTTACAATATACTGTAATGCAAAAATTAACAAACTTTCTTTGTGGGCAAAGATACTATCCAGCTACGTTCAAATCAATGGAGGAGTTTTCCTCTTATTTCAATAGATGTTGCACTTTAGCATATTTACTTTGTGGTAAGAGCCACTGTGATCAGTAAAACTTACTTATGAGTAAATATGTGTAGGGTTGCACTATTTGTGCCTTGAAGAAACCTTGGCAATAGTCAAGCTTATGTTGCAAGATATTTTTTAAAGGATATGAATCCCTTATAACCTTTTATATCATTTTGATACTTAATTGATACAACCTTTTGTAGCTTGTCTCATTTTTTAAAATTATTATTTCAGCCCTGAATGATCGAAAGCACATTCCAGTCGTCATGGTACTGGGAAATGTTCCAATGTAAGAAGTGCCTATTTAATAAATTTCAAACTTCTATTATGTACACAGCGTATTCTTAAAGGAGACTGTTATTTGCTTGCACTCCCTTAAATAAATTGAGCTAGTCAATTTACCCTACATTCATTTTTAGTCCTAGTCTTCCATGCAGTTATGTTTGGTATATTTGCATTTTGCCATTAATTGTGATTGCAATTTTTTGTTTAAGTGTGAAGAGATGTGTTTAGATCTGTGTCCCTTATTTTTTAATTCCATTCAAATTATTTTGTATGATGACAATGTACTCTTTTATTCATTGAAATACTGAAATAAGTAATTTCTTAAAACGCTGGGTAATATTGAGCAGAGCAGCAGGTTGTGCTAGGGCAACAAGGGCCGTTTCCACACTACTTACCTTCATCCGGAATGCTGCAGAATTTTGCAAAAAAACTACGGAAGATAGCGTCTTCTTGTGCGAGTTTTGTGCGATGTCGCGCAAAACTCGCACGAGAAGATGCTATCTTCCGCAGGTTTTTCGTGACGTTCCGCGGCGTTCCGGATGAAGGTAAGTAGTGTGGAAATGGCCAAGCTCTGAGAAGAAGAGTGCTGGAGCTTTATAGGAGGCCTGGGAGCTGATCTAAAGAGACTTACTGTGGCAGCTCCATCCAGGCAAGTTGCCCCAAGTAGAAAGATGAGCACTCACTAATTATGCACATTGATCATACAAGGACATGTACATCTGAATACCGGAAGATATAAGTAGTGGTTTTCTTTGCTTCCTCTAGATCATGGCAATACTTTTCCTACGGAATTTAGGACTATGTCCTCAGAGCTCTTTCAGTCTCAAAGAACAGTGTTACTTAATCTGTCTATCTTGATTGATTAATATGACTTACTTCCAGATAAGATGTTCAAGGCTGAGGTTGCAAAGGGGTGGCTAAGTCAGTTTTCAAAGTAAAATAAAACATAAGTCTGGTGGCACCTTAAAGACTAACAATGTTTATTTCAGTATAAGCTTTCATCAGTCACAGCTCACTTTCATAAAATGGAGAACCATAAATGCTACCTTAGCCCCTTGGAGGAAAGGCAGGATAAAAATGGACAATGGAATGAAAGAAGTTGTTTACAGTTTTATTACATTTTCTTGTATTGCTTTCTTTGTTTTTATGTATTTTGTATTCTACAAACTATATATGGCCCTGATCTGGATAGCCGAATCTTGTCAGCTCTTGGAAGCTAAGCAGGGTCAGCCTTAGTTAGTAATTGGATGGAAGACCACCAAGGAAGACTAGAGTTGTTATGCAGAAGCAGGAAAGGGCAACCAACCTCGGTTAGTCTCTTGCCTTGAAAACGCTAGCAGGGGTCACCAGAAGTCGGCTATGACTTGAAGGCAATTTCCACACCATCAAACTATATATGAAGGAAAAATAAAAATGGAACAGCAGATTAATATTTATGGGTCATCATTCATAAATTGAGACATAGTCATTAAGGATCTGGGGTGATCAAAGTGAACTGAAAACAAACTACAATTTTGAAGTATTCAAATTCATTATGGCATGCACATTATGGCTGGAGGTGGCATTTTTCAAGCAAATTCCACCAAATTTTCAGGGGATCTACTCCTGATTATCTTCTAAAGACCCATTCTAAAGACAGAAGCAAACTGAAGCAAGGGAATGTATTGTACTTGTGGCTGGGCACTGCTTGGTTCTGTTTGTATCAGTTTCCCTTGCTTCAGTTTTGTTTGGGTGGAATGGATGTGATTCTCTGATGTGTTGTTGGTCCCCTTGTTTTGGCCATGGCAGCCTTGCTCCAGTGTGTTTCTGAAGTGGGAGCCAGCTTTGATTTTTTCCCCATAGGAAACAATAGAGTGGCTGGGAGCACCTTGTTCAGGGGCCCATAGAATTGGACCCCGGTGTTCAATCACCCTGAAACTTGGACAGCCTTTAGCGGGAAGTCACGAGTATGTCTTCTAGAAATTTGGTGGATTTCTCTTTAAAAATGCCACTCCATTCCCCCCAGGTAGTCCCAGATATTTTCCCCCGTAGGGAATAATGAAGAGTGGTTGGAGGAACCTTTAGTCTTAAACTACATGCTTGGGGATCCAATTGCAAATTCACATGTCACATGCACTTTGGATTTTATTGTTTGTTCAAGGTCATCTAAATCCTAGAACCAGTTTCTGCTCATGCTTGTAAAAAGAATGACATTTACATACATAAGAGTAAAAAGTTGTCCTAATTAGCTGGTTTTCCATTTCTTGCATTATAGAGCCAAATCCAGGTTTGCTCTTCAGAAGAAACTGCAATTTGTCACAGGGAACTGTTTCTTCTGTTAGCAAACACAACTTCACTATATTCATCCAAGATCCAAGACAAGATGGGTGTCAACCCAAGAAAGGGCCTTCTCAGTCATGGCACCAAAACTGTGGAATTCTTTCCCCAGGGAGATTCATTTGTACCCCTCTATCATTGTCTTCCACAGGCAGATGAATACTTTTCTGTTTTGTCTGGCATTATCCTTTGTCTTGTTTGTTTTAATCGCTAGTTATCATCTATGTACAGTTTTTAAAAAATGATTTGTATATTCATTTTAACTATTTTCAGCCTTGAAGACTAATTGGGTGGAAAGGCAGGTTACAACTGTTTTAAAGAAAGAAAGAATAAATAAATCCACACTTTACATTTTTAGGTATGCATTTAAAACAGCTTAGATAATGTGTGAAGTTGAGTCTGAAAGTTCACATCCAAAGACTAGGATTCCCACTGGTTTTTGCATCCTCCATACAGCAGAGGAAAAATGCAGCTAGAATCATTCAGAATGCACCTAGCTTCTCTAGGACCACATAGCAACCATTCCATTAATACCCAGTTTGAAACTATGTGGGAAGACCAGCCTGGAGTCAAGCATGCCTTCATAGGAGGGAACATAATGAGGATTAAAAGAACCTTTGCACCATGTCTTTTCTAAATTGTACTGCGTACTCCCAGGCAAAAACGAAAGATCAATACATCTGCTCCTACAAACCTAAATAATAGATACCATAAGTTTGAGTGTGTGCAAAAGGTGAGAATGTTAAATGGTGCTTGTACCACATATTGTGAGTTTTTAAATAAATCCCAATCTTTTGACTGTTTCCCCTAGCAAAACAACGACTGGAGCTACTCTGCTAGAGGAAATCACTAGGGGCTAGGTTGCTTAAACCATCTTTTGTATTTCTGTAAACAAGTAACAGCTTTCCAAGCCTGCTGTTCATGTGATGTAACAACAACTCAAGACTTTACATACTGAGCTAAATTTGAATTGATGATAGGTACAATGTTTGTAATTCTACATCAAGCGGCACTTGTGTCTAGCATTTATTTGTGCTGTTGCTCTGGCAGGTTCTTCTACAGAGTCTTCTCATCTGATATGTCAAGTCTACAATCAAAGCAGAATAGTGAATTCACTTTTACAGTTAGGCAAGCTGAATGCTATTACCCATGTATTTGTCACCAACCCGCAGATCCCAGCCTGTAATCTGCCATCTGGATGGATGCTACAAAGTTAAGAGGCAGGGACATGCATTTCTCAGTAACTACCTGCTGTCAGCTATTATTTTAAGGATCCTGTGATTTTCTTTTATTTTGACTAGAAAAAAAAACAAGGCAGCAGCAGTAATAAAAAGGCATATCAACTAGTCACTTTCTGGCAGATTTGTCACTGGTGTGGATACAGTAAAGAGTGTTTTTTATTTTTTGTAAGCAAATGTATACGCTGGAATATAATATTGTAAATCTACAGTGGGTGCTTCAAAACAATCTTTTTAAGAGCACTGGATGCCAGGGAACAGAATAAAATATAAAAAACCATATTTGCATGCATCTTACTGTTCATATATATTATATGTTTATAATACAACATGGCCCACTGTGTAGAAAAAAGAATTGAAAACATATATATTTTAAATTACCACCTTTTGGCTACAGGATTCTTACGGCGTTGGCTACATGTTAATATATATATCCAGTGACATATTCATCATAAATACTTCTAAGTAATAAGCTCTAGTCTTACAGATTTCAGAAACTTATGCAAAGAAAGACAGAAAAGACTATACACATACATGTCACAGCCACAGCAGGCACGTGTACACATTTACTAAGAAATTAAACAGACTCTCAGTACATATGGGATTTCATGGAAATGAGGAGGGCTAGCAAGGAAAGATATGGTCTAATCTCTGCAGCCTTCCTCCATGTAGACCTATTGAGCAGCCAACAGGACAGGTAATGTTCATATTCATAGCCACTGAAATTTTACAGCCTTGTAATTTGTGAATGTGAACTAGGATTGCCAACTTACCAGAACTTAACGGACTCAACATTATTGTTTGTTTCTCAGGTTGCAGCCTAGTTAATAGAAAAATAAGAAGCAATAAGAGGCAAATAACACCCCACCCCCAACATGCCAGGATTTGTTTAGCTTCAGTGAATTCATAACTTTTGCACTATATTCCATTCACGCTTGCAACTGAAACCACTGAGATCAGTCCCAGAGTTGCTCAGAATCGTTGCGCTCTACCCCTGGATCCATCACAAACCTCTAGGCTCCATCCCCTGGCTCTATCCCAGACCTGCTCTGGACTCCACTCCCACAGCCATAAGGTTCTGTGTCATGGATACCTTGTGCCTCATCTGGTTTGGTGTATATATTTTTACTGTTGGGAGGATAAAGACGTAGCCTGTGCCCATTCTGCAAAGGAGGTGAACTCTCACATAGTGCAGGCAAATCCTGGGTATCTGCATTTACTCCTTTTACCCAGTTATATTCCACACCTTTCCTGCCTGCTAGCTAGTGTGTTTGCTTCTGTCTCCAGCAAGGGATGCTTATCAGCAGACAAGAGAAAGGCCTGGTCTCTACTTCTGTCTTCCCCACCACAGGGACTTATTCCACATCCCTGCCTGCCTGCCAGCTGGTACAAAGAAAATTTGTCCAGTGGCCTGTGTTTTTCTTTCTTTCTTTTCTTTCTTTCTTGCTTGCTTGCTGTGCTCTTCTGACCTATCAGTCTTAAGTAGTAACTGGGAATATGAGGAAAAAAGTAAGAAATCAGGCCAGAGAAAGTTAGTCCACAAACTACAAAAGGGGTGATTTATTATAAGTTTCCTATGTTTTTATAGAAACAGAAAGCTCTCCCACAACTAATGAAATGATGTAATGACAGGTAGAAAGTGTAAACGTTGTACAAAGAAATGTCAGTCTGGATGATCCTATTAGGTGGGAACATCAGAAAACTCTTCTGATTGGATGACATTCCTGTCTGCTAATATCAGTTGAATCATTCTCCTCACTTTCTGCCTTGTTGAACAGAAACAGTGTCATTAAGACATTGTTTACTGAGGATTGACCACCAGCACATTCCTATGAAAAGTTACTCAGGTCTAAATGAATTTATTTCAATGGGCTTAGATTGGAGTAACTTGGTATAGGATTGCACTTTACCTCACATTATTTCCAATGTCATTTATTTTCTTGTTCAGATTAATTAATACATCTGTATTGACAAACGGGATCTGTTTTTATCACATTTTAATATCTGTCTGTCTGTCTGTACATATGTACAGCTTACATTCTTCTTCTCTCCTCACAACAACCATGTGAGGTAGGTTAAGCTGAGAGAGTATGTCTGGCCCAAGGTCACTCAGCAAGCTTTCATAGCAGAATGAGGATTTGAACCTGGGTCTTTCAATTCTTAGTCTGACGCTCTAGCCACACCACACTGGTGCAAATAGCTATTAAATTATTTCTATTTCTTCATTCCATTCTTGGGTTTCTGTAATACTGAACTATCCTGATTAATAGTTATTTGATTAGTTAACTGAAAAACTCCAATTCCTAAGCATCTAATTTTACTGAGTGTCCCCCCCCCCTCAATGATCTCCATGTCAATGCAAGCGTAAATAAATAGTATTTCAGGTTATCTGAATGGCAAAATTTTCTAAATATTTGGCAACTTGTATCAGCGGAATTACAATATAATACTGAGTTAGAAATTCTTGCCCTTTTTAAAGCCTCTTACAACTTACGAGGATTTTTTTTGTTTATGTGTTTTGTGGGCATCCTCAGTTGTCAGAAACAAAAAATGACAAATTAAAAATTATGTGAGTATGTCAAAACTTTTAAATGTAGGTCTACTATGAAGACTGACTGTGAAAATAACACAGTAGAGGGATCTGTGTTTATTGTCTTTCCATAAACCTTGTGCATCTTGATGTTGTCTTTCCATGACAGGCTTGAAAAAAATGGGACTTTTATTTCTGTCAGGCCTGCTAAAAGGAACCTGAGACAATATAACCAAGTTGTATTCCTTATAGCTTTCATATAAAATTTCCCATACCAAATCCATTCCAGCAACTGAAGCAATAATAGTATACAAGACTTCATATTATTTTTCTAACCCTTACAACAACCCTGAAAAGCAGGCCAACAGTGTTATTGTGCTTCTATTGTAGGTAGGGTGGTTGAGTGGCTTGCTAAAACTGCTTAACTAGGTCATGATAGATGAAAGATTGAAAAAGTAGATGAAAGACAAGGACATCCTGATTTGTAGTTTAGTCTCTTATTCTTTATCAGGTGAGAAACAGTTACTTATGCCCCAGTGAAAAAAAGCTACCCGGGGGGGGGGGGGAGTTGGATTTTGAATTGAAAAAGGAGCAGAGGGGGAAATAGTTAAGCAACTACTTGCCTGGCATCAAGTTAAGGGCTCCTGAGGCTACTTTTAGCTTTAAGAGTCTGTAGAAAGTAAAATACATGTATTTGTGTGTCACATCTAATTTGAACTTTGTTGGTTCCATTAATTTCCACTTAGGCACAACTAAATTTCTCTGGATAAGGTTCATTGTGTGAAACACCCCTTAAATATTCTACTATAACCCTCGAGAGGCAAACATCATCTTCTCATCACATTCTGGAACAAAAATCTCACTATATATTAATTCTGCCAAAGTAAATGTATATAAGTAGGTTATTCCAGATGTTCCATTATAAATCTTGCTTGTTACTGTATGCAAGTGTAACTGTAATCCCATAAAGTAGATAAAGCTAAGCAAAGACACAGTGAAAATTCCCTTTTCCTTTCCCTTGCTGTTGCATAATTCACAATCACTCTTTCAATATTATTTCAGAATAAAGTTTAAATTAAATTTTGCAAGCATGGTGATTATGGTTGACACAGTGATAGAACTTTGTAAATACTTCTTATAATCTGTGTCAACCCAACTCTTCTGTAACTCAATTTAACTCATATATTCTCAGCTTAGTTTTAGACCAGCTAAAGGTAAATCTGAATTTCCTGTCAAATATGCAAAAAGAGACCCCAGCGTATTTGCAGCAGAACCATGTCCTATGGCTTCCAGCTTTTTGTAAGACTTAGTAAACACTCATTGGGTACCAGATGAAGCTCTTTTTCATCACAATAAAGCTTTAATAACTTTATTCAAGAGTTATAGTATGATCCTAAGCATGTTTACTCAACATTAAATCTCATTAAGTTCAATGAAACTTACAGCCTAGTAAGTTTTCTAACTGTTGTTATACTTATTTTGCAAGAAAATCTGAAGGCTGTAAGGAAGGCCTGGGAGATGTGTTCTGTGCTTGGCAGTGCAATTCTAATCATGTGGACTCAAGTAAACCCTAGTCTGGCTTCCTAACAGTACAATCCTCTGGTGGGGTACCTTTCCAAAGGACTGTGTTGCCAGCTTCATAAAGTCTCCTTCCCCCTTTCTTTCATGATCCTATGTCAAATGATATTTTTACTGATTACTTCTGAAATACAAAGCCTAGGTTGGACACGTGTGGAACAAATTTGGATTTCTAATCACAAGCAGTTGACAAAGGCTTACAGCCAATTTTGCAACTCAGCTGAACTACATTACATGACTTTTAAAGTGAACATGGTCTTGATGGGTATTTATACATTTTCCCCAATAGGGGTGAAACCAGTTTAAGATGGCAACTGGGGGGGGGGGGGGAATGGCAGAGCAGGAAATGTTAAAAGCCCATCCTCCTAATGACTGCAATATCATTATTTAATGTTATTTAAAATGGTTGCAGAAGAACTATGTGTAACAAAGTCCATACTTTGTGCCACATATTTCAAATGCTTAAAAGGCTGGAGCATATAGTCTAGACAGCAGTATTCCAAACAGAGGGAACAACTGACATGCTACAAATGTTTCTGAATTAAAGAATCCCCATACTCTAATTCAATAAAGTGCTTGTGCTGAGATGCAACCCTAAGCATTCATATCAGGGCACAGCCAAAAGAAAAAGGTGGGAGGGGGTTTCCTTCCAACCCACCAACACCCACTTCATGATTTTGCAAGTAGAAACTGAGTGGCCTCACCCAGACTTTATTTAGACCTGGGTTAACAGCAGCATGGAGAGAGTTTCAACAGGCAAAACCATTTCAGGATAGAAAGGTTAAATCTTTGTTATCTATCAAATTTTTAAGACTCTGATCATGGTTCTCCTAACATCTTGTCTAGTTAATATCTGAGTTTATTTACTTAGGTATTATTATATTTATTTAGGTAGTATTATAGTAATAAGCTGCTCAAGCAGTTGACTGGGGTGAGGAGAGATTTCTGTTATTTGTATAATCAATTTTTGTAACGCTATGTAAAGGCACTCCAAAAAAGGCATCAAAATGCATAGGGGTAAAGGAGGAGAGGCACTAGTCCAGCCACCTTTGTTACAATACCAATGCAGCACAAGATGTTACCTCACCAGATAAAAAAGCAAATCTATTAACATTTTCTTTTATAATTTCTTAACATGGTTTTAAAAAAAAAAGAGCTATTGTTTTCAGAATTCCTTTTTCAGCCTTTAGTCTCAGAGCAGATGACACTCAGGCTGAGATGCATTGGGGAATTCACATCAAACTCTGGTTCATAATTTATGTAATGACATATACTTGGACACTGATTAGCTACCTTATCAGCCCTGTAATAAAGGAAGCATAACCCCTAGTTTATCATTCATTTATCTGAAGTCATTTTGAATAATATCACAAGATTGTAATGTAATCATTATGCTGTACAGCATGTGTGGGCCAGAACTCTACACTGTTCATGTCAGAGGACTGTCATAGTTCATATTACTTAATTTGCTCACTTCTTACACATTTATGAAATTGGAGTCAACAGTCTCGTGTACTTGTATTCTGGATGAGGTATTTATACAAGTTGTTAATAAGATGTTTGATGCAAGTAAAAGAAGAGGAAAGAGAAAATGAAAGCATCAGCTTTGTGGATGAACACAGAGAAAGGTTATGACCTTGTATCAGCCAATTGACTGAATTGGTTTCTTTGATTTCCGCCCCCCCCCCAATCAAAATTACCTGGAGACTTTGTTGGCAGTTTGCATAGTTCTTGTGCAGTATTTGATCCAATTAGGAAAGCTCGTTCTTTAATATATTTTATTCAGTTTTTGTACGCTAGCTTGTTCTGACAAAAGTAACAGCGAGGCTGCTATCTGAAGTACTGAGATAAAGAGATAAAATTAGCAAGTTGATTTACTCTGGGGCTTATGAAGGGAAAGCTGACATGGTACAGTTTTCTTCACTTTCTTTTATCCTTATTGTTCCAGAAAAGCATGTGAATAGCAGGGCTTTTTTTCAGCTGGAATGCGGTGGAACAGAGTTCCAGAACCTCTTGAAAATGGTCACATGGCTGGTGTCCCCGCCCCCTGATCTCCAGACAGAGGGGAGTTTAGATTGCCCTCTGTGCCACCGAGCAGCACAGAGGGCAATCTAAACTGCCCTCTGTCTGGAGATCAGGGGGCGGGGACACCAGCCATGTGACCATTTTCTCCCAGGGCAACCCACTGAGTTCCACCACCTCTTTTCCCAGAAAAAAGCCCTGAATAGTAACAGTGTGTTGCAGACTGATGTGGAATGAGCAGAGCTAACACAAATTTGGATATTAAATGTGCCACGCTCTCAGTCTACCTCACAGGGCTGTTGTAAGGGTGAGATAGAGGAAAGGAGAAGGAAGTAAGCAGCTTTATGTCTCCATTGGAGAGAAAACTGGAATATATATGAAGTAAATAAAATAAAACATTAAATGCAAAAAGGATCTGCAAAGAGCAGCAAACAACTAATAATCCAGCTCAAGTAGAGTGTAGGATTATGATACCCTATAACAGGATGCAGAGAAATCAGACCTCTTATACATAAACAAGGGGGTGAGGATCTGTTTGTTTGTTTGTTGTTGATTTTTTACGGAAACTGAGTGCATGGCTGAAGGTAGCGGAAATGTGCTTCCTCCTGAACCTTACCTCCTTCTGTTCTGTCTCTTTCACCATTTTTCTCAACTCTAGATAGCTTCATATATGGCAGTACAGTAGGAAGGAAATGTGCCTCAAGCAGCACAGCACATCAAGGTAAGGTGGGTAAACTGCTTTTTTAAAATTGACTTCCTTTTAAACATGAAAGGGTAGACTCATGCATACTGTCTCTCCCCACAACAATACTATTTTTATATACAGTAAGACATCTCAGATCCTAGCTTTCTTATACATCCTTTGTTCTTACTGTTCTCACTTGTACCTCTTAAAAGTATGCTTGAACGTGTGTTTGTGCGTTATTGTTGTGGTATGGGAAAGAAAGGTGGTGCTCTCTGAGCCGTGGCGCAGAGTGGTAAGCTGCAGTACTGCAGCCCAAGCTCTGCTCATCATGACCTGAGTTCAATCCTGGCAGAAGATGTGTTCAGGTAGCCAGCTCAAGGTTGACTCAGCCTTCTATCCTTCCGAGGTCAGTAAAATGAGTACTCAGTTTCCTGGGGGTAAAGTGTAGATGACTGGGGAAGTCAATGGCAAACCACCCCGTTAAAAGACTGCCAAGAAAACATCGTGATGCGACATCCCCCCATGGGTCAGTAATGACTTGGTGCTTGCACAGGGGACTACTTTTACCTTTTATGGGAAAGAGCTTCTGCTTCTGTCCTATGTCTAGTCTGTAGCCATTTTTGACCCATTTCGGCCAGGACTGGGGGCAAAACGGCCGGGACCAGATCAGTGCCAGGCGGGGGAGGCTCCCCCTGCCTGGCACCAACCCGATCCTGGCTATTTCGGCCCCGAAACGGGCTCAAAATGGCTGAAAATTGCCATTTTTGACCCGTTTTGGCCCAGATTGGGTCTGAAATGGCCGGGATCGGGGCTGAAATGGCTGGGATCAGGTCAGTGCCAGGCTCTGGCACCGACACGATCCGGGCCATTTTGGGCCCGTTTGTGGCCATTTTGGCCCCAATTGTGGCCTAAATGGCCCAAAATGTTTGAAAATCAGGTGGGCAGGGCCACCTGACTTCGGGGAACTACCGGAACAGTGTTCCGGTGCATTCCCCATCGAAATGAGCCCTGGTGGTTAGTGTGGTTGTCTGAACATGGGCCGTTGCATTAACTATAGCTAGTTTACTTACAGTTAATCTTGACTGTTTGCATGTTATATGAATACAAATATCCTGACTTAAAGCTGGTTTAATCCCTAGCTCTGCCCTACCGAAGGTTGCTAGGTCCTCCCAACCTCAAGCTGAGGGGAAAGTATGCAGGGGCCAGGGGTGCATGCCAGCATCCCAGTCTGATGATGTCATTTCTAGCACAACACAGAAGCAATGAGTTGTGCCAGGGCCAATTAAGTAAAAATTAGCCCCAAACATCATCATCTGGCAACACAGGCACCTGAGTCCCCAGCCTGCATCCTAGCCCGCATTCTCCCTGCTTCCTGCTGACAGCCAAGTGTGCAGCAGCAGGGGGCAGCATCTGGGGGCAAGAGGGTTGGCAACTCTTGCCATACCAGTGTCCTTCTTATCCACATACTGAAGGCAATAAAACTAGCATTTGTTAAGGCAAACAGGGATTTGAGTAATCATCTGCAACTTTAATCCTGGTTTCACAAATTAACCTGTTATAGCTAAACCAAGCCATCATGCATTTTGTTTAATTTAACAATAAGGGGATGGGGTATGGTCATTCATTTTCTAGTTTCTGCCACCAATCACAGTGCCATGCCCATTCAAATCAGTTCTGAGCAGTTTCTTGATCCATGATAAGACAAGGAAAAAATTCCGTGTAGAGAACAATAGCTTTGTTTTGGTTTTCAATGACCGGCATACCCTTGCCTGAATTAGACTCCAGTCCTCATAGTGTTTTACTCTTGAACAGAAACACCTTCTATTGGAAGGAATCTGAATCAATGGTGCTGCAGTTGCAGCTTTGGTTGGCATTTTTCCCTTATGATAATGGTTCTGAGTACAAATTTATGTGAAGCCTTGCCCCAACTGTTACTACCGCTCTGTCATAAGTAAATAATTACCTTTATGAAGAATTACGAGATGATATGTTTAGTAAAAAAAACAATTAGATTACTCACTGGGTTTTTTTTAAAATGTAAGACAGTAAAAACAAATGAGGACATCATCAATCTTGTATCCTACTATAACTCATGAGTAATTTAATCCTATTTAAGATTTTATTCCTATCTAAATAATATAAGCAAATTCATTAATGCCATGTTTCCACACATATTCTCTCTGTGTGTGTCTCTTTTTTCAATCAAGAAATTCAGTGACAAATTTGAGATTTGTCTCTTGGCTTTATTATTGTGGGAAACAATTTATAGTGTACGGTTTATGAGATAATTATTGTTGTTAAGACTGAATCCAGCCCCTGCAGGAGTTGTGGTACAATGAACATGCTAGGATTTTATTGCTTGCTATAGTTTGACATTTGGAACATTTGTTAGAGAATGTCAGATTGTGATGAAGATAAAATAATCATCATCATCATAATAAATGACAGTGAAAAGCCTTAGGAGTGAATGATTTTTTAAAAAAAAAATAAAGGGGGATGAAATGCACTTACCAGCTGAACTAATATCTAGTTTGAGTAACTGCATGCAGAATCTAGAAATGAATCTGGAAAACATCTATTTGAGTGACACATGGTATATAGAAGAGGTTAGAGCATAGCTGGATAGACACACGCACACATGCGTGTGTACAGGTGTTGAAAGTATACTACTTTCTCAACCCCTTGTATAAGGGGTTACATATGAAAACAGCAGAATGAGGAAGTCGAACTCCTTCTCCATCCACTAAAACTACCCTGTAAATATTCTCCTTTTTTTCCTCCTTGCATATTGGAGGTAACCAAAAGCCTTTTATTTGAAAAATTAAAACATGGGGTAAAGTGTGTGTGTTTTTTAAAGTGTAGGCTGGTGCTATGAAGCTAGGGGCTGGCTGAATTCTTGGGAGCAGTTAGGAACTGGTTTTTATATACCAATCAGTCATCATAGTCACATGAGGAGACGTTTACAGTTAAGTTTTAGAACTCCTTCCCTTATGATGCCACTTAGTTAATATATCAAAAGGGCCATTTTGTTCATGAGCTTCCTGCCTGGTGAATACCATATTGGCTGCATGCACACCCAAACACACACGTGTTCATGGGAGAGGACCCACAAAGACCCTGTGGGGGTGGGGGAATCTCACTATTTCCTCTTTCCCTTCCATGAAAGCCCCATACTCTCTCCAGTTTTGCTGCTTCTCTCCTTCTCTCCAGTTGGTCAACGTTCCTGTATCTGCCTCCCCCCATCTTCTGCTTTTCTTCCTTCCCTCTCCCTGGCAGCACCATCCTGGGAACTCTCTGCAGTTCCAGCCACTAGACTGGCCACCCACGCAGTGGTGTAGAACCCACAAATACTTGCTAGGGGCACCTCACTTTTCTCTGTATTCCTCTCACCACAGTATTTCTTCTTTTCCTGGCAATCCTCATGCTCTCACCTTCCCGTGCTTCCTTTTCTCCTTACAGACACCCACCCACCAAACTACCTTTGATCTCCCCCCCAATCTTCAGTTATATATTTATTTACTTCATTTACACCCTACTTTTTTCCAAAATGGGGTCCCAAAGCAGCTTGCACTGTTCTTCTTTTGCTCCATTGTATCCTCACAAAAACCCTGTTATGCAGTAAGCCTGAGAATGTGTAACTTGCCCAAGGTCACCAGTGACCTTCATGGCAGAATGGGGATTTGAACCTGGGTCTCCCATATCCTTGTATGAAACTCTAACTACTACATCACACAGGCTTTAGTGCAGAGGCTGCTGTTGAACAGTAGCAAGCAGCCAGGCCTGGATGAGTCAAGCAAGTCAAGTGTTAGCAAATCACCTAGTGGATGCTGCTGGGCCTGGCCCCAATAAGTCCTCCCACAAAGGCCAAAACAGCCCTGGAAGTGGCCCTGTCTCTTCCTCTGTCCTTTTACCTAGAGAAAACAAGGCTGAAAATATTATGCAGTTATCTAAGAACAGCCATTGAGAACATTTATTTCTTAAAGCTACAGGTGCTTCTATTATTTGGGGGAGGTTAACCGCCCCCCCTGTACTTTTCCCGTTTAGATTCCAGATTTTTTCTGCAAACCTGGGGTGTTTTTCAGGTTTATAGAAACATTTTTCTTGTCTGTTTAGAGCTCCTTAAGTATCCATAAATTGGCCATGTAAGAAATTAGATATATTGATAAGTGGGGAAGCTGCAAGGATTTGTAGTTGGGGGCATCTCATTTCTTCCTCCCTACTATTTTTCTTTCCTGAAAGTCCCTTTTCTGGCTTCCTTCTCTTTTTCCCATCCACCAGCCAACCTACCTTTTCCACCTCCTCCTGTTTTAAGCTTTCTGTCACTCTAGCAGCCTCTATCTGGGAAAATTATGGCCCAGTTGGGCAGCAGCAGCTACCAGGGCCAGTTGCGTGGTGTGGATCCTGCAAGAACTTGTGAGGGCATTGATATCTTAAAGCTTTTGTCTTTTTGAGGGGGTTTAACCAGTCCAATGTCATTTCTTTAAGATTTCAGATTTTTCTGCAAACCTTGGGCTTTTTTTTTTTAGGTTTGCAGAAAGATCTACCTTTTCTGTTTATGGCTTGTTACCAGAACTGCTCTTTATTATAATGGGGAATTAGCTATAGCAATCTGTAACTTTAATATTAAGCGAGGATCATAACCTATGTATACGGAGGTCCCGATCCCAGACACTCTAGTGAAAAAGAGGCAGACAAGGAGTAAGGTCCAAACACGTGTATTGAGTGTAGCGTAAGCCTAGCTTGCACAATCATACAAGGAACATACAAGGTCTAAGAAATATAGAGTAGGAAATACAGAGATGTTCGCATTAGCGGGTTCCCAACGATGATAAGGGAAATACTCACAATCCTGGAGCGAAGCAGAGACACGGCAGCGAGGGTGGCCCAATGCCAGCACTGGAACCACAGACGGACAGCAAGGAGGTCTGGATAGGGAATGGCCGAGGCACCGAGTGGTCTGGGAGACCAGCTTAAATACCCCAAAACGTACCCTGGGGCTGGTGCTGTACTTGGTGGTTCTCACAGATTAAAACAAAGGGTCTAATGGGCTACTGAATGGCTTGGATGGGCCACTTTGGTAATCAGATTGTGATAAGTGACACCTCAGGAAGAGGGGACAAAAGAGGGAGGGGGAAATCCAAGTGGGCTGAAAGGATGTTCCAGCGGACAGGGCTTGTCCTGATGTCATCAGCTTTGGAATGCGGAGGTTTCTTTGAGATGCATTCTTTAAGTGCTTGGGATGGTCGGCACTTAGTTCCTTCTCTGGGGCGGCTCCTAAGATATGCAGAGCGGGGCGAGGGGCTCTCGCTGCGGACGTGGTGTGCCCGCTTCGCCGAAATGGCTTCTCAAAGCAGTCTTCTTCCCAGGGTCTCCTGGGTGCCTGAGAACATGGATGCCGGCTGGGCATAGCTGGGGCTGGATAGCAGGCTGCCCGGTAGCGAGGGCAAGCTCGGCGACCGGCCCGCGGGAGGCTCCAGACGGGAACTGACCAGGGAGCGCCTAGCCAGGCTCGTTGGAGGTTTCCCCGGCAGGCGCCCGGCTGCTAGCAGCGGCTTGGGCCCATGTGAGGCAGGCTTCCATGGAGGCAGGGGAGCAACACTTTAAAACACAGTCCAAAGCAGGGAACAGGCACGGTCCGTGGCAGATGGCAATGCAGGCACGGGGCACACTTGTAATAAAGTCCAAACACACACTGGGAATTCCAGATACAGGTCAGGGCAGGGCTGCCCAGAAAGAGAGTCCTTTGTGCAGTTAACCAAACATGGAGTCAGTAAACTACACAGTCTATTACAGCAGCAGGGTAATTGACACGCAGGCAGGAAACTGACACGTGTATCAGAACACACACGTGCAAAGCAATCTTTGTGCAGCAGTGAAACAGTAATGCAGGAAACTTTAACACAGTTCATGGCAGGCTTTAAAGCAGGGGAGGGGGCCTACTTGGCAACAGGCTCTAGTCACCAGATTTAATTATCCACAGAGAATTATATATAGATGACTAGCTTGATGCCCATGATTTGCTATGGTATTTAATTACTTTAAATCCAGTTACAATATTATAATATTTAAGTATATGTAACATATTTTGATTTATGGGGGGGTGGGGTTGAGTTGGTTTTGTGGTATAGTAGCATAGTACCCGAGCTTCAGAAAGGTGTTTGAATGAAGTGAAGTGGGTTGATGCTGAAAACTGATGAAGTGAATTTTGAAGTGTAACATTTATCGAAGAGATTTTAAAAGGAAAAGATTGTAGTGCAATAAATAAAGTGAAAATACGTACAACCTTTTTTTCTTACTGAAGGACCTCTTTGTAGACCTCATTGGTGGTTTTCCCCTCAGGTGCTAGGATCACCAGGCTGCTGGGTGAGTTCACTCTGAAGCAGGCCACGTAGAACTGCCCATGTGAGAAGCAGTCCTCCCTCAAGTCAATTCCTGCCACCTTCAGTATCTGCCCTTGGGACTTGCTGATTGTTATAGCAAAGCAGACCTTGAGGGGGAACTGCATTCTCTTGAACTTGAACAGGTTATCTGATGGTATGAATGGTATGCATGGTATGAACTCCGACTACCCCCGAGCACTGCCAGTGAACAATGTGGCCTCAATGATGTTCCTGTGAAGGGCTTTCACACATAGTCTGGTGCCATTGCAGAGTTTGGGTGGGCTGAGGTTCTGGAGCAGCATCACTGGAGTACCCACTTTGAGGAGAAGCTTGTGGGCTGGGAATCCAGGAGGATTGAGTATGTTGAGGGTAGTGGACCGCATCATCCATTTGCACCAGAGTCCACAGATCTGTACTCCATTTCTGCCCCTTCAAGGGAGAAGTTGTGTTTCATTAATGATGACAGCCTTGTTCTTGGGGGTCAGAATGGCATGCTTGCACAGTCAGTCCATGGACTTTTCTGAGATAGTGACGATATCAGGGTATATCGTGGCTGTTAGGTCTGCTAGGGTCACTACTGTGCCCAGGCCTGCAGGGATGGTCACCTTTCCCTTGGACTTGGAACTTGCTGGTACTTGGCCACTGCTGCTCAGTGCACCGCAGAAGTATGATGTGCATATGTCGTGCTCCCGCATGGCACCCGGGGTGCAGGCAGGGGCCGGGCAAGGCGGCTCACCTAGGCTAGCGCCCGCCAAAAAATATCCATTCAGGCAAAGTCCAAAGTCAACAGTCCAGGTCAAATCCAGCACAGGCAGTCCAAGCAAGGGGAAGGCAGGTTCATGGTCCAAAGCAATCTGAGGTCAAAGTCCAGCAAAGGCAGTCCAAGGGGGGGGGGGAAATGAGGTTCAAAGGAAGCAAGGAGGTTTCCAGGCTCAAGGCTCCGGTTGCAGAGTGGATGACGACTGAAGTTGTTTCCATGCTGCTCTGAGCTCAGCGTTCTTATACTCCGCCTTGTTCAAGAGGCGGACGGGCCAGGTGTTTCCTCATCCGTTGATTGCCCTGCCTCATCATCCTGGATCAGCTCCAGCTGCCACTGCGCTTGGAGTCAGGTGCTGCGGCACCATTGCCAGACCGCCTCTCACACCTGCCCCTTTCTCTGAGTGGCTGGCTCTGACGGCTCCCCCTGAGTGGCAGCTGGGGTTGTTTGTGCGTTGCTCGCTTCCTCGGCCCCGGCATTTTCCCCAGGAGGCACAGGCAGTGCCTCTGGCTGCTGCATGGCTGGCTCCTCAGGTACCTCGTCACCTGGGGTGGGATTTGCCTGCCCAACGCAGTCCTCCTCCTCCGACGAGGACTCGCAGGCAGGCGGCAAGAGCTCGGTCCAAGGCTGGGTCATGACACCATATTTCTTTGCTACATCTCTAAGTTACTTCCTCCTTTTAGCATCAGTATATCTTGCATAACGTCTGCCAGGAGGCTTCTTAGGGCCAGTAAGAGATGAAGGCTGCAAGAGGTGTGAGGTGGAGTTGGACTGAGGGAGGGGTGGTGTGGTGGGCACTTCAGCAGGTTCATGTGAGAGCTTCACATTTAAATGGCCCCTAGAAAGGTCATGTAGCATCTCCCCATACACATTTAAAAACTCAGTTGCCATACTGACTTTTATATAAAATCCCTTTTCAGGAGTCTTGTACTGTCTTTCTTCAACTGTCTGTAGTTTCCTTTACCTGATTTTGACCTCAGAACACAGAGTTCCACAGCTGACCCATCAGGGAGGGGGAGGGTGCAAGCAGGCAGGAGCCTGAAAGCCACACAAGAAAGCCAGGCCCTACAGGGAAATTGGCAACCCTAGAGGGGAAGACTGGGAGGTGTATTTTTACCTCAGGACACATTCAAGGATTCCTAATAGCAATTGTATACTCTTTAGAATGTTGGGGAGATGACCGATCAGGCCGCATTTGCAAATTACCTCAAGGAAGAGTGGCTGAGTTGGCAGTTAGTGGGGGAGGGGAGGAGAAGCCTGCCAGCCACACAGGGAAGCTGTATCCCTATAGGAAAACACATTTGACCCCTTTTTACCTCCTTAGGGGGTGGATATCTTAAAATCCCTTCTTAGTGAGCCTCTACATCACAAAAGGAACGTTCTCCCCAAATTTCAGGTTTCTAGGTCCAGGGGTTTGGGCTGGGTGTTGATGAGTCAGTCAGGACACTTGTCTTTATACATATAGATAATACCTTGATCATTCCCTGGTACCTCTGATTTTAAAATATTTAAAAATATTAAAGAAGGTCTCTGAGTTCTAGATTGATTGTATGTTAAGACATTCTATAGTATTTGCCAACTTTCCCTACCACATTGGAAAGTGAGAAACACCATAACTTAAACTGAGATCTTCTGGCACCATTATTTTATCTCATCTCACTTCATCTTGAACTCAGGTCCCATAGTTCCCCTACAGCAGGATTGGTAGGACAGTAATAATAGAATTTTTTTTAACAAGGAACTGTAAAATATCTTCTCTATTTCAATATTTGGAAATTTTCATAAATGGTTTTGGAGATCTGTAGACAAATCCTATTCATGTTTTACTCAAAGTTAGAGTCAGTGGACTCATTTCCAATTCTATCTAACTTCATCTTAATCAGACATGTATCTACTACATTGTAGTACAAAAGTTATCTTGTATGCTGTGTACACATACAATACAGTTTCCTCTTCTCCCTCTTCTCCCCCCCCATTTTTATTCTTTTAAAGTTCTTTGTCAGTTGATTTGCAAACATTCTCTCTTTTATGTGGGCTTTTCTTTTCTTTTTTATATATGTCAGATGTTTTCCATTACCCTTGTAACCTACTACAATGGTTATTTATGATAGTGTTGTATGATTACAATAAACAATTTCAGCTGTCTATTCCTCCTGATTAAAAACTCTATCATTAAATAAATAAAAATGATAATAATGAACTGAGCCATTCCCCTCATATAATGTACGGCTTTCACATTTCTGACAGTTTGGAAGATATATGAAATGCAGATCTGCAGGAGAAGGCTAGTAAATCAATGCACGTTAGAAAGGGTTCCAATCAGCTTTCAATCAAAGGGTCATCATTACCTCTCCAAAGTCTGTGGGAGCATTAGAATTTTCTTTGGGTCCTTGCTGGCCTGGCTAAGACGATGACTGGCCTTAAGGAACCTTTTAAAACAACGGTATGTTTTCAAGGATATGGGCATTTTCAGGCTATCCTGGATATTCGTTGAAAGGTGCTACATATGCCACTTTAAGTCACAAGCAGCCTCTCTAAATAACAAGAGACCTCTAATTTGGGGCTTATTTGGAATGTTTAGTCATCATTATCCCTATAAGTGTGCAATTGAGGTGCAAAAATTAGAGTTTCTGCTTGATGTGCTGAAGTCAGGTTTCCAGTATAATAATGTGTTATGAATGATGTGGGCATTTGTTTTCATAACTATTGAGGCAAAGGGTTTTTTGTGTGTGAGTGTTCTAAGATCAATCAAGTTGGTGATTTTTTTAAAACATAAAGTGATGAATTGTTGCTAGGGCACATGTCGTCATGATCACAGAGAGACACAGTGCAGCAGATCTTATCTAACAGTGGCTGGATTAGCAAGTATTCTAACGATTAGCATCTTACTTTCCTTCAGGGGGCCTTTCCTTCTCCTGCTGTTCAACTGTACAATAAGGCTTTCCCAACTTTGTTCAATAAGACTCCTTAAGTGAAGAAAAAACATGAAAGATGACAGACATAACATATATTTCACTCTGCTATGAATATATTGCAAACATGTATTCACAGCAGAAACTGAACTGGACAGAGGAGCTTCTAAGGCCCCATCCACTCCCACACTACCTGTTCCTGTTTTGGTTAGCAAAAATGACCAGCACTCTTTGAAGGTAAATGTATTCCCACAATAGATGCTCGGCTCCATAGTGCTTTGCTAATTTATAATTTTCCCTAGATGGAGCTGAAAGAGGAGTTTAAGCAAGCGAAGAAAGGATAAAATGGCCAAGACTAAGAGCTTGACAAACATGACTCACTCATAAACAAAAAAGGAGGGTGGGGTGATTTTTGAAGGCTGAATGATGAACTGAAGGTTCAGTTTTCTGGTAGAATTCTCAGTTCACTTATAAAGATGAACCGGAAGCACTTCTGAAGACCTTATCGCTAAGCCTCTCTAGGGGAAACACCAACTATCCCCATTTCAGTCATGGTGGACAAAACATATCAGAAACTTCCCATCTTGCCTGGAAATTTAAAACGCTTTCATAACCTATGCTATGATCTGATTAGTTTTTATTTGTATTTAAACCTTTTTAAACATTCACCTCTGGAGCTTTAGTTCAGCTCCTCCTTACTTTACTTTATCTTAAACTTATACCTCAGGAGGGCTCTGGACCCCATCAACACTCCTTATATTTCCACTCACAGACAGCTTCAGGTGTTCTGTACTTTACGAGACTTATACCTCAAGAACGCTTACCATTTTTGTTAGTGTATTGCTGCCTTCCCAAAAGATTTTTGCTGCCATTAAAGGCTTTCGCCTTAGATTTCTTCTGCTTAACTGGTACTACAGGATGGTTTTTGTTATAGATGGTAGTTTGACAGAATGGTCAGCATGTGAGGGTGGTTGTGAGATAAAAATAGGGTTGCCAGGTCCCTCAAGTCTCCCAGTGGGAGACTGGGACGCTGGCTTCTACCTCGTTGGGGGCTGTTCTTGTTGTGCCGTGTGCTCCCAGTGTGCGTGATGATGTCATTTTTGACATCATCACGCAGGGAGGAAGGGCAGAGAGCGCGGGCAGCGCTCTCTGTCTCTCTCGCCGCCGCCACCACCACCGCTGCGCCCCTTGTCCCTGCTGGCGCGGGCAGCACACAGGCAGCGGTGGCAGAAAGAGAGCTCTCACACGCACCACGGCCGCTGCCGCCCCTGTGCTGCCTGTGCTGGCAGAGACAAGGGGTGTGGCAGCGGCGAGAGAGAGAGCAGGCTGTGGCTACCGCAGCTCGCTCTCTTGCCGCCGCTGCCCCTGTGTGGCCCGTGCTGGCAGGGATAAGGGGTGCGGCAGCAGCAGTGATGAGAGAGCAGGCCGTGGCCACCGCAGCTCGCTCTCTTGCTGCCACTGCCACCGCGCCCCTTAACCCTGCTGGTGCCAGCTGCAGAGCGCCGGCAGCGGCCGTGGCGAGAAAGCGGGCGGCAGCAGCAGCAGTGAAAGCAGCGTGCTCTTGCAACCACCGCCTGCTTTCTCTCTGCCACCGCCTGCTCTTGCGGTGTGGGAGCGTGCCCCACACCCAGGGGTGCACCGTGCCACCCAGGGAGGGGGCGCCCCAGGGAGCGCCCCCCCTGCCGGCCAGGTAAGCGGGCACGGGGGAGGGAAGGTGGGATCGGGAGATCCCCGCCCCGAGTGGGGGGATGGGAACCCTAGATAAAAAGGATCTTTTTTTCTTAAACAAAAGTAGAATTTATTTGTAAGAACATAAGCATATTGTTTGCAGAGTTTTAATAATTATACTGGTTTCAGAATAGTTCTTACGCTTGGTGGTTATATATTCACTAACCCAGTCACAGACTAACTTTATAATATCTGCATTGAGTAGGCAAGTCGATTCAGTTTCGCAGTTTAAAAGGTTGTCACATAACAGGTTCACAGTCCTTGGTGGAAGTGGCTGGAGGCTCCATTGGCTCATAGATCATCTTCATTTCCCTTCTGAGGATTATTTGTTACTAACAAAGGGTGGGAAAGAATTGATTAGCTGACATACGTAAGCGGGTCAACACATTCTCAAATTCCTCCAGCCTACAAACAATTCCATCTGAGTAGCTGTGAGTCAAAGTCCCAAGAGGAAGGAAAGAAGAAATGCATTCAACATCCATTAAGGGGTTTGGATGGCTGTGAGAAGAAGTTGGCTCCTTTATAGAGTTAGGGGTTGGCTTCTTTATAGGCCTGTAATAGGCCTTCTATTACCTGGAGGAGGAGGATTAACTCTCCTTTTCACAGTAAGCTACTGAACAGCCATATCATGAAACACCCAAACAGGATTGATATGGTGGGACAGAAGAAAGTTTTTCATTTTTAGCAACATTAAGGGGAGATTAGATTGTTTAAAAGTCAAAAGTACCTTCTTAACTGTTGACCTCATTGGCAGCCTATTGATGGTAGTTAAATCTACTGACTGTGAATCTATTTGAAGGAGTTTACTCAAGGAACTGATGATAATCCTATTTGAGTTCCAGCATTCAGCATTCCATCCAATGCAACCTGGTTTAGCTGCAATATCTGTTTGCAACAGGTTGCCTGTCTTAACTAAAATAATCTCGACAATATAAAAACAGTGACTGAAAATATTTCCCTTGGCACTGACTAAAAACTACAGTTCATTATGCCCCTTATGGTTCAGCTACCCTGTAATCAGATTGCACACTATTCATGGATCCAGGCCCCTCCTTCTCATCTCAATGGTCTATATTAGAGGTGGGCACAGACCAGAAAACAGACCAAAATCTGACACGGATTGGCTCGGTTCGGTGTTCGTGAACCAGAGGGTCATGGAAGGTGCATTTTCCATGGACCCGACGACTTTTGGGCCAGTCCATCGGTTCATTGGTCCATGCCCTTAAGGCACCCATTTCCATGCCCCTCACTTGCTGCAAGCAGCACAGAACTGGGTGCTCCCCGTAGGGCTGGCTTCAGCTGACAGGCGGGGACTTCCCCAATTGCCAGCTGAAGCAAGGTGTGGGGTTTAAAGCACCCATTTTCGTGTGCCGGGCACTCTCCCATGGGACTGTCTTTAGCTGATGTGCAGGGACGCTTACTCCCCAGCCAACCAGCTGAAGCAAATTGCACTGGGTTACAAAGTGCCCCATTCCACACAGCTCGTAAGCTGCGGGGAAAGGGGTACTTTAACATTTAAACCACCTCAACTTGCTCCAGCTGATCCATGGGGACTCCTCTGTGGGTCAGCTGGAGCAAGCAGAGGGGGGTTGCAAAGACCCCTTTCCTCATGGCTTGAGAGCCACGCAGAAAAGGGCGCTTTAACTTTTAAACCCCTTCAGCTTGCTCCAGCTGTCCTGCGGGGACTTCCCTGCGGATCAGCTGGAGCAACCTGAGGGAGGTTGTAAAGCGCCTCTTTCCTTGAAGCTTGAGAGCCACGAGGAAAGGGTGCTTTACCTTTTAAACGTGATGGACCACAGACCGACAAACCAGTCCGTGAACTGGAGCGGGTCCATGAAAAGTTTGTGGTCTGTAGTCCATGAAACTTGATGGACCACGGCCAGATGGCCTGTGGGTTTTTCCCGGTCTATGCCCACCTCTAGTCTATATTTAAACTCACAATACAGAAAGAATCATGAAAGTCAACAACCCAACAATATACTGTGACAGACTAACTAAAAATAATAAATAATTCAACAACTCTAGTGTCCATTGCTTATTATTAAGTCTTTCTTGGATATACAGATTGCCTTCAGTATACTCTATTACACAGGCGTGTAACAGAGTACTGAAGGCAATCTGTATATGCAAGAAAGACTTAATAATAAGAAATGGACACTAGAACTGTTGAATTATTTATTATTTTTAGTTAGTCTGTCATGATATATTGCTGGGCTGTTATATTTAAACTCACAGCAACTATTTTAAAAACCCAAGATTTACAAGCAGAAATAAAATAATTAAACTTATTAATATGCAGATTAAGATGGGTAGCCTGTTAAGTCTGTTTGTAGCAATAGAAAAGAGGAAGAGTGGCACCTATAAGACTAACAAAATTTCTGGTAGGGTATGAGCTTTCATGAGTCACAGCTCACTTCTTCAGATACCTGAAGCATCGGTCTGTTTGGGGCCAAATTCAGCCCTGTGCAAAGTGTGGGAGCCTTCCTGCCGCCAGCATGATGACGTCACTTCAGGAAGTGATGTCATTATGCCCTTCCAGGAATCTGAAGAAGTGAGCTGTGGTTTACAAAAGCTCATATCCTACCACAAATTTTGTTAGTCTTATAGGTGCTACTGAACTCTTGCTCTTTTCTACTGCTACAGACAGACTAAAATGGCTACCCATCTTGATCTATCTCTTGTAGTAGTACAACCTAGAATGAAGTATGAATGAGAGAGTCCATAGATCCCTGCTAACTCATTGCATTGTTTAGTACTCTGTTTCCTTGGATAGCCACGACAACTTAAAAGCAGAGAGGATTCTGAGGGATGAACTACATGGGGGGTCCCCAATCTTGTTTAAACTTTGGACTCTTTGGGAATTTTGACAACAGGTGGTGGTAGGGTTCTCAGGTGCCTGCTGGTGGAGGGCAAATTCTCAGCGGTTTGCCCCTTGCCCTGCAATCGCTGGTGATAGACGGAGGTAACAAACTGCCCAGCGATCTCCTATTAGCATCATGGGCAAATGTGTGGCATGTGCACTCCTGGCAAGGCACAGTAACATCACTTCCTAAAGTGACATCATCATGCTGGCTGCAGGAAGACTCCCACACTTTGCACAGGGCTGATTTTGGCCCCAATCTGGCCAATGCTTAAAGAATTGGCTCTGCACAAAGCATGGGAGCACTCCCACAACAAGAACAATGGCATCACTTCTGCAAGAAAATGAAGGCCAATAACTACTGCTCACCTCCCACTGGTTGTCAGGGAGATCCGGCAACCCTAGGTGGTGGACATCATACCACAATGTCTGCCGAGGGGGCGGGGCTAGGTACAATCACAAAATGTTGAACCGCGTGCTGTTACTTACAATGCTAGGAGGTTCCAAATCAAGAATCCTCCTATGATGAAGTAACTGTTTCCATAAAGGTGATGCTTTTGGAACTCTTCTGAATTATTTCCTACTCCAATGAAGAGAAGTAAAGCTGCTTTTGGGAAGAAGCAAGTGGGCACCGGGAGCCATGCTGGTAAGTGGTTATGAATCCCACATTCCCATGTTTAGCAGTCTGTAAATACCATATGGAATGGGGGAAACAGCTGGGGGACAAAGCTGCAAGAAGAAATGGATGTGAGAGAGGGAAAGGTTAAGCATCCCATTTCTGCCCACCACTACTTCTCTGCAAATCTTGCCTACCCACCACTTCATATCCATTTGGCAGCAACTGAGGCAAACTCATATTTGCATTAAACGCCTATTTTGACCCTCTGCTTTCCATTGTAACCACCATTGTGACTTGAATACTTAAAAAAACACTCTGTGTGTAGACTTGCCTATAAATTCAGCCTCTGGCTAGAGTCAAAATGCAATATTCTGCTTGTTTTTATGTAATGCAACCGTTTTAAAAAAGAAAAAAAACTATTTCAAAAATTGATGGATACCACACAAACAGGAAGCCTTTTGATTATGCACAGTGGTAAAAGACTTTGAAATCATCCTAGGCTTATAGAATTCTATTGTTCTCAAAGAATAATTCCATCTATTTTAACTTTTTCATGTATAATTCCATTGGCAACAGCTCTTCCTTTGATTGTCAACTGCCTTAATTGAGAGGTGTGGTGCACTGTCTGTTTTGGCCGTTATGCTTATATCTTTTGTTTCAAAACTCTAAGTGTTGGCTTTCCTGTCTGGCCTTCCTTAGTATTTTCTGTTTTGGTGATGTGATGACAGACTTACAGTGTGTTTCCTTGTGTGTATGGTAACAGATGTTTATGTGAATAACAGAGTTTTTTATGAAGGCATACACTTTATAGCCAAATACTAATTAAAAATAATTGCATGTAAGCATTTTTGTTTATTCCCTGTTGTGCATCTTTAATCATTTGAAATCACCTGCAGTTGAAAACTGAGGCAAAGATTTGATACTGCAATTATAAGAGGCCATCTGACTCCAAATGGAGGGGGGAAGGGAAAACAGCAACATATTTGAACAGAATTTCTTTTTTTTAAAAAAAAATGGAAACACTAGGACTTTTCCATTTGTAATGGGTCAAGGTACTAGGGTGTTTTTGTATCAAACTATCCAGAGTTTAAGTCACTGTTTCTCTCCACGCCCATGCCCTGCCCAGCCCCAAAATTCATGTTACAAAATATCAATTTTGTATGGCTTATTTTGGGGCACTAATAAGCTCATTACAAATCATTTTAATTATGATATAACAGATGGCACCAAGCAAATATGGGCAGTTATCAATGAAGTGCCTTCTTTAAAAAATTAAAGTTCAGGTACTTATAACTACTCAACATTTAAGAGTGAGTTATGTTTTCTGTATTCATGAATATAATTAATGATCTACAGGGGAAATGTAAGAATTATCCCTGCAGCCAGAGCATTCTAAAGGTGATCTGTGGGCCCCATATTAGAGTAATAGGAACAAATATAAAAAGAATACCTTGGTCTCAGTACGTACATACATAAAATGAGCATCTTCTATCAATTATACTTTGAATGTTCTCAGAATTCTTTTTTGAGTGCACTGTATTAAAGATAAATAAAAACTATCTCCACATATTACTGCAAGAATAGATACATTAAAAAGGAATCTATCAGTCAATAACATTTGGTATCCTGTACTGCCTACATAATTTTATTATCCTCTTTTCCATGAGAGCACTCTCTCTCTCTCAATTTATTGCATTTGCCCTCAGTGATGAGAGCACACAGCCAAATATGATTGGCTACAGCATCAGGATGTCATTTCCAGTCTTCATTATACCAGGAGGAAAATTGTGCAGATTACAATAGCTACGAACGGGGTTGAAGAAAATGAATGCACACAGAATCAAAGAGTTTTGTGAGAATTCTTTCTACCACATTCATTCCTTGAAATTGCTATTTTTGGCCTGAAAACTGAAACTCTGTTTTATTAATCACAGACCTGGTTATAATGTGGTTCACTGTTTGGTGAGCCTCACATTTAAAACATTTTATGAACATACAGAGAAGTGATAACTAAAGAAATTTTTTAAGAGCTTAGGCAAAAGATTTTCAGTGCAATCCTAAAACGAGTTTCTCCAGTCTAAGCCTGTTGATTTCAGTGGGCCTAGACTGGAGTAACTCTTCTTAGGATTACATTTACCTGCTAGTGAAATGGTGCCACAAGGAGTAGAGGGAGGGAAATAAGAAACGTAGTGAACTTTGTGTGAATAAGTCTATTATCATTTCAGAGGGAAGGTACCAGTCTTCTGTTGATTTTGGCTTCAGTGTGAAGGAATACTGTGTGAAATGTTGTTTTTATTTAAATACAATAACAAACGCTAAGTCTTAAGTGGCTTCAAAAGTTATTTTGCTATTTGAAATAAAAATATGATTGGCTGAACCACAGCACTGCCTTTGCCAAGTTTATACTACTTGTTTTGATAAGCATGCTGTTTGAGTCCCAGTTTGGCAAGGCAGATCTCATAATAATGAATTTCAAGAACTCATTATTGTCAAAGAATGACTGATCATGTGAAAAGAATACTTGGCCCAAGTATATTTTTAAGGACATTGCTCCACTTTTAGGTATAATCTGGCAGATACCCAATATGCTAGTGTTCTAAAATCATCTGCTAAAATAATACCGTAAGATTTTGTAACAAGAATCTCCAAATTTGTGATTGGGATACATTAAATGCACACATTTGCATATATTTAGTAGCAAGGGTTTTGTTTTTTGTTTTTTTACTGCTAATGGAGCTGGTATTTGGGTTGCAAAATATGTTTCAGGTTGTTGTTTTTTGGTTAGGGACTAGGAAACAAAACTTGAGATTCATGGCATGTTGCTAAGAGAAACGTGTGTAAGGATATGAGAAAGGGCAAGTATGTACAATGAGCTGTGCTGAGTTTGGAAGACAGAACACTGTCAGTCCCACCGAGACTCTTTTGCCTCTTTCCTTAATATTTAAGCCTTTATATAAAAACTGTCAATATATATTCAAAACACTAATTCATGTATTAACTTCATTTATTCCCGGCCTTTCTCCTCAAAGGGTCTGAAAGCAGCATACATTGTTCTCCTTTCCTCCATTTTATCTTAACAACACCTCCCTGATACACTCTTGGGTCCTCTCATATCCAGCATATAATAAGGACCACCTTCTCCCCTATGTACCTGCCTGTCCACTCTGGTTGTCTTTAGAGGCCCTGCTTTGGGTACCCCGCCATATGAGACTAGACAGATGGCAACCCAAGAAAGGACCTTCTCAATCGTAGCACAAAACTTTGGAACTTCCTCCACAGGGAGATTTATCTTTCTTCCCTTCTATTGCTGCCTTCTGCCAGTTCACTGGCTTTGGGTGGAAAGTTGGCATACAAACATTTTAAATAAATAAACCCCGTGAGTGTGTGATTGGCCCAGCAAACTTCCATGGCAAAGTGGGGATTCAAACCGAGTATCCCAGATCCTAGTCCAACACTCTCACTGCTATACTACACTGCCTCTTCCTGCAAAAAAGAGGATTAGAAACACATTTTTAAATAGACACTAACCATTTGAACTTTGATGTATAGCTACAAGCATCCATGCTCTTAGATTCCTTGTGAAGTCATTTTCTCCTTTTCATTGTCATTTTACTTTTACAATCAGCTGCTGCTTCATCACCATTTTTAATAGGGCATCCTTATCTTGGAAAGAGTGACAGCATCACCTTCTTCTGTAAACTTACTCTCAAGTAAGTGTGAGTAACATTGCAGCCAGGCAGCCCCATCCTAAGATCCTGAGGCCAGCATGGCGTCAATGCTGCTAGTTACGATTCTATGGCTATCCTACATAGATTAAATAAGTGACAGCATAATGATCACACCAGTCCAGCTGGACTGCCAGTCATAGTTGAGTTTAGCTCCATCAAACATCACTCATGCTGACTGGCTGACTACAGTTGCCAAATCCAAGTTAGGAAATTCCTGGCAATTTGAGGGTGGAGCCTGCGGAGGGTAGGAGCTATGGGAGAGAGGCTGCTCAGCAGGGATATGACACCATACAGTCTGTTTTGCAGCATCACCGTTTTGTTCAGGGGAGCTGATCTCAGAAGCCTGGAGATCAGTTGTAGTTCTGGGGGATCTCCAGGCCTAACCAGGAGGTTAGCAGCAGCCCTACAGTCAATTCTACGTAAATCATTTGGGCCATACACATGAGCACTCCTGTGCTGAGGGGCTCATTACCACTCATTTTACCCAGTGACTTTTGTGCTCTGTCCACTGTGCTTGTGCAAATTGTATGGCTTATCAGATGCCAGTAGTGATATGAGGGAGTATGCATCCGAGAGACCTTTCCCTTGCAAGAGCATACCCAAGCCCCATGGACTCTCTCTCAGCTTCTCTATGTATGAACTACATACATGTTGAGACTAAGAATGAATGGGAAGTGGAAACCAAGCCTAATTTGACAAACCCAATCATGGGCCTGCTGCATGAGTCTGTGATCCTGCAAGGCAATAGACATCAGCACAAATCAGAGCGGGGCGGCTGGTAGTCAGGGTATTCGTAAGGAGAGGCCACTACAAGGAATGCATGCATATTGGCAGTTGTTTATCTTGCCCACTTGCAAGGTGCTACCTTCAGGCAGCCTTGCTTAGATGAGCAAAGTTGTCATGATTGAGCATAAGATGCAGTTCTGCAGATATGAGTGTCCAAGGCATTCAAGGGTGTATTTTTTTAAAATCTCCATATCTGATCAAAATCCAGCCTCTGACTATAAATTAAACTCTTCATTCTTACCTTTTAAAATAAATATCATTTTGGACATTGCAAAATATTGCCTAAAGTCTCCAGCAACTCAGAAAAATTTACACTAACTCCACCTGCCAGTAGCTTGAGCCCAGTGCAGGAACCAACACTCCAGAGAAAGCTTTTTGCTCTTTTAGACGCTGTACTTGGTCCTTTCCACTGAACTTGCAGAGAAGTGGCAGTTTTACATTCCTTTTTCACTGCTGTGAAAGCTGAAGCTTCTTTCCCTCTCAGAATCCCTCTTGGTGGCTACAGTCTCTGTTCTTCTTGCTGTTTCTCTGGCCTACAGCTTTTATTCAGAGCCTCTGATAAGCTGCAGTCTCTGGTGTTCCTGCTCCTCCTGCTGCTACCTCTGCTGCGCTGGCCTGCTGTTCTTTCCCTTCAACATCGCTCCCACATGTTGTTGTCTCTGCCCCACCTGCAGCTACTATGCTTAAATCCCTTGTAATTCACAGGCTGCAGCTTCTGATGTTCCTGTTGCTCTTGTGGCAAGCAGCGGTTTCCTACCTTTTTCCAGCTCACTTTCTTGGGTTTGCTACGTTACCATGTCCTGCAACACTCTCTGTTTCCTTACATCCACTTCAGTGGAAGGAGTTACAGAGCTGGTGCTTAATTTGTCTCCTTCTGATTGAATAAGCAGAACTTTAATTGCTGGCCAAAAGGAGCCAGGCCACTATTGACAAGCTCTCGCAGAGACAATTCATTAAAAATAAATGAATTCAGAAATCGGTGGGAAAAAACCTTAGCTTTTATCCTTATCAGACAGAATTTTACATTGATGATGATGAAATAATCTTTGAGCAGCCCCCGCTCCCCCAGTTAAATGCAACTAGGTATTTTATCCATTGCCTACCTCTTTGTCTCTTTCTAGGCCAATTCATATTTTTATTTATTTATTTCAAATTTCTATTCCACCCTCGCCACGAGCGGGCTCAGGGCGGATAACAACATATTAAAATACAATAAAAATTCATCTACATTAAAACAACAGTGTATTAATACCCATTTAAAACAGGATGGTGGACTGCCTTCACAGGGCAGGTTAAGATTTTATACACCCCTTTTCTCAGACCAGCGGAGGCTCAGCCTCAGCCATATGCCAGGCAGAACGACTCTTTCTTACAGGCCCAGCAAAAGGATAGTAGGTCCTGCCGGGCCCTGATCTCTGCAGACAGAGCATTCCACCAGGTGGGAGCCAGGACTGAAAAGGCCCTGGCTGTAGTCGAGGCTAGGCAAGCCTCCTTGGGGCCAGGGTCCACCAATAGCTGTTTGTCCCCTCATCGGAGTGTCCTCCAGGGAATATATGGGGAGAGACAGTCCCGTAGATACACTGGTCCCAGTCCGCACAGGGCCTTATAGGTCAATACCAGAACCTTAAATCTGATCCGGTACTCCACTGGCAACCAATGCAGCTCGCGTAAGAACGGTGTTATATGCGCCTTATTTGGTACTCTCATAATAACATGCGCCACTGCATTTTGTACCAGCTGTAATCTCCGGGTCAGGCTCAAGGGCAGAATATGAAATATAAGCTTGAAATGATTGCTCTTAATTCATAGGCATGCAACTTATGAAGAAATACAAGTGTCAGTAACCTAAATTTACTCTGTGTGTAATCATTTGTTATGCTTGTTTTTTTCAAATGGGAACAAAGTTGTTCTAAAGTCTAAGTACCTTCCGAATAATAATCAGTAAAGATCAAATCCCCCTTATTATATGCAGAGGGTTTTTTATTATTATTTAGCATGAATATCTAGTGCATTGGCCCATTTAAATGATTATAAGAGCACTCTTTCAGTAAGTAGAACCAATGAATTGGCCAGAAATATGGATGATCTTAAAGAATATTTACATGTGGTCCAAAACATAAGGGGAAAGGAGTAGTGTCCTTGCTTCAGATCTGCTGCTTCCAGATCTGATTTTGAAAGAATTTTTAATGATTCAGAGACACTCTACTACCAATAATGAGGGTCTGTGCTAATCTCATAATTACAGTACACTCATGCAAGCAGTCAGTCTTATATAATTACTATGTGTGTATAGTTATCTGAATTGCATTGTATAGTCTGAGAATGCTCACTCTTAGTGATGCTGCAATCTTCACAAATAATGCGCTTGAAAATTGAATTTATCCTATTCTCAGTGCTCATTTTCTCTAGAGTCAAGCACCCCATATGCTGATAGTGGTGCTTTGTTTGCAATTTAAAATGAGCAGTATTTTGCAAGTATTTGTATATGCACAGTTGGCAGCATTCATCATTTTGTAAGCAGCCAGCTGGTAGTCAATGTTGGTGCATGCTCAGAGCTTACTAGATTGCTGAGATTGATGGGAACTGTAGTTTTCTCAGCTTCCAGTTCAGTTAATACAACCACACAAAGGGAAACCCCTACCAGGAGGAAAACACAAGAAATATATACAACTAGTATATTTATCAAATTTAAAGGAGCAGAGTATTCAAATCACAGAATATGAAAATGCTAAATGCAAAGCTCACAATACAAGTTTATAATATGCAAATTCCTGTCAGTATACAATATGCGTTGTCAATAACAGCAATTCATACAACTCATGTATAGCACTATACCCCTAAAACATGCAAAGGTATCACAACAATGAATCCAGGAAGTAGAAATCCAACAGGTAAGTCTTTGTTTGTAAAATTGTTTAAAAATATCTCATGTATCTCCTTTCTTTTTTGGCAGGTATTCAAGCTTGGAGAGTAATGAACACCATCCGCTGTTCGTCTGAACCCTGGTAGGGGTTTCCCTTTGTGTGGTTGTATAGACTTTAACCAGGAGTGCCTTTGTTTTGTGCAGTTGCTTCCAATTCAGTTAAGGCAGTTTAAAATTACCATTTCCTTCAATCTCAGCAGAAAGTTGCACTGAAGAAATTTGGTCAGAGTAATTTACAGGAAAGAAAGCCTCAATCTGGAGAGTCACTTGAAGAATAATTCCTGTGAAAAATTATTACTCACCCACTCACCTCTTAGATAAGTAAAATGGGCACCTGGGTATACATACATATATGTATCTCACAAATGCTGAACATTTTAAACTATCTAATAAGAGTGCTTGCACAGAGGGAGTCTGCCTTTCACTGCTTACTATGCAACAGAATAGAATGTGCCATATATGTAATTTTGCAGTGGCTCATGTATCAGGTTCCAGTCCCAACACTGCCTCTGCAAATACTTGGAGATGATGGGGGTGGTACTTGGGGTGGGCAGAGTTTGGGAAGAATGTGCTGTCACTTTTGGGTAATGCTGTAGGGTGAGAGCCAGTTTATTGTAGTATATGGGTGGGCACGGACCAAAGTACGAATCAAAATTAATTGCGCATCGAGCCGGTTCATAGTTCACAAACCAGTGGTTTGTCAGAGACTATTTCTGATGAACCACCACTAACTTTAGGCTGGTTTGTTTGGTTTGTTTTTCAATTCATCACTGCAGACAGCCTGGCACCGACCAATTGGTTTCCTAGGCAATGGGGGTGGGGTGGGCTTTTTGCAGCCCTGGAAGTGACGTTTTCATGAACCAAACGTACCAGTTCATGAACCAGGGCAAGTTCATGAAAGTTCATGGTTTGTGAAACGTGATGAATCACAAAATACATGGTTCGGTAGTTTCCCAGTTTGTGCCCACCTCTACTGTAGTGGTTAAGAATGGTGGGCCTCTAATCTGGAAAACCAGGTTTGATTCCCCACTCTTCCATTGTAGCCAGCTGGGTGACCTTGGGTTAGTCACAGCTTTTCCAGAGCTCTCTCAGCCCCACTCACCTCCCAGAGTGATTGTTGTGGAGATAATCATAACATACTTTGTTAACCATTCTGAGTGGGCATTAAATTGTCCTGAGGGGCAGTATATAAATCGATCATTATCATTATCATTATCATTATCATTATTAACATAGAAACTAAGGGCAAATCACTATGTGGAACCCATTTTTTCTCCCATTCTTCAGAGGCAGGAAATTTGTGCTGGGGACTGGTAATTATCCACCCATGGTGGGTATTATATTTTGGTATTTATAATTTTGAAAAATTTCACAGTAACTAAATATTTAACTACAAAAAAGTTTTTAGATTTAGGTAGTTTGTCTACATAACATTTTTGATTAAAGTTCTGCAGCACAACACTTCAACATCTGTTAATATTCTCTCATGGAAACTAAGAAAAAAGTGGGTTACTCAATGGATGCCGAAAATGCTTCTTCCATTAAAGACTTGTGGAAGTCTTTCACCCCACGATATCAACAAAGGTTAGAAAAAGTTCTGCTTTTAGCTATCCCATTTATGATTCAACTTTTCAGCACTCTTACCACTTATCACATTTTTCAAGGTCACCCTCTAACACTGTCTCCCCATTTCCCAAATCAATAAAAGCAACATCACACTCTTTTTAAGAAAAAAAATGTTTAAATTCAAGTTCCACAGAGAAAATTGTATTGCAGCATGTCAACAGAAGGTCTCAGTTCTGTCCCTGTTGAAATCCGTAGACCCATAGTGAATGCTGACTTCAGGAATATCGTAGTGTAAGTGAGGTAAGTAAAGCAATGGAGCAATGTGCAACCATCAGGCCTCAGACCTCATTGACTTTCATTGAGTTTTAAGTCAAATGTGTGATAATGCAACATAAGTAACCCACTGGAATAAGCCAAATCATTAAAGAAAAAGTACACTGTTTTGATAGAATTAGCAACTAACTAGTACTTATTTTGAAAAAGGAATGACTTGACGCCTGCCATCATAAATGAAACTTAGATTAGATACCTGGCAAATACCCTTTTAAACTATATTGGGTACCTTTGGTTTATTTCTCTATCTGTTGTGTGTTTTCTTGTATGTAATCTTCTATATAGATAAAGACAAGTGTCCTGACTGACTCATCAATGCCCAGCCCAAACCCTTGGGCCTAGAAACATGAAATTTGGGGAGAACATTCCTTTCATGATGTAAACATCCACTAAGATGAGATTTTAAGAAATTCACCTCCTAAGTGGGTAAAAAGGGGTAAAATGTGTTTTCCCAAAGGGATACAGCTTCCCTGGCTGCTGCCTGCTTGTGCCCCCGCCCAGTGCCAGCTCGGCCACTCTTCTCTGATTGGGCCAGCCTTTCAAGGTCATTTGCATATGTGGGCTGATTGGGACTCACAACATTCCACACCTCATCCCACCCCCCCATACAGTTGTGTAGGAAGTGAATTTAATGGTCTGAAATATTTTATGTGCCTTTATTATCTTCATGTGACTTTTACTGTATTCTCAGGTACACTTACTATATTTTCACTATGCAAGGTACAGGGTGAACACTGAAGGTAAGAAATAAGAGAGAGAGAGACTAAGCCACTCAGATGATGCTACAATGGAAAGTACTGAAATACCTGTTATTTGATAGAAAGTTGCCCACACACATATATATTGCGCTAGGTTACTGAGTAGTGAAACATATACATATATATATATATATGTATATACATATGTATATGTGAGATGATAGATAGATAGATAGATAGATAGATAGATAGATAGATAGATAGATAGATAGATAGATATAGTCATATACATGGCTTTTTTTCAGCAGGAACGCGGTGGAATGGAGTTCCGGAACCTCTTGAAAATGGTCGCATGGCTGGTGGCCCCGCCCCCTGATCTCCAGACAGAGGGGAGTTTAGATTGCCCTTCGCGCCGCCGAGCAGCACGGAGGGCAATCTAAGCTCCCCTCTGTCTGGAGATCAGGGGGTGGGGCCACCAGCCATGTGACCATTTTCTCCAAGGGCAAGCCACTGAGTTCCACCACCTCTTTTCCCAGAAAAAAAGCCCTGGTCATATACGTGTCCTCCCATGACATTCAGGCACGAGAGATGGGGTGCTTGAATAGCATCAAATGTATTTCAGAAGAGGGGAGATTGCTCCCACAATATGCACAAATGAGAGATTGTTTGCTTAATGATGTTAATTGAAAAGTATGCATGGTTAATAATGACCAGAATTGTTCTGCCAATGTGAGACTGCCAGATCATTGGGGTGGTCACTTGTATAGACCAACGTGTTCCCCAAGATTGTAATCTGTGCTAATGAACCAAAGGGTACAAAATGTCTTGCATGACCATTGGAGCCTCGGTGAGCGACGGACACAGAAGGGCCTTTACTTTCTGTGAGTCTGTTCTCCTCCACATTTAAAGAAATTTTGTAGTCTTGCTCTCACTCACAGAACTCCTTGTGTGTCTATTCTTCAGTTGGCTGAGGGACACTCGGTCCATCAGTTGTGTGGAACAGTTGGAACATAGAGGTCATTTGCGTAAGCAGCCTAATTGGTCTTCACCTCCCACATTCTAAACAGTATGCAGTTAGGAGTCATTGAATGTGTCCTGAGGTAAAATGCAGTTCCCAGGCTTCTCCTAAAAGTTCACTAGGGTTGCCAATCTCACTGTGAGGCCTGGCTTTCCTGTGTGGCTGGCAGGCTCCTGCCTGCTTGCACCCCCCTCTCTCTGATTCGACAGCTGTGGAACTCTGTATTCTGAGGTAAAAATTAAGTAAAGGAGAAAGATGGTACAAGACTCCTGAATAGGGATTTTATATAAAAGTCAGTATGGCAACTGAGTTTTTAAATGTTCATAGGGAGATGGTGCATAACCTTTCTCGGGGCCATTTTGATGGAAACCTTTCACATGAATGTGCCGAAGTGCCCACCACACCACCTGTCTCTCAGTCCAACTTCAGCTCACACCTCTTGTAGCCATCGTGTCTTGCTGCCCCCAAGAAGCTTCCTGGCAGACGTTGTGCAAGATACACCAACGTTAAAAGGAGGAAACAATGTAGAGATGTAGAAAAGAAATATACACATCATACTGCTGCAATGCACCAAGCAGCAGTGGCCAAGTACCAGCAATCTTACCCTTCGCTGCCCCTTCAAGGGAGTTAAGTTGTGTTTCATTAACGATGAAGGGGAAAAGTTACATTTTGAAATTCACTTCATTGGTTTTCGGCATCAACACACTTTGATTTATTCAAACACCTTTGTGAAGTTTGGGTACTATGCTATTATACTACAAAACCAACTTTAAAAAAACAAAAAATGTAATCCAGTATTATAACTGGATTTAAAGTAGTTAAATACCGTAGCAAAGCATGGGTATCAAGCTAGTTCTTTTATCATTGTAGTGATGAGGAACTGATCTTTGCCAGATTTACATTTTTTTTAATTGATCTGTAAGGGCCAAGCTACACATGACGAATGACACTTGAACAGCAAGTGGATTGAGTGGAGGGCAAGTGAACAGGGAGAAATACACTTGCCATTCAAGTGTCATTCGTCATGTGTAGCTTGGCCCTAAGTTGATATAGAAAAACATTTTAATTGTAAGCCATTCTTAACAAATTACACTGATAAACTGTAGTATAAATAATTGTGCTATAGACAATAACAATAATTTGCATAATTAAGGGTAACAATTTCAATTTTTAGAATTACAGCTTCCTGAGATATCTCCAAGAAACTGTGAATAGTGGGTACAGTACAGAATCTGAACCTGGATTCAGTCCCATCTTGACCATTAACTCACAAGATGGCTTTGGAAATGTTACTCTCAGCTTCAGAGCATTGTCAATAAGTGCCTCACAATGTTGGCATGAGGGTAAATGTGACAAGTATTCATACTTTATACATTTCAAGTGCTGTAAAAGTCAGTAGCACCAACAGTAAGCAACATTAGCAACAACAGTAAATGTGAAACTTGGAAGTTACATAGTTAAGGGACTCTGGATACGTTAGATATCCTTTAGATTTACAGCATCAGTGCACAGGACATACTTTTCCATACCTTCATTCCAAGGCACGGATATGTTGTTTAAGGTCTGCAAGAAGTTGTGCAGATCTGTACAAGTTGTGCAGCTCCCTTGATTCACATGGGATCCAGGACAATGAGATTGTGTTAGGGACCAAACTGACTGGCCCTGCCTGAGTGATTGAACTTTTAGAAATATTAAATCAGCCCACAGGAAAATATCTCCACATTGCTTCTGTACTATTCAAAGGGCATATCAAAAGGAGCAGATTGCACCACAGTGTTCTCCTTATGTATACCAAAGCAATCAAACCCTCCCTCCCATGTATGAGAACAACTTCAAGTGACAAGATGGGAAGGCCATTAGCTAGCCATGATGACATTTCATCTAAGAATTTCAGGAACAATCACTGTGTTCTATACATTGTCCCATGGTGATTTATTTCCTTTAAAATATCCCCCTTTCTTCAGCTTCTTCTGTACTCCTACATGGTAAAGTGTTATTCATGTAGTTTCATAAAATCCTAATGCCCTCTTAAGAACAACAGCTGTTTAAGTCTGCTTCTTTAGTATATAATCCTCTCATTCAACAATGCATTCTCCGCTAACACTACAATGCAATAGTTGTAGGGCTTTGCCAAGAAAATATACCCAATACTCAAATGTCTGTTGTCATTTGGTGATATGCCAACTGATATGCTTCACTGTGCTCTATCATTAAATAAATATTCCAAACATGCTGAAACATTCCACAGTTTCCCTGTGTCTCACAAAGTAGGAATGATCCAAAATAATGGATTTTGAATGCAATGGCAATAAAACCAAAGCATGTGCCCAAACCATGCTGAAGGGCTTCACAATGGCTGGCCATAGATAAACAAGGGAGAAGGGCTGCAGTCACGTGATTGAGCTACAGAAAATTATCCTCCTGGGATTCCGTTCAAAAAACTGAATTGTTTATTGGAGGCATAAAACCACCTGAAAATCCACTTAAAACATTACATGGTGTGGTATGGGATCAACATTCCTATTAACAAACAACCTTAGCTTAGGATATCTTATAGGTAAGCAAATTCTAGATTCAAAAGTTTGACTGCAATCTTTGAAACACTAATGCTGGGCTTTTCCCACTGTAGTCAAACAGGAGGAGTAAAGGCATTATAAAGGTAGATTGCTGGATTCTGGGCTGGATCCAGCAATCCATGAGCACAAGGGCCCTGCATCCTTCCCATATTTTCCTCTCCCCAGCACTCCTTTCCAACCCTGGGAAAATTGATTACTGAGATCATGGGAACCATGTATGTCAGGGAGCTGTGCTAAAGAGATGAAGGGTGCAAAACTGTCCTCTCTTCCCTAGTCCATCAGTGAAGGTCCACTGATGGAAGAGGTAGTAAGGGTGCTTTCAGCCACATTGTAGCTTCCTGACCCATATTAGTCCATATGAGAAAGAGATTCTAAAGTCGGGAAGGACTGTTGAAGTGACAGGAGTACAGGAAAGATCTGCACTTTCTGCTGACAGATTGCAGGATCCAATCTCCTCTCTCTAATTTTGCCGCATACAATTCCATGCTAATAAGATTTTTGGCAATAACAAATAATGTCATACTTGAATTGGAAAACAAATTTAAATAACAATCAGTTACATATGAGTAGGGCCCCTGCACTCTATCTATCATAACTCACACTACATCCTCTGATCATTTTAAAATTATTTTTTATTAATGTAAAACAGAAAAAAAACATTAAAAAGCAAACAGGAGAAAAAAGAAAGAAAACAGTGCTGGCTACAAAAATACTATTGACAAATCTTTATATAGGTATCTATAAAAGATTTCCAAATATCTAAAAATAAGTCCATATGCAGTTGCCCTCTATATCTGATATGTTCAAATGTTAATCAATTTATAAGGTCTTCAATCCAATGATTTACAGGAAGTGGGCTTTTGTCTTTCTAATGTTGAAATATAAGTCTTTTAGCAACTGTAAAGACACAGAGGGTCATTTCCATTGACCAATGGTTAGATTCCAAGAGGCAGGCAAGTAGTTTAACAGTACATTAACATCCTCAAAAATAAATGAATTTTCTAACACAAAATTAATATGACTAATAACTTCTTTCCAAAGGGGATAAATGAATAAACATTTCCAAAGTATATGCTTAAGAGATGTATTTTGTGAATTACATGACCAACAGTTAGATGTTGTGCTTAAACCTTTAGAAAAAAGACGTGGCGTCCAATATACCCAATATTTTGCTGAGTAAGTTTCAACTTAAGATTCGTAGTGGCAACATGTATATGGCTTAAAGCCTTATCCCATTGCTTTAGCAAAATTGGACATTCCAGATCGTTATTTCATTCATCTCTAAGACTCTGTGTATCATATTTATTAACCAACCTCATATATTTATATACAAATATTGTAGATTTCACTTTCTGTATTAATTCAATAAGAATCTTCAAAAGTGGAGGAGATTCTGAAGCACTCAAAGCTGCCAGACCATATATAGACACCAATAAATATTGCAATTGTAAATATTGCCATTCGGTAGAAGTTGGTAAATCATATTTAGACTCAGATGAGAAAATGACAAGAACTCATCATTACCTATCAATTGATCTAAAGTAAAAATTTCCTTATCTGTCCAAGCCTTCCATAAGAGAGATTTCTTCCCTATTTTTAAATCTGGATTTGACCATAATGTTAGTTTAGCATGTGAGAATGGTTCAAATTGATATTGTTGTGATATTATATGACATACTTCTCTAGCTGTAGAAATTGTTGGAGGAACAAAATCTATTTTAACAGAAGTAGTCCCTAAAAAGTGGTTCCAAATAAGAGGCCCCCAAAAGAGCCCAGGATGGATACTCCAGTTGATGAGAGGGATCCCAGTAATTTGTACACACTAACAAATACACCTGATATAAGCACTAAGATGAGAGCCAGTTTGTGTAGTGGTTATGAGCGCGGGCATAGGTGTAAACTACGGGGGGCTGAGGGGCTCAAGCCCCCCCGGATTTGTCCGGGGGGCTGAGCCCCCCCGGGCAACCAGTGAACTACATGGGGGCTGAGGAGCTCAAGGCTTCTTGAATTTGGCCAGTGAGGCAAGCAATGACAAATTTGTATGAGGGAATCAGTTATAATTACAGATGAAGCACAGGACTGTCCACCCCTCCTATTTATATTACAATTTCCATGATTCTTTGGGGCTTTGTTCCTGTTTTTTGCTCTTATGTATTTCTGTGATTATTAAGAATTTATAATTTTAAAAAGGAGTTGCAGTTTATATAAACAATTTACAAATAAATGCTACAGAAGAATTAAGAGACTGTAACGGAAGATATATGATTTTGAAAATCAGGCTCCTGGAAGGCATGATTTACACACTAGCAACAATACATGCACCAAACAATACAAAAGAAAAATTTTATGAAAATATTTTTCAATCCTTTTTTGATTTTCAAGCAGGTAATGATCTTTGGAGATATGAATGGGGTAATGGATCTAAAAAAAATGATAGGTGAAAAAAAACAAAGGCAAACTTCCTAAAAATGTGTTTAATTATATGGAAATGTTACAATTGGAAGATGCTTGGAGGATCAAAAATCTGAATACTGGAGACTATACTTTCTTTTCTGACAGATGCCAAACACATTCAAGGATTGATATATACTGGCTATTAAAAAACCCTGAGTTATTTATGTTGTTTATTATGTTTACTCTTTCTTTTTCTTTTGATGCAATTATAATTGTGCTATCATTTTTATTTTATTTTCTCTGTTATGCTTATATATATATAAATAAATTTTATATAAAAAAGAATTTATACACTGCCTTAAAATGCCTATGGCTATGGCCAACACTAAGTAGCTTAGGCCTTAACCCTGGCTGGCTCCATCCACTTTCAATGTAGCAACAGTCAGATTGCAAGGCCTCTGTTGGACATAATTGCAACATAATTGCTTGGCTCCAATTTGCATTTTTTAAAAAATGGCCCACAGACTGGAAACGCTCAGTATACATTATAATTCCCCAAAAAGGGGGTGCCAAAGAGTGCAGCAACTATTGGACTATCGTGTTAATTTCCCATGCAAGCAAAGTGATGCTCAACATTCTAAAGCAAAGACAAAGCAAAACAGCTTGTGCTTTATAGATTACAGCAAAGCTTTTGTCTGTGTAGAACATGTAAAGCTATGGAGAGTCTTAAAAGAAATGGGGGTTCCACAACATCCGATTGTTTTGATGCACAATCTGTACTCTGAACAAGAGACCACTGGCAGGGCAGAATATAGGGAAACAGAACAGTCTCCAGTTGGCAAAGGTGTCAGAAAAGAATTCATATTATCTCCCTACCTGTTCAACTTTTATGCAGAGCATATCATAAAGAAAGCTGGATTAGATCTAGAAGAAGGAGGAGTGAACACTGATGGAAGGAACGTTAAGAAATTGAGATATGCAGAAGACACCATGTTACTGGCAAAAAATAGTGTAGACTTAAAACAACTACTGATGAAGGTTAAAGGAGAAAGCATTAAAGCAGGATTACAACTGAATATCAAGAAGACAAAAGTTACGACTACTGAGGAATTACACAATTTTAAAGTTGACAATGAGGAAATGGAAATTGTCCAAGTTTTTCTATTCCTTGGCTCAATCATCAACCAAAAGGGGGACTACAATGAAGAAATCAGAAGAAGATTGAGATTTGGAAGAGCAGCTGTGAGGGAGCTAGATCCCTAAAAATAAAGATGTCTCTCTGGGAACCAGGGCTTTTTTTCTGGGAAAGGAGGTGGTGGAACTCAGTGGTGGAACTCAGGACTGCACAATGACATCACTTCGGGTCAGCTGGAACAAGGGGGGAGTATTTTAAAGTTTAAATCACCCTCGGCGAAAATGGTCACATGGTTGGTGGCCCCACCTCTGATCTCCAGACAGAGGGGGGTTTAGATTGCCCTCTGCACCAGCGGCATGGAGGGCAATCTAGGCCGATTCCACACTACCTAGTTTTAGCGCTAGTTTTTCGCTGCCACCGCGCTACACATTCCTCTGTTCACACGTTTTTTTAAAAAAAATCGTAATGGTACCACTACGGCGTCGCAGCAGACCACCGAGATTTCATCGCGCTATTCGCTCATTAAATCGTCCATCCCCTAAAGCATCACCCAATCAATCTGCACCCCTCATCTCCGCGGCCCTGCCCCCGCACTTAAAGGAAAAAAAGGAAGGGCAATTCATCGGTATGCCGACACCGCTACTCAGTCAACCACCATGTACCTACCTGGAATAAGAACGGACCGCATCGTAACATTTTTCTGTGCCAGCTGTCATGTCAGCTTTCGGCTCGACTGCTCCGTCATGTTGCAAGAGTGGGTCTCCAGATGAAAGCTGGGGAGAATGCTGCATAGGACGGACCAGGATGTTGATTGCCCATCGCGGAAGCCGTGTCATGTAGTGGGGCAACAGGGGTCCGCAGTGGGTGACGCCTCCCCGATCACAGGTGATCACCCACCTTAATCAAATGGTTTCACGAGGAGCCATGATGAGCAATCCAAAAATCCACCTACTACCAACAGAGATAAAAACTCCATGGACCCAGCATTAAAAAACATTTCAAAATTGCCCGTCCAAACAGGGGGCCAATCACTGCAGACTATCGATGGTGGTAGGAAAAAGAGCCAATCAGCGCCAATTAACGGGGTGTGGTTTCGACAGGATAGGATAGTATCGTGTCGGTATACCGACCGCTTGATTTAAAAAAAAAAAAGGCACAAGACTTTTCACAGCAAAACCACGCCCCCCACGCATTCATTGCGGGTTTTATTGGGGGGATGTGATTGTGGCGTCGCACAAGAAAGACGGAAGTCGGAAGGTGATGTGAACACGCAGGTGATTATTGCGCCCTCACACATGACACAATAATATCGGAAAAAACGCGGGAGGTAAGGTGGTGTGGAATCGGCCCTAAACTCCCCTCTGTCTGGAGATCAGGGGGCGGGGCCACTGGCCATGTGACCATTTTCAAGAGGTGCCAGAACTCCATTCCACCGCATTCCAGTTGAAAAAAAGCCCTGCTGGGAACCAACATCAAGACAATCCAAACTGTGATATTCCCCATTACGATATATGGATGTGAAAGTTGGAGAGTGAAGAAAACTGGCAGGAAGAAAATGGATTAATTTGAAATGTGGTGCTGGAGAAGAGTTTTGCAGATACCATGGACAGCCCAAAAGACAAAAAGGTGGATACTAGATCAAATCAAGCCTGAATTCTCCCTAGAAGCTAAAATGACAAAACTGAGGCTATTGTACTTTGGTCACATCATGAGAAGATAAGACTCTCTGGAAAAGTCACTAATGCTAGGGAAAGTAGAAGGCAATAGGAAAAGAGGAAGACCTAAAACAAGATGGTTTGACTCAATAAAAGAAGCCACACCCTCCAGTTTGCAGGATCTGAGCAAGTCTGTTAATGATAGGACATTTTGGAGGTCTTTCATTCATAGAGTTCAATCAGCCTCTTCTGTCGTGTCTTTCCAGACTCTTCTGATAATCCAAGAACATGAATATTTACACACCGGATATAAATGTCTAGATGAGAGATTTTTTTTAGAGAGAACATTATGTGAAGCTAAGACAGCTGTCTCATGAGCGATGGTTTAGTCTTCCAAGGCAGCAGTTTTAGTCTCCATCGGTTGAACTTGTATACTGATAGCATTAGTTGACTCTTAAAGTCGTTGAATTGACTAATCAATTGCCTTATTGTTAGTTGAAATTTCTTTTAGTTGCTCAGACTGTTTTTCCAGCTGAGCCCCGATATTTTTCAACAGAGAAACTATTTCTTCCTGAGCTTCCATACCAGCTCCAGGGGAGGAAGGAGGGCCATCTTTGGATCTTTCCCCTTATGGCTCATAGTTGAAAGTTATAAGCGCATTTATCTCAAATTGATAGCAAGAGAAAATACAAAATAATAAATAAAGGCAAATTACCACTGCATCAAGGAAGACAGGTCTAAATCAATGTACAACATACAAAAGAGATAGGAGTGGCACAGAGTTGATTCTGATTACCTTACCATCTTGACTGGAAACAATGTTTCCTCTAATCATGTCATCAAGTCTATCATTGTAAAGACGTACTCACCAATGTGCTGGAAACAATGCGGTGAAATAGGAACATTTATGCATTGTTGGTGGAATTGTGAATATGTACAAAATTTTTGAGAAACTATAATTAAAGAAATAGAATCTATTATATCTTATGTAGTGCCTAAATACCCAGAGATTATAATTTTGAACTATTAGAATGATCCTTCAATACCAAAGACTAGAATAACCTTAATCCTCACACTTCTATCAATAGCTAAAGCAGCTGTAGCCCCCCAATGGAAGCAGAAAAACCTTCCAACACTTTCAGATTGGTACAGCTATTTATGGGATCATTTCATAATGGAAGAGATCTCAGACCATCTAACCCAGTTAGAATCCTGAAACTATATATCCCACCTGTTAGAGCAATGGCTCCTAGTTCTAGAATATATTACAAGTAACAATTCTATGGCACAGACATCCACAAAAATGGAGTATTATAAAATATTGGCTTACCTATGATCAAGTTGAAAAGGAAAGAGCATTGTCATTGTGTGCCAGTGATAAGGCTTGATATATGTTACATGTGTATAAAAATATTAGGATCGTCTACCACTGTTTGTATAAGTTTTATTAATAATAATTATAAACATTTAAGGTGTTATAAGTTAATGATTAATAATTTTTGTAAAACTCTTGTGAAATATGTAATAAAGAAAAATTGTAAAAGTTACTGAAAAAATGTAAAATGTGGGTTACGATCTCTTGACCCACCGCCTCGCCAATGTGCGGATTTGTGGGACAGCCCTGCAAAGGCTGAGCTCCTTCCTCCATGGTCGGGGAAAGAGAGTGGTACTTGTGGAACAGATGTCTGCCTGCCATTCTTTGGTATGCGGTGTCCCTCAGGGGGTAATTCTTTCCCCAATGCTATTTAACATCTATATGCGCCCTCTCACTTAAGTAGTCCGTAATTTTGGGCTGGGTTGTCACCAGTATGCAGATGACACCAGCTCTATCTGTTGATGGATGACCAGTCTGACTGTGTTCCGGATTCCTTGGCCAAGGGTCTTGAGGCCGTGACAGTATGGCTACGCCAGAGTCGCCTGAAATTGAATCCCTTGAAGATGGAGATTCTGTGTCCGAGTCATGGAACAATGGGGTGGGGACTTGGCTCCCAACTCTCGACAGGGTACAACTGAAGCCTTCATTGATGGTGAGAAGCCTGGATATGACTTTGGATGCCACACTTTCAACGGAGACCCAGGTCACGATCGTTGCCAGGTCTGCCTTTTTTAATCTCCGACAGGCCAGGCAACTGCCACCCTCTCTCTTATCTTGAGACCTGGCTACTGTAATCCATGCAACAGTCACCTCCAGGCTAGATTACTGCAAATCTTTCTACGCTGGGCTGTTCTTGGGCCTCGCCTGGAAGCTACAGCTGGTCCAGAACGCAGGAACATGCTTTCTTACAGGAACGCCTACTCGAGCGCATATCCATCCTATGCTGTGCCAGCTCCACTTGCTTCCAGTGGAGTTCTAGATTTGGTTCAAGGTGTTAACTTTGGTGTTTAAAGCCCTCCATGGACTGGGACCGCATACCTGTGGGACCGCCTCTCCCATTATGTCCCTTGCAGGGTGCTGCGCTCTACGGACAAACAACTCCTGGTGGTCCCTGGCCTAAGGGACATCCATCTGGCCTTCACCAGGGCCAGGGCTTTTTCTGCCCTGGCCCCAGTCTGGTGGAACACTCTCCCGCTGGAGATCCAGGCCCTGCGGGACCTATTACAGTTCTGCAGGGCCTGTAAAATGGAGATGTTCCACCGGGCCTTAGGCTGAGGACCAGTGGGTGTCCCCCCCTTATTCCATCTAACATCACCACCTCTTCTATGACTGCCCTTGGCCAAGTGTTCTCCCCACATGCTATGACTTACGCAGGTTTCTGATCAGTATCTAAAGTAGCCTATGTATAATGGCACTTGGAGTATTTTAGTGACAGTTTTAAGTGTGTTTTTATAGTTGATGATTAACTTATTGTATTTTACTGATAATGTGAGCTGCCCTGAGCCCATTTGTGGGGAGGGTGGGATATAAATCAAATAAATTAGATAAATAAATAATAAAAGTATACCATTGTTTTCTCTCTGCTCTCAGTTTCCGTTTTCCAAACATTTGTAATTCGGTAGTAATGCTGGATGTTAATAAGATCAGATGCTATAGTCAAGCCTTCTCCCCATGTAGTATACATTAAGTATTTAGGAGGCTATCTTACAAATATTAAATGAGTGGGAACCAAGAAAGACTATAGCTGCTTGATTGCTCTACACGTCCTAAGCAGCTTATTTAGTTCTAGAGTGGAGAATTGTTAGTTTTGGTAGTTTGGGCTATCGGCCACCCCTGTAATTAACTATTATCAAGCAATTCTAAAAATCAGATTTCAGAAATTTCCCCCTCACATGATTCCCTGGTAGACTGAATTGCTTTCTTGTGGAAAAAAATCTAGAATTTTGGCCAAATGCAGTAGAAGCATGAACTATACTCACGGCAATTCTCTGGGGATGATATCATAATTATAACAATGCTTTGCTTTCATATCTTGCATTTCAAGTGTTCAAAGCACTTCACATACTTTGTTTTGGCAATCCTTATAACATCTCTATTAGATGGATCGGTATTATATAATCTGTATATTGCAAATGGTGGTGTAGGGGCTGAGAGAGAACAGATTCTTCAAGACTGCCTAATGAGCTCATGGCTGAGGTAAAATTTGAACCAGGGGCTTCCATCTTATGTTACCTTATTAGCAACCTGCTCTCCTACCTCACCACTTTTCACACAAACCAATCTTTATTTGTTGGGATCCTATATATCCTATTTTGTGGACATGGTGTGAATTTGAAGTAGCTTGACAAATGACATTCTGTTACAAAGTGCTCAGTGGCAGATACAACAACACTGCATAGCGGAAAACATGCTGACGGCTTTTGCAGAGATTGAATTATTAGGATTCCTGGTTCCTGGATTAACTGAGTCCAAACTTCTTTCTGTCACTGCAGACTTGGCAGCATGAGGTTACCATTTGGGGAAAGCTTTCAGAGAATCTGCAAGGAAGAAACAAAGAAGTAGGTGCTAGTGGATCAAGGGAGTCATGAGGGACTTACAGCAGGGATGAAAAGTGGTTTGTGGTGCTGGGAAGATTGCAGAGCCATCAGGGAGCCATCTGGGAAAAATCATTTTATTTATAACTTAAGTAATAGTGCAAACCATGTAGCAAATCGATTTGCTGGTGGACACTAGCTATTGTCTGTTTGTCCAGACAAACAGCATCTCGTTTTAGTGTACTCCAATGCAGTAATAATAAGGAAGGAACACACATTTTAATTATGTTTCCCAAAGACTATGTAAGTATTGAAGACACACATTTTTTCTTACTAACTTGCTGTTGAAAATATGTCATTAAAAGCTATGAGTCTGATTTTCTGCTCTGGTGCTTGAGATATTAACCAAAATGATAAAGCACTCATTCTTTGAGGGAAAATAAGTGGAGGGAAATAAATGCCGAAGGTCTCAAGCTGCAGATATTATTAGAATGATACTGCTCTGAGAAAGTTCAGTGCCCTTCACTTGTTGGTTTCTGGTATGCTGAAAGCAAATGCCTGTATGAGAAAACAGAATGACGAATTTTGGGAATAATCTGGGGAAACACAAATGACAGATCTCTGCAAGAAAATCAAAAGTTCCATCAATCCATTTTTTTTTCAGTACAAATGATGCTTTGTTTTCAGAATTTTTCTTTTCCGACATGAGCACTATGTCAGCTTCAGCTGCTGTCGACAGAATATGCATTTGACAAGAAACGCCAGGATGTGGGCTTTCATATCACAAATGATTCAAATTAATTTGTGCTTTCCTTCACTTGTTTCTTCCCTAATTCTACAAGCTTGACTTCATACCCAGTGAAACTTACATTTATTTGTAATCTCACTGCTTACACTCTGTTGAACAATAAAAGAACAATAAACTTAATAAAAAGCCCAAGTGATTGGAAATTGCTATGGGAATGGTAGTCCAGTATGAAAGCTATAAATTTACTTGTATACTCATGACATTGTCAGCTAATTTTTATGAAAAGCCCATCACACAACATTGCGCCAAAACACTGTGATCACTTGCATGTCACACATCATACTTCCCCTGATAACAAAATAGAAAATGCATCATAAAATGAGGCTTCGAACCACAAATTCATCATGAAATGCTCGCTATCTTCAGTAACACTCCATCCCTGACCCTGTCTTGCACCTGAGTATTGAATTAATCATTTTCTTTTCTCTAACATTAAGAAATACCCCAGTGGCATTTTGATGAAATTTAAAACAAACTAAGACCACCAATGTATAATGTCATTAGCTGTTTGGCTGATACTGCACAACAGCTATCCACACAGCCCTTCAAACAGTGAGATATAAAAGAAAAATCAAGGATCCTCATGGCTGGTGCTTCTTTACATGGTTAGGATTTGTACACTTTTCATACCTTCAGAGTGGGGAAAGCATGATATTTGGAACAGAACACGGTTCCACATCATTGTGGGCTTTGCCACGTCTCTGTCAGTTGGCCCATGAGAAGAACAAAAGGGGAGAGAGTCATATGTAGAAAACTTCTTCTCTTACTAATGTTATAGGCCTTCTTCTTAGAACTGCTAAAAATTGTCTGATGTGGGTAGGAGAACACTAGAGTATAGCTGAGAGAATTTGAAGTTTACTGGCTTTTTGGAGTCCAATATTGTATATCTGATAGGAAGTCTGACATCATAGAGACAGTCAGGGCAGCATCTGTGGTTGGAAGCCTGGCAGAATCTGGCATTTACATGGTTTTAATTCAAAGGCATTGTTAATCTAAAAGAATAGAGGTATTACTGGTTGGACCAGGAAGATACTAGTTGGTACTCATTACCTATTTGTACTAAGAATCCCTAGCAAGAATTATGCATCATTTCACAGTGTATAATAACAAGTCTGTATTTAACCCAGTACATTAAAAAAGCAATGTTGTTGCTATTATTTGTTCTTGGATTGGACCATAGTGAAGGGAAATAAGATTAGGTTTGCAAACATAAATCCACATAAATTCTGCCATGTTTTGTAGTGTGCCATCTGACTGCCACTGTGGATATGGTAAGGCCGCCCCTCATTCACAAGAGGGGTATTTGGGGCCATCCGACCCAACCCCCCTTCTACAAGAGCCCGTTGCCCCCGGGGGAAGGAAGGGTGGTGGGCTCCTGAAGTCTCCTAGGCCTGCAAGGAGGGGGTGACCACCGGCAAAACCCACCTCAATAACGCAGTGTGGCTTTCTCCCAGTCACAAAGGGGGTGTTGGGGTGTTTTCTAGGTACTAGCTGCCACTGCAGAGGGTAAAGGGGGTTCCTTCTGTGTAACATAGGAACTGGCTTTAGTAGTCTATGACATGGTAACCTACTCAACAGGAGGCACACAGGGAGATAGCACTGTAACAGAAAGATTTTATCCCTATAGACTATCAATCTTGAACCCAGTGATTGCAAACAATTTTAATTTTAATAAAGTGCTAACTGAAAAAAGTGCAAAGTGCTACTAGTAAATATATTCAATACAATCAATACAAAATATATAAATGATTCAATTCAATAAATACACTTCAATCAGTCAATAAATATTCATCAATAAATAACAACCAAGATTCAAATAATTAACAATCTCATTTCTCAATAAATAACATCATCAATAGATCACAACCAGAATCCAAATCATTAACATATCAATAACCCAAATGCTCATAAACATTCAAACGTACATTCTGTTTAAGGTGACCAAGAAAACAGTCATTATCCCACATATGAAAGAATCTGTAAGCTTTGATATTCACTACAATAAACTCCCCCAACATCGTATACTGGTAGAACGCCCAAGGTTCTCAGAGTGGTCACGTCTTCTCCATGGGTAGTTGCTTGTAGCTTGCCCAACAAATCGCTAGCTGTATTTGTTTCGCAGCAATAGCTTTCTCAGGGGCAGCAGTGTCTACATTAAATAGAAACTATTCTATTGAAAGCAAACCTAACAATATAATCTGTGAAAATTATCAAACATAACATACTATACTTACAACTAGTAGGAAGACTTCAATTACAACGGAAGTACCGGGTCTGGTCTCGGTGAATACAATGTCCGTGAAAGTGGGCACGTCAGACAGGAATATATACTAATCGCATTTAAAGAAGTCACAGCCTATATTTTCATCAAGACCACATCTCTTAAAGAAAACACAACAGATTTAAATCTGCATTCAGTCCACTGGGTATAAGAGATCCTAGATGAAAGATCCAAAAGCTCTCATGTTGGAACAGGTTTTTTTGTAGAAATTCTCCCTTCTTTATCACAAACCACTTCTAACACTGTGAACCTGATATCTGATTCTTTGTGTTGTAATTGCTGGAATGGGCAGTTAGTGGAGCTTCCAGTGCCTTTCTCCTCACCTTAGATTGGTGCTCTTGAATCCGTATCCTGATGGCTCTACTGGTACTACCTACATATATTTTCTTACACAGGCACTGTATAAGGTATATCACTCCATGGGTGTTACATGTTGAGAAAGCTTTGAATTCAATATCCCTATCTGGATTATGCAGAGAAACTGAACTAACTTGGATGACAAGAGGGCACACACTACAGTGTCCGCATCTATAATGTCTTATAGGGCTTAAATTTCCCTAATTTCGATCTATCATGTCCAAGTGGACTAAAATGTTCCTCAGACTGTTGGTTTTTTTAAAGCATATCATAGGAGGTGCTGAACAACCCAGAAGATGTTGCACTAAGTGTCAATGGGTCTGAATTATCTGACTGATTTCAGTTGACCTAGGTGTAAAGTTAAGAGACCAGTGGATTCTCTGCGCTACACTCCTCTGTCTAGCAATCAATAAGTCTGTTCTTGCAGTTCCCGATGTTCTGACCTTCACTCTCTCTACAACTCATTTAGAATATCCTCTCTGTAAAAAATTTTCAGCCAGTATTTTACTTCCCCTCATGTAATCTGTGGCTGCTGTAGAATTCCTACGAAGCCAAAAGAATTGGCCATATGGAATATTGTTTTTCAATCTGGTTGGATGGTAGGAAGTAAAATGTAAGTAAAATGGAGTTCCAATCGGTGCTTTTCTGGAAGGGGTGAACAGCCAAACTATTCTCATTCAACTTATAAATCACTACATCCAGATAATTTATTTGTGCAGTACTATAACTTTCAGTAAATTTGATATCAGGATCCAGATGGTTCATCCACTCTATAAATTCACCCACAGCAGCCGAGTCAGATAGGATAAGGAACACATCATCTATATATCGCCGATAATACAATATGCCTGCATGAAAAGGGTTAATATTCTGATTTAGTATATGTCGTGTTTCTAACCTGTTCATGTACAGATTAGCAATGGAAGGCACGGCACCATCTGGTAATATCAGGGCTTCAGTCTCATTAATAAATTGCCTATTTCAGAAAAGCAGGCGATCAACTAATGACAGGTTGTAAGTGGCCATCTAGCAATTGCGCTAAGGGTTCTAACAATGAATTAGTCCCAGCTACTATAGGTCATCCCTGAGGGGGAAATCACCCTTTGTGGATTTTTGGTAATATATAAAAAGTGGGCACTTTAGGATCCTTATTAATTAAAGCTCTATGTAGAGCTTGCGAAATATCTCCTGCAATCATCCCCTCATCCACAACTATCTTAATGAGATGTGCCACATGAAAGCTAGGATCTTCCCCGACTACTCTATAGCTTTCCCTATCGTTTAGCTGACTTCTAATTTCTGTTTCATAGTCCTCAATGTTTAACAATACCACTCCTCCCCCTTTGTCTGCTGGTTTAATAACTATAGAGCAATCATTAGCAAGATCATTCAAAGCCCATCTTTCTTCTCTAGTAAGGTTATGCCAGATGTTTCTCTCTTTATTTTCAACTGTCTCAATGTCTCTAAGGACAATTCTCTCAAATGTTTTAATGCTAGCATCTTGTATATTAGGAATGAACGTTGATTTGGTCTTGATGAATGCTAGATTTTCTTTATTAACAGAAGATTCACCAAACAGTTTTCTCAATTTCAGCCATCTAATCAATTTAAACAGATCTACTCTAGTATTAAAAAAAGAGTATTTAGGAGTAGGAATGAATCCTAGACCTTTATTCAGGACAACTAATTCATTGTTAGTTCTATTAGACAGATTGAAAATGAAAACTTCCATCTGTTCCTCTTCGGGGGCAGATTGCGAGAGCCCGATGGACTCAAAGATTTGGACTAAAAAAGATTTGTATGGGGGAGGTATAGTTCTATTTCTCAGTTTTCTCCCCGCGTCTTGTTCCTCTGAGGACTCTAACCCAGAGAGGTCCAAAGACTACGTCTCAGAGTGTGAATCGACAGGGTTAGCATGGGCTGGGTTTTTTTACTGGCACCTTTGAAAGGCAGCTCTCCTAAGGGTAGAATTGGTAAAAATCGGTAAACAGCCAAATATGCACTAAGCTTACTAACAGCAAAAGTTGCCTGAACAGGCTATATAGAGTCCTCTATCAGAGGAAATGGTTGTCCTGCAAGGTATAACTTGGGATAGTTCCCCTTTGTAGGTCATCTGACATTAACATCCAACAAATGCTTGATACATATCCCATCCCTCTCTGTTGTGGCACTCCAGTATCTTAGGTTACAGCATAGCACATGACACAGCTGTATATCACAAGAGCTGAGAAATAAAGTTGGTGCACAAAAGCGGCAAGTAGGACTATTTTTTCCTAAATTGTCAAAAATTGACTGATCTGGCAAAATAGAAATGTAAGGAATCTCATAAACCTTGGCTTTGTCATTGTGAGAACAAAATATCTTTCACAAAGAGCAAAAAAAATGAAATGACATGACATTGAAGATGTTTACTTCTTTTATCATATTATATATGAATCTTTTATAAGTTTTCCATGAACTATATTAATTAAAAATTAGTTCAGGGAATATTTTTATGGTGCTGCCTAATAAGATATTACATTAATACAGATTTTCATAGGTTATTTTAAATTTGGAATACAGAGGTCCTCTTGAGTATGTTTATTAGAATAAAAAGTTTTTGTAAGAATAATATTAAGTTGTTCTGTTGTATATGTTTTAAGGCTTGGAGTTAAAAATAAGTGGTCTAAGTGATTTATATTAAATATATCCCATAATGTTCAGCTCTTGCATTATTATTATTAAAATGTTTCTTGGGATGCATTGGATAGACCAAGACTGAGGGCACAATCCAGCCCAAATTAAGCCCTCTGTAATCCCATTTATTTCAATACACTTGTTTAAATCTCTACCGCTGAAATCAGTGGGACTTGGATTGTGGCCCTGGCTGTAAAAATAAACATCTCTTCCAATTTTATGCTGTTATAGTCTACTAAATAAGCACAATTCATGCAAGTATGTGAATAACCCACTACATTTTCTCCAAAGCCCTCATCCTTAATCTACTCTCTGATCTCTTAAAGTAACTACCCTAACTATCATTGCAAGGGCCTTCCAGAGCAGAAATGCCTCTGATATATCTCCTTGCTGTGAGTTGAAGAAGAGAAATTTAAGCTTCTGTACATGGAATTTTCAGCTGTTTTTCTCCCCAACTATTAATGATGAAATAAGTAATGGAGGAAAGATCAACTGAGAGCTGTGAACCCAAGGTGGAAAATAAGTGAACTCAGTTCTTTCTAAAGTATTATGTTGGATTAGTTAAAGGCAGTTGTATAGTCCTCCTAATCTGTGCTTCAGAGACTCTCATATATACATGGAACTTCAAGTAACCTGCCATTTCTACATATTCCTAGTGCAGATTGCTTCTGTTCCATCAATGGATTGTTTGAGCCTTAACAAAGTTTAGAACAACAGTCCTAGAGTAGAAATTGCAATCTTTCCTCCCTTGATATATTTCCATATTCTGCTGAAAACAAATATATTCAGTCATATTCAAATGAGGATACTATGTCTCGGGTTCACCATACGTAAGAGGCCTGAAGTTATTTAACTGTTTTTCTAGGTTATACCTCAGCTAACAGTGTATTTACAGGCATAAAATCTCTATTTAAAAAAAATCATCTAGGAAATGATTAACATTGTGTTAACGAAAGAGCTTGTTTAGCTTTTAAAACTTGTTCCCTTTAGGATGAGTGCTCTTTATTCAACCTTTCAATGTCAGTTACCATTTTTAAAAACAGGTTGACCTGGAAGCATACAGCTAAAATTGTGGTGACTGTTAATGACAGTTTTATTGGATACTATGCTTATAGTTCACATTTTGAGGTCTGTATGTAATTGATCTTTCTACCCTACAAGAGAAACACTGCAATAAGTTGGTTGCAGCACCACATTATAGTATAGAGGAAATAATAATGATGTCACCTTGAGATTCAAAGATCGTGGAATAGTAATAGTCTCCTAGCTCATTCTCCCAACTGCAATGACCTCTCCAGTACTAAATCTTAACAGTCTCAGCATTATTTTTGAATTATTCATGCTAGCCTTTTCCCTCACTACAAAATCAAGGGAAATGAATGCATCATGCTCTATCAGCTCCACAGGTTATTTGGGGGGGAGGGGTGTTAGAAAAATATTACTTGATTATATTTTTTAAAAGAGAGGGAGAAAGAAACTGTACAGTGGGTCACATGCCAATCTAAAATTAGGAAAAGAAAGCTTATATCCAGAAAAGGGCAGTCTACTTTCTGCATTATGCAAAATTTAGCTCCATTAGAAGCCATATAAATTCAAGGATTCTGCAGTAAGTCAAAATGGATTCTGTTTGTCTAGAGACTCACATTGAAATTCAGAAAGTACCAATGCTTCTGAACTGTCTAATTATATTTTATTGAGAGTTTTTAAAATTTTTGCCTGCAGTACTCAAGTATCAATTGGGGAAGAGAATGTCTACAACGTATATAAATTGCTATGCACTTTTATTATTAAAACTTAAAATTATCTCAATCATGACTTTAAACAATTTACATTCATTGGCAATACTAGAAAGTATGACTTACCAAGTCAATCTAAGTGCTACTGAATTGAGTTGTTTAGTTGGAGTGATCAGAACAAGAGAAAAGCAATAGTACAGAGCATATTGCTTATCACTCTGCTCTACAGAAGACCAATCATAAAAAAAACCTCTTGATGGTTCTTAAAGGCAGTATGTTGACAACTCTCCTAGTTTATCCAGCCTAGATAATAAGAGAAGGATACAGTTTTATCCAAGTGATGGATTTCATAAAAAAATGCACATGGGAGTAAAATAAATGCATGTAAATGTAAACTCGGGCAGGTATCCTGATTCTTCTGTAGCTGGTGACCTTTAAGTTCATGATGAAAAACAAATGTCAAGCATTCAAAAGACAGGAGTATCCCTGGCTTTGCTGAGGATTTTGTATGCTATCGCACAGACTGTATTAATTTAGTTTGGCATCAATAACCTTGAAATCAGGATTTTGCACTAAAAATCCAGTTTTATGTTTATTCAGAAAGCAAAGATAAAAGGTGACTTTATTTTAAGGGTCTTTCCAGTGGGAACAGGGCAAACAATGTAACATACTTTTTTTTTCAGACGTTGCCATTCAATACCAGCTCCCATAGCAACAGATTTTTTTATGAATATCTGGAATCTGGTGATCTTCAGGGTACTTTACATATAATTTTAATTATAGCCATAGTAAGCTTTAGGTAGAATTCTATCATTCAACTGCAAATAAGGAGAGTAGGGGGAAAAAACTTGTCACAGATGTGGGGTATCTTTTTAATAGCTCTGAAGTTTTCCAGAGATATCCAAAGAGGAATAAGGATGTATTCTGGAAACAATATTTGCTCAGAATAACAGCCATAATGGCAAAATAAAGAATAAAGAACTAAGCATTTGCACTGCCTCAAAGTTGGTGACAAACAGGCTATTGATATTAGCAGATACCTCTCTGGGATCTATCCAGGGCTAGGCCCAGAAATCTCATGCGTTGAGGGACAACTTGGATACAAGTTAATAATGTACCAGTGCAACAAAACAAAAATAATTAACCGTATAAGACGTTCATATTGGAGAATAGGTTTTGATTGGATTAATGAAGGCTACTTTGTGAGACTAGATGTGTGATCAAGAACTCTGGATCTTGAGGGGAAAATATTACCTAATGAGAAATGTATATTTTCACTTTTTATTCTGTACACATAATGTGATTCATTTAAACTGAATAGGAGTGACGAATGCACACAGGGAAAAGCATGTATCCTTTAAGACGTATTCTTTTGTAGTTACATCTACATCTTTTCAATTTTCTGTTACTTCTTTGTTCCAGATTTAAAAGGAACACTTTTGCTGTGATGAAGGCAAAACTGGATTTTCAAGGAAACAAAAAAGCACCCACATGTTGAAAAGAACGACAAGAGTGCTAAAACCTCACTGGTTTTAGCCTAATTGAACAGCAACCTTTACGGCAATTCTCAATGCTATTAACATATATAGCAGAATATCCCAGCAGGTGGAAGGAAGTATTTTACAAACAGACTAGAAAGAACTGTTGAATCGGGATGAGCCAGGGAACTAAGCTTGATTAGGCCATGCTTTCCTCTTATTACAGCTACAAAATTAGGTCAATTATATTTTCACTTTCTCTCATCTGTTTGAATCCTGTTCCTCTTCTGGCAGACATTAAAAGTAGTTTTAAGTAGATTCTTAAATGAGACATGCACCAGATTTTCATAGCTTGTGTATTTTTTTTGTAATAGCACTGCTTAGGAAACACATTTTTAGACGGCTGAGTAAAGGAACTGGATCAGATATTAATTTCTGATATTTTAATGATAGTGAAGATCAAGAAGAAATCCAAAACCTAGAATTAGCTATGATTACTTTAAATACACTTTGATTCACAGATGCAGCCACAATCCAGCTGGTAGTTAGATTACTTAAACATTGACCTTAACAGGACTTAAATTGCTGAGCTGTGTCCAGGATTGCAGCCAGTATCTCTTGAAATTGTACAGAATGCCTCCGGTAACAATAACTTGATTGTTGCATCAGTATGTTTAATTTTCATTTCTGATGACACACTAACATGAAAGAGAACTTCTATCAGTTTACAAAAAAGCAAAGCCTGAATCTTGCTCCAAATATCTGAGATAGCATTGTAACTCTCATTGTAACTCTCAGGAGCCAGTTTGGTGTAGTGGTTAAGAGCACGGGACTCTAATCTGGAGAGCCGGGTTTGATTCCCCACTCCTCCACAAAGCCAGCTGGGTGACCTTGGGCGAGTCACAGTTCTCTTGAGCTCTCTTAGCCCCACCCACCTCACAGGGTGATTGTTGTGGGGTAATAATAACACTTTGTAAACCGCTCTGAGTGGGCATTAAGTTGTCCTGAAGGGCGGTATATAAATCGAATGTTATTATTATTATTATTTTATCTCCAGAAGTCCATCCTGACAGTGTGAACAGTCAGGATCCATGCAGCTGTCTTGAATTGGCAGGAAGATGGGCTAGATGACTTAATAGGGCTTGTTTCATCTTTTGTTTACAAGGTTTATGCTTATGACTTCAAGTGATTAGAAAACATTTCAAAGTGTCTTGTGAAACTGTGACAAACGGGAAACATACAAGAACTATATAGAGAAAGAAAATCTCAAACAAGGCTCTGTATCACTCAAAAAAATTCAAAACTGTACTCAAATAGCAAATAGGACATTCCAAATTATTCATGAGTTTACAATAAAACATACCAAGGGAAAATAGTTTATTCAACATATACTGCATCAACAGAAGCAGAACTTATTACTAATTGTGCAAAATTTAGGCCCAAGCACAGGGACTTATAGGTACCTTATATTTAAGTCAGATCATCAGCCTGCAAAGTCTGTTTTGAATTGCAGCAGATATCCAGGGTCTCAGACAGGAAAAGGGTCTTTTTGTATGCAAGGCAAAGCATTTCCATGGATCTAACAAAAACGTTGTCCTCTTGGTTTCAGAGGTATTTGTGCTAAAGATTATTTTCCAAGTTGAGTACAAGGTTCACTGTCACTAGCACCCCCTGCTTATTCCACACAAGAGACAGAAAATGAAGGAACCACATTCCTGCTTCCTTTATAAGCAAGGTACCATTCCTATCATGCCAACCAATTCTACCTGTTCTTTGCACCTACTCCAGGACTATAGGACAGGGCCTATTTGTTCAGTAGGTGACAATGTTATGAGAATCTATATACGGATATTCAACACACTGTAGCACTGCCTTGTAAGAAGTCCACTACCCTACAGATCTGTAATTGAATACTTATTGAATTATTTTGCCGTTCACCCCCATAGTTTACTAACAAAGATGACATTAAGAGAAATGGAGGTTATCTGACTGCATTGCAAAAATAAGCTCCCATAATTATCCTGCTACTGAGTTAGTAAAAATATATCATTTACCATTCAAGTGAAGTTAGATTGTGCAAACGTGATCTCCTGCCCAAAATCTGGGAAAAACAAATTGTAGATGCAAAAGGAATCTTTTAGAGGAAGAGGAAATGTGCATTTTTCCAACATAGGTCATACAGGACAGAGCTGCAGGCCCTTTGTAATATAAAAGGCTAGACACAAGCAGGAGATGCTGGCTGTTGCCCAATACAAATATTGCTAAATTACCAGGAGGATGGAGCTTTTGTGTGAAACCATGAGAGACCACCTGAAACATACACACCAAGCATGAGTGGCTGAGTGGTTATCTATGAGCCATTAAATGCCCTTGACTTGGATCTATATCACGGGCATGTTTTCCTTTACAGAAGTAAAGCATAGAAACTGCAGCCATGGCAAATCTTTGGGCCTAGAATTTTGATCCTGATGAATGGATCTTGAAAACTTGTTCCCCCAAACCTACTTATTCTTTAAAAAATGAAGCACACCACAAAACAGTTATGTTTTAAGGCACTGGTTACTTTTTAATGTTATCTGTACAGTGTCTTGCAAATGCTATCTTATTCCATTTAATATAAAATAGCAAACACAGTATCCATTGTAGATATTAGCTTACATAATGCCTAGATCGGCTTAACAGTGATCAGGGCCTCTTCCAGGTCTTGGTGGGCTCCCAGGTAGATGGTATTGCACATGCAGTACCGACAAGTCTACGAGATTCTATACCAGATTGCAAGCCCTGTCGCTTTGGCTCAGATGTGATACACACAGCAGGCAGAAAAATAGCCAATTTCCACAACTGTCTTCATCTAGGCAACCATTGTCCATGAGACTGGAAGCAATAAATCTATTAAAATTATTGTTGTATTGTCGAAGGCTTTCACGGCCGGCAGTGTCACTTCCATATCTACTCATCAGAAAGAAAGAGTATTACATAAAGTCATTTTTAAATGACACTGAGAGATCTCTGTCTTTGGTGCTACACCTCTGAAGATGCCAGCCACAGCTGCTGGTGAAATGTCAGGAACTACAATGCCAAGACCACAGCAATACAGCCTGGAAAACCCACAACAACCAAAATTATTGTTACCTTTCTTGTTGATACAATTTTTATTACATTTTCTTACTTAAACATTTTTAATATACTTATCTATAGGGCTTAAACATTTTTTAATATACTTATCTATAGGGCTTAAACCTTTTTTAAAATACTTATCTATAGGGCCCAATAGGTTACTTCAGATATCATACCTTTAGCTGGTATTAACACAGTGGTAGTATACATGAACCCACAGAGTGCTTTACTGTCCTGTAGAATATTGCAAGTATGTTATAGAGAATTAGTGTGGAGCAGTAAAGCACTAAAGGACCATCAGTCCTGAGCCTAGTTCAGTTCTTCAGTGAATAAAATTAGCATTTAAAAATGACTTTATGTAATACTCTTTCTTTCTGATGAGTAGATATGGAAGTAGATCTACATGGTAATGGAAGAGAAAACATCAGCAGAGAAAAAGGCAATTATCCCAGAGAATGCACAAGACTGCATGAGTCCTTATCATGTCATGGAATGTCAACCCTTGTGCCATGAAGCTCAAGAAAATGATTAGTGTGCCATCCACCAGCAATTACATCTGTGTAAAATGACTGCATTCACATTGCTGGGAGAAGGGGGAGTTAACAGGGAAATTTCAGTTTCAAACTGGATACTTTTTTCCCCCAATAGCCCTACCCAATTTTCCAGCTGAACTGATTGAGGCACAAGGAGGTGAAGAAGCTTGAGCAAGGTCAGCCAGGAAATCAATGAGCAAGGACTGCTTAGAGTTCAGCCTTATCTTAGCAGCTCTTCCTTCCCTGTAGACTACTGGACCACCACGACCATGGAAATTCCCTGTGTGCTCCAAGTGCTAGCTGTGAGGGAATGATGTTAACAAAAAGAAAAAGTCACATATGTGCTCTAAGAACAATTAAAATTAAAGAACAACACCTTATCCCCAAAAGAACAGAGGGGTTTAATTACTGTGATGTAGTAAAACATGTTTCAAGGGGTTAATCCTTTGCTACAGTGCGTTTGCTATCAGATAAATCTCACAGATCCTGAGTAAAAGGTATCATTTTTACTACTATGAACAAACAGGAGTTTTTTAAAAAGCTGAATTCCTAAAATGCCGAATATCTCATTTGGACTAAATCCCTGTTTATGTCACAGTAGTTGGCCTTGGATAAGTAATTCAGGATTTGCCCCTAAGTGGCATATTATTTACTTCATAATATCCCTGGTAATGCACTAGTGATTTCAAGCAGTAATTAATCTAAAAAGAATGGCTCAGCTACCTCTGAGGGGAATAGGTTATTTTTTTTTAGAGCTATCAGCAACATTGTGCTAGCTACACTAATGTTTCTTACCACTACTGGATTGATATCAAGTATTCCTAGCTATTCCTCATTTGATTTTCCCCTCAATCCAACATAGGAAAATGAATTGGATACTTAAGTCACTGTGGGCTAAACATGGTGGATGGGAAGAACAACTAGCTTCAACCATTGGATCAAGGGACATTACTTTGAAGCTTTAAAGCAGCTTACATCATTCTCCTCTTCTTCATTTTATCCTCGCAACCACCCTGTGAGATAACTTAGGCCGAGAATGTATAAGTGGCTCAAGGTCACCCTTTGATGGCAGAGTGGTGATTTGAATCTGGATGTCCCAGATCCTAGCCTGAAACTCTAGCCACTATACTACACTGGCTTTCATGTGGTGACTGCTGTTCAACAGTAGCAAGCAGCTAGTCTTGGCCGAGTCATGCAAGTCACAAGCAAGCGAGTCTCTCCTCAAATGCTAAAACAGTCCAGGAGAAGATGCCCCTCTCACTGCCTTTTATGGACAGAAGACAAGGCCTGAAGTCTTGTGGTTGCCTAGCAAACCCCACAATGGTCACTGAGAGGACGTTCGTTTCTTAAATCTACTGCTTCTATTATTTTGGGTTGTTTTTTTAAAATTCTCCCAATGTATTTTTTTATGTAAGCGTTTTTTGTTTCCCAAGGTTTGCAGAAAGATCTGTCATGTCTGTTCATGGCTCCAGATTCTAGATATAAGTATCCACAGATTTGGCCATTAGATATATTGATTATACCTAGGGTTGCCAGATCCAAGTTGGGAAATTCCTGGAGATCTGGAGGTGAAACCTGGAGAAAGTGAGGTTTGGGGAGGGAAAGGACCTTGGCATGGCATAATTCCATAGACTCCACCCCCAAAAGTAGCCATTTTCTCCAGGTGTACTGATCACTGTGGCCTGGAGACCAGTTGTAATTCTGGGAGATCTCCAGCCACTACTTGGAGGCTGGCAACCCTAATTATACCAGTTTAGTCAGCTGTGTCAGAGGTTTCACCACTGCAAGATTGATATAATACAGAAATATAAAAATAACATTGTTCTGATAAGTAACTGGAAATGCTGAAATTCAGAATTTAATTATTTATTTTAGTACATTGTTTTATCCTCCCCTACCTCCAAGAAGTTCACAGCAACATACATGCATCTCTTCTCAATTTTATCTTTTATCTTTATAACCTTATGAGGTAGGTTAGGCTGTCCCAAGATCAAAAGTTGTCACCATGCAAAATGCAGAATAAAGAGAAAATCCAGGTGATAACTTTTATTGGAAACAACCAAAATGACACAAAATATTGTGCAAACTTTTGAACTCACCAGAACACTTCATCAAGCCAGATGTCATTTTTTTTTTTAAAAAAAAGGTCACCGAGCAAGTGTCATGGCAAAACAGGGATTTCAATTTGGGTCTTCTAGATTCTGGGTTGACACTCTAACCAATAGATCACCCTGGCTCTTAATGTTCTTAATGATTTGTTTTAATTTTGTAAATGTATGATTTCTTTGATTAATTCATACTTCAAACCAACCATTTCTGTTTATGTAAAAATGAATATGGGGGGGAGGGCATTTTCTTTTTACTTCTCTGTGTTCACATTCTGGAACAAAAAAACATCCTATGCTTGCATTTTGCCATTATTCTTTCTTTTAAACTCTAAAGAAACATGTTAGTAATTGTTGGCAAACTTCAGCAATAAGGAAGCTACAGCACATCAATTCTAATCTAGAGATCAAAGGAATTCAGTGGCGACATAAAACAGTGGTATTTCAGAATTGACAGGATATTCCTTTAAAAATATAGCAGCAAGTGAAAAAAAATGTGTGAAAAGGCTGATAGATAATGGCAATAATTTTAACCGTTGGAAAAAACAACATACCAAAACAAGATTTTTACAGATAAGATCAATCATTTCAAACTAGCTTTCACCTTATAAATGTAGTAGTCACCTTGCATGCGCAGAACATCGGCTGCATGTGCACAAACTAGCCCATGTCCACATGGGGTACTTGCTCTTCAATGCTGTTGGGAAGTGTTTTCTCCTCCCTCCCTCACAGCACTGTGGTGCACTTGTGTATCTCACAGGGTTCCCCCAGCTTTTCTCTGGTTTTGCCCAAACCTGCTTTCCTGAGAAGTTTTGGAAAAGATCGCAGCAAAGCCAGGATGGCTGTTGTGTGGGTAGGGAAGTTTAAATTTTCCCATTCTCACTGATAGACATGGGCACGGAACACACAAACACACATACACAAACGAACCACGGAACTGGACCAGTTACCCAGTTCGTGGTTCGTGGGGTTTAAATGCCCCTTTCTAGCCTTAACAGTGGCAGGGGAACGGGCATTCAACAGTTTAAAGGGCCCTTTCCTTCCTTGCAAGCAGCAGGTCCCTTTAAACTGCCCAAACCCCAGCCCTCCTACCCCCCTCAGCCCCACACTTACTTTATCCTGCAGCGCAGTCCTTCCTGTCCTCCCAGGAGGGACGAGAAGGCCTCTTCCGCTGCCCTGGGGGCCTGCAGGACAATGGAAGAGGCTGAAAACGGCCTTCCTGCCCTCTAAATGGCTGTGGCAGAGGCCATTTGAGGGGCAGGGAAGCCAAAAACGGCCTCCCTGCCCCTCAAATGGCTGCTGCGGCAACCATTTGAGGGGCAAGAAGGCTGTTTTCAGCTTCCCTGCCCCTCTGCCACAGCAGCCATTTGAAGGGCAGGAAGGCCGTTTGCAGCCTCTTCCGCTGCCCTGCAGCCCCCAGGGTGGCGGAAGAGGCCAAAAACGGCCTTCTTGTCCCTCCTGGGAGGAGAGGAAGGATGCTGCATTGCAGGATAAGGTAAGTGTGGGGCTGGGGAAATGGCTATTTAAATTGCCCTGTAAATAGGATCCAACGAAACAGCATGGAAAGGAGCTTCCACGAACCTTGGTTCGCAAACCAGATACTGGCCTATTTCGTGGGGTTTTTTGGGTCGTATTTAGGTTCGTGCCCATCTCTACTCACTGACACAACAGCCATTTTCCATGGAACTGTCACTGCCATGGCCATTTCCTTTCCCTGCCAGCAAGGTCTTTTTAAAATTGGCAACTGAACATTGTTATAATATCTTAAAGATATACTAATCTGCATACCACAAGGACTGGGCTTACCAGTGAGCAGACTTACAGAAATCAGCATAGCAACTAGCATTGTTATGGGGAGGGGAATTTCAAAATTCACTTTTTAAAGATAAAGCAAATAATGCCTCTTATTCTCTTTTAAAGAGGGATTTTCCTTTCTTTTATCTTAACTACTCTACTTAGCTCATTTTGAACAGATGAATCTGCCCTATACTGAATCAGACCCTCGGTCCATCAAAGTTAGTTCTGTCTACTCAGACTGGCAGGGTTTCAGGCAGAGGTCTCACATTACCTGCTGCCAGATCCTTTAACTGTGGACCTTCTCCATGCCAAGTAGATGCTCTACCACTGAGCCATGACCCCTTTCCTATGTGCATCACTTAGTGTGCCAACTCTTGGCAGGGGTGGAGGTGGTGGAGAGTGCCCTCAAGTCCCAGCCGACTTACAGCAACCCTTGGTGGGGTTTTCATGGCAAGAGACTAACAGAGGTGGTTTGCCATTGCTTGCCTCTGCAACCCCGGTCTTCATTGAAGGTCTCCCATCCAGTTACTAACCAAGGCCAACCCTGCTTAGCTTCTGAGATCTGATGAGATCAATCTCATGGTCTATCAAGGTCAGGGCTCAGCATGGGTAGGGCCAAGATAGTCAACTTACCATGCCATTATGCAATCCTCAGCCTCCGTCCCCCCCTCCCCAAATGGCACAATTGCAGTCTCCAACAAGTTCTTGCAGAAATAAGGCTGTATGCAGTTGGACTCACTAAATGTACACAGATCTGCAGTCTAAGACAAATAATTTTAAATGGATTTTCAAATATAGGATTTGCTGATCAATTTATCTTGATTTCTGAGAACACCACCCCCAAAGTACAAGCTACCAAAAACAGTTTTAGTTTCTCTCTGACAGGCAACGCTATATATTTCCATAGCTTCCTTTTGCTTTTTCCTACTTATGTTTTCACATTTTTATTAAAACCATTAGCACAATAAGCTTCATTCTGCCCCTCTCAACATATTCATTTTCCCTCTCATTAGCTTTGGACCCAATTTTTCTTCAGTCAACCATAATACTTATACTTTCCAAAAATTTTCTGGACTCTTTTTTATTGCTGTCCATTGATGTTTTATTAATTTTCTCTGTAGAATACTGGCATTATGGAACAATTAAGAGAAATATCAGCTTTCTATAGCCTGAAGCATTTTGGAAAGTCTCTTGCTGCTTTACAGGACTAGAATGAGAACAAGTCTATAAAAAGAAAATTATCTTAAAGATCATATGTGGGGGCGGGGAAAAAAAAGAAAAGGCCTGTTTTTTTGTAGAATGTGACACAACAACCACAACCATTCTCAAAAGACTGAAGCCAGTTTACATACAATTAAATCAGGTATGTGAATGGTTTGTGTGTTATGATACATTTGCATAAATGCTCTTTTGGGGACAGTTTCTGTATTCATTTTGCCAGCTTGTACTACATGTTCACTTGCAGCGGAACTTTAGGATCTGCTTTAGCTTCAGTAGCACAAACAATGCTTTGTGCCATGGCAAATAAAATGGCAGCCAATGTTTTGCGCATGGGACTCAGCTGTCCAGCTGTGTATCACTTACTACAGAAAAATACACTGTGTCTGAAGAATGAAGCTCTGACTTTCGAAAGCTCACACCTTGAAAATCTTGTTGGTCTCTACGGTGCCACTGGACTCAAATCCTACTTATATTAACATAATAGTTTCTCAGACTGCGACGAATACCCAGAAAGTTTTATTTATTTATTTAATTCAATATATATTGTGCTCTCCCCACAAGCAGGCTCAGAGTGGATCACAGATGGTAATAAATACAATAAAAACAAGGTAGCATAAATTAAATTAAAACATATCAGTCACTAACCTTTCCCCACTTTGTTCCCAGAGCCACAGGTACCTTTTGCCTCATGCTGGGGCAGGAGGAAGCAACAATTCAAGGCACCCTGTAACATCCGTAGATCATGTCTTGGCTGTGGCAAACAAGGACAATGCTGGGAGTGGGACCCAACAAGCTGGCCTTAGAATCAGATCATAAATGCATTTGGTAGTCCCTGTTCGTAGCCACCCATTTGATGGGTAAATGCTGCTTCGTTGACAGGAATATCTTTGCTGTGTTTCTAGACAAGTGTCCAGTTTTAAATGACAGGTAACCTATAAGGAGTCCAAAATATAGGGTGGTTGGAAGAGCCAATAAATATTTTAAGAAACTATTATCTGGACACTCAGAGAGATGTAGAGAGACAAAAGATATAGGTCCCTTTCATAAGGGCTCTTTAAACCCCCTTTAGCTTCTGAAGGCAAACATTTTTTTTCTTAAGGCTTAACACATCTTGAGGATAAAATGCAAAAAAACCAAAAACAAAAATTGGAGCAAAATAGGTTTTGAAAAAGCAGGATTAAAGCTTCATTAACTTGGGTAGGGCTATGTTTTATCCTAAAGGTGTATGAAAACTTTTTAAACAATCTGTTTGCCTTCCAAAGCCAAATGGGTTAAAAAGCCTATATGAAAGGGACTGCAGTCTCTTCATCTGGACAATGTAAAGGGTGTTTATAAGTTGGCTAGTTGATAATTTGTTGGAACAACAAAGGGCTTAATTGCAACCCTTGCATGGTACTGTAAAAATTAAAGGATATCTGAAATGCTATAAACACAAAGCAATATTTGAAAACTATAGCTCATTTTACAACTGCTTTCTTTTCAGTAAATGTGATGCATCCTCCTTTAGATGTACTTCTAAAGCCAGGAGCTAAATTAGTTAGCTAAATTTCTTTTGAATGATACCTTAACATCTTGTTGAAAGAAGCAAGTTTGTCTTCCCTACATTGGTAGCTGAGAAACTGTATTTTTAACTAATGTAAAGAAACTCAGCAGCTGGGTGGAATGTTTTAAATAAATAGTGGAATCTTGCTGAACTTTTGCTACGCAAACAGAAACTATATCAAAGGGCTAATTTGTATATCATTACTACAGAGGTGTAATACTGTCAGGATGCTGAGCGTATAAGATCCTGCAGAAGAGGGTATGAGAAAGGTCTTAGAAAGTATGCTCTGTCCCCCTCCTAGCTTGGCTGATATGGAGGGGACACATATGTTTACTCCTTCTTTAGGTAACATATTTAGGATTTCGGCCTCACCACATTCTTAGCGTGGTCAGTTTGGTTTGTATTGTGGCTGCCCTTCAGTTGGGACCAGAAGACTGGCAGTGAAGATAGGGTTTGGCTATTTGTCCCACATTTCTATTCTTACAAAGGCATGCTCTCCAGTCCAACTGTGTCTGGTGGAGGTTACAGCTGTCCCAAGAGCCCAAATTTCAGCAGGCAGCTTCTGTGCCACATCTGCCTAATCACCCTCTTGGGGCTTCTCCTCCACCCTGCTCTCCTTTTGGGGTTTCCTTGGCAGATCTTGTGTCTTTGCACTCCCAATACTGGGAGGTGTCTCTGTATTAACCAGTGGACTTGCTAGTATCCTAGCGACGCTGCATTACCAAACCAGAAAGCTGTAGATTTGGAAGGGCAATTGATATATTCAAAGTATGGATTAAACATGTGAGAATTCTGGGATCCCTTCTGGAAGCTCGTCCATTCCATTAGCAAAGCGTGGTATTTGCCAGTACAGTAGACACACAAGCAGACCCCAAGGCCCAATAAAATTATTAGCTTATCTCCTTTGTATCGTCTTCCATCCAACTACAGCATGGCAAGTGATCTGTGTATCAAAAACCATACCATACATAATCTCATCAGCTACAGAAGGGCGATGTGACAGATCTGTTGCAGGTGGGAAGTCGTATCGGTCTGCGCTCTGCAGTAGAAATTATATATAAAATTCCATATACTTCTGGCAAGCTATACAAGGGTGTATGTGAGAATCTATCATAAGGGTAATCATAAGAGTAAACACTGAGTATTGCGCTGAGTTTAATCTTTAGAATAGACTTCAGCAAGGATTTTTTTAAATCTAAAATTTAATATCAATCTCTTTGTTAAGGTTTTCCATTTAAATACTGACCTGGAATCTATTGGCATCAGTCCTAGTCTTTGTTCTCATAAGAAAGTCAGCTTAGTGCTGTGGGGAATAGTATGGCAAACATGTTTCTGAACTTGGGGAAATGGCTGTTTTGGATTTGAGCTCTCTTATGCTAAGTGAATTCTAAATCCTGGTGTTAATAATACATAACCAGCGGCAGTTGGGGTTTAAGACACAGACAAAGAAAGCAATTAAAACCGTATACAGGGTTTTAATGCTGTTTTAATTGTTTTATTGATCTTATGAGATTGCTGGTTTAAATTCTATGTTGTATTTAAGGTGCCTATGTTATATTTAAGCCAGCTCTAGAATGTTTGTTGACCCTTAAATAAATATATACATTTGAGTAGAGGGTGTAAAGCCTAGGCTACCCCAAGGTTTACTTGTTTTCTGACAAACCATATAGTACAATTCTTCCCTAGCAACACAGTGCAGGGCCACTTCTCCTCCCACCAAAGCCTAACCCCATTATATACAGATTGTTTCCTGAAAAATATTTTTTGTTGGTGAACAGAATGCATTTAAAATCTTTTTGAAAGGAGCAAACGACCCCCACCCCCACCCTAACAAGGCTCTTCTGCATTATATTTGTACAGGCGTGTGGGACTGGGCATTGAGTTACTGTAATAACAAATTAGCTTGAAAATACAATACTTGTACACAGCCTTAGACTGGACTTGTATCATCCTCACCTGGGAGTCAGTGGGCCTTGATCCTGAGTCAACATGCTATTAACAAGCTGAGAGCTTAGTATCAGGAACAGAGAAAACTATGGAATGGGGCTGTGGGTCAGTGGCAGAGCCTCTGATTGGCATGCAGAAGGTGCCAGGTTCAATCCCCAGCACCTCCAACTAAAAGGATCAGCTGGCAGACAATGGATGCGACCTCTGCTTCAGACCCTGGGGAATGCTGACAGTCTGAATAGACAATACTCTTAATGGACCAATGGTATGATTCAGTATGGGCAGGTTTATATGTTTGTGTGATTTACACCAAGTTCTGAAAAGTAGATCTTGAGAAATGGCTTCCTAGTCTGTGAATTTTTGGTAAAATATACATTTGAGACACACCTCAACACTGATTACAGTACATGGCTTTTTTCTTATACTGAAATTATCTCAGTGTACATAAATTGTTGGGTTTGAAATAACTAATTATCTAGATGACTGAATAGTCTGATTAGGCATTGTGTTCCATAAAAAAAAGCTTTGTGTTCCAATAATTTCTTGCAACAAGAGATTTGCAATTAAATGAGTACAATATTAAGTTGAAATATCCACAGTGCAGCATCAGTATTATGAAACAACGTTCATAGGAAGATGGTAACACAGATTCTTACCAGCCTCATCAGCTTACTTCATCCATATGCTAAGGAATTTCCCTCTCAGGAAACAGGAATTCCATAGCATCTCTGAAATGGGAAAAAGAGTGACTTTGCAACCAAGACTCACTGGAAAAGGCAATAATGTTAAGGAAAGCTGAAGGCAGCAGGAAAAAAGGAAGACTTTTGATGGACTGACTCAATGAAAGAAGCTACGGTCTTCAGTTTGCAAAACCTGAGCAAGATTGTCAATGACAAGCTTTTGGAGGTTGTTAATGAGACAACACATAATATGCACCCCAACCTGTCAATTTAGTCACCCTGACCAACCAAGGTCATAGATCCAGAGGAGTTAGCCGTGTTACCGTGTTAGCCATAGTATCAAAATACTAAAGAGTCCAGTAGCACCTTTAAGACTAACCAACTTTATTGTAGCATAAGCTTTCAAGAGCCACAGCTCTCGTCAGATGCATCTGATGAACATACATGATGCCAACATACATCTAGATGTACGTATTCTATCTAATAGATTTATCTGAGGTCACTTCTGCATGGCATGATTCCTTGGTTTACTCTCACTACTGCTGTGAATGCAAAGACATTTTCAGCAACAGAGAGCCTTAGCATGGGGCAATTCCTTGTTCTTTCTGCTCATGCCTTCCCCTTGCCTCATTCCCCTGCCTCCAGCAAGCTCTTCACCTCTTTTTAATCAGTACTTTGCATACCATATTGCTATAGGGTTTTCATACTATAATCGTGCAATAACTCATTTTTTTATTGCTGGCAAAAGTCTACTAGGTGGAAAAAAATGGTGGGCAGAAGGGGAAAGTGGTGCCAGATGTGAGTGGAGCGGTGCAGAAATCTGCACCTTCCCATCCACGCTCTCTACAAACTCGTTTTGTGTACAATGATTTAGGAAAGATTGTACCAAATCAGGTTTGAGAAAACCTGAAGAGGAGCTAAGGGGAACCCAGGAGAGGCAGGATCAGACAAGAACCACTGCAATTCAGGAGGAAAAGTGAAGCAAGAGATCCATGTGTAAAGCAACCGGATATGCATCTGCTTCTGAATCCACTAGTTCCATACAACTTAGCATGAGCACAGCTATCAGAGTCCGTGTTAGTAACCTTATGGGGTTGGGTGTTTCAGATGCAAGGGCAGGGAGCTGGCGCAAGAGAATGGTATCCAAGCAGCCCTCCCCACATGTTGTGAAAACCACCTGCTGAGGGCCAGGGAGCCTTTATGAACAAAGGCCCCATGGCAGGATAAGCTTCAGTGAGGAAGGGGAATCAGACAAGATCCAGGAGCTCCCGCTGATTCTTAGCAGAAAAAAAGGTATGCTGATGGTGGGAAAGATCCTCTGTGAGCTTGTTTTGCAGATAAATTTGTATGATCCAATCCTATGTTTGTATACAATTGTAACCTCACGGTTCCAGGGAAGACTTGGAAAAGGAAACCTTAACAAATCCAACAAGAGTCAGTATTGTGAGATGAGAGCACAGTAGGCCTATGTTATGAATCCATGGCTGCCTAAATACATTATAAACCTCTCACAAATTGTGCTAGAACAAGCCCATTTCTCATAGTGGAACTTTTGCCAGTAACTTGCTGTGAAACCCTCAGTATCAGCTTTCTACAAGTTCAGCAATCCAGAAAAAATAAACAAAGGTGTATTCATTGTTTGTGGTACCCTTTTTTTAGGTTTTAGAAAATTTCAAAAGGAAATGAAAAATGGCTCGATTAATCTTCTGCTAAGTGTAAATCAAGGGTAATGTCACTAGTTTTAATCAATACAAACAGTAAAATTTAAAGAACAATATGACCTATAAACAAAAACTAGAGTAATAAGAATTATTTGTTTTGTTCTCCTGGTAAAATAATCTGAATGCCTACATAAAACCCTTAGTTAAAAATTATTCCTCAACACATTGTGTGCAGAAACCTTACTTGCAATGATATAAATATTTAGAAAATTTGTAAAAATATTATTGAAATCTGTTTGCCATAGAAAAAGTATTCTACCTATATTTCTCACTAAAAATAGTCATTATTTGGTGCTAAATTTACTAAGGGCAGGATTGAAATTACTGCTTAGATACATGCAAAGGCCTTCTGCTAACTTACTAAGTTATTTACTTCCCCCCCTTTCCTTAAACAGCTGACCCTGACTATGTTGTGATCTGCACTTGATATTCCTCTCAGGATGCAAGGCATTTTTGCTATGCTGCATTGAGGATGGGGGTTGCTATTAGAGAAAGAATTCTAAATCATTTGAGCCCATGAAACTAGTTTCATTGCTCTTTGCCTTCTAGCCAACACTTCCTGAATGGCAGCATGAAAGTACTGGGCTTGGACATGGGAAATGTAATATTCAAATCCTTGCCCAAACACCAAGTTCACTGAAGGGCACGTGCGACTATTTATCAGCCTCTCTTACTTCACAGTGATCTCAGAATAAAATCTGTTCTGTGTTTCATAAAAAAAGAAGAGGGTACCTATACAGTGTATTTATTTATCTCATGTATAGCCCACTTTTTCCCCCAATGGGGCCCCCAAAGCAGCTTATATAGTTCTAGCCTCCATTTCATCCTAACAAGGAACAGGAAAAAAACCGCGGAATCAGTAATGTCTTTAAAGAGTATGGCTGGCGCAAGGTTACTCAAAACACTTCCATGATAGAGAAGGGATTGCAATCTGGGTCTTCCAAACCCTAGTCCAGCACTCTAACCACTATACAAACACTGGTTCTTATAAACATAAATGAATGGTTTCCTGTTGTTCTCATCTCCATTAGCTTTTTCAAGAAATCCTGTACAGTACTGTGATTAATAAGGCATCATTCTAACTGGATTTCATTTCAGCTGCTCTGTAATTTGCATTTCTCTCCTTTGCAAACCTAATCCACTGGACCTTTTGGAACAATTGTTACCACAGTATTGTTAAAAGCACTCTGATATGCAGAAAGTGGCAGGTGAAGCTTTTTCAAGGTGTGGAAACATGAGCACCTGCTAATTGCTGCAGGTAAACCTGCACAGCTACAGGGCTAGTTGAACAACTAACAATCCTGCTTAAATAAAATGATTGCCAGCACATTAGTCTGTGATATTTTGACTTTTGTATCTTCAGTTTCCGAAGCAGCAGATAGCCACCCATATGAACCAGGCACTCTATAGGAGCACGAGATTGTAAGGAGACCCTTTAAGATGTTTTTTTACCCTTTGTCACAGGGAAGAAATTAAACTGTTTCATATAATAGAGTATTCTCATGAAGTAACCAGGAGAAATGGTGAAGGGAAGGATCGAGTCCCTCCTCTTCCACAGTATGATTGCATCATTCCTTACTTAATGAATTGTCAATATTGTTACTTTCTATAACGGCAATGTTTTTCAACAGTACATTCTGAGAAACAGGGTTAGGGTCATGTTGTACATGCATCTAGGAACAAGCAATTCAGTTTTTGCTTTATTATAAAATCTGAAAAACACCGTAAATATTTACAGGAACATTATCACCATTTTATCCAAATCATTTCTCTTACAATATTTATTTAACATATTTATCACTAAATAGACAGTGCATAATCAGTGATGCAAATTAGTTGCTAAATTTAAAAAAAAGTTGTTACAAACTATTCTGTGCTTTAATTATTGATTTTAAACATTGATTTCCTAACTCAGTGTTTTTTAATGAAGCCAAGATTAACATGGCCTTTTACATTCAGCGAAAGCAAAAATCATGTCTGTCATTATTTTGAAGTCAACCAAAAAATCAAACCACCTGTACCAAGCACTGAATTAATCATTAGTCTAAAACTACTGATTCTGAATAGTTTTTCAGCCAGATAAAAGACACACAAGACTGGCCATTTCTACATGTTCATATAGCCAGATATTATCCTTACAACATTCCTGTAAGGTAGATCACCACTATTACCCCTGAACTGCAGGGAGATGGTGGGATGTGAGAGCTGAATTTAAATGGTTTGCACAAGGCTATCCTTGGATTCCATTCCAGAACAAATATCTGAACCACCGTTTTCCTACCTTGCATTTCCTATCTCACATTGTTAAACATAACATCACAATACTCCTTCCCCTCCTTAGGAAATACTTCCTCCATTAGATTTCTTTATCATCCAGCTTGTATCCTTGACTTTAACATCTCTCCTTTGCTCCCCACATCCAGTTTACCAAGTCACGTCATTTTAAAACATTGCAGACGCATCCTGAGGTCTCATGCTGGGTCAATGGATTTTGCCCTTTCTTCTTTGCTACCCCTTATGCTTGGAGCTACATCTCACTTCCTTCAAAACCGTGAAGGCTTTAATGCAACTCCTTAGACCCTATATCCAACATAAACTACGATATCTCCCAGAAGGGAAGAAGAACCTGAACACAGAACGATCTCTCTAAAATATACAAATAGTCTTTTATTACTGAACATATTTGTACCTTGTACTCAACAACAACCTAGGGTTGCCAGCTTCAAGTTGGGAAATTCCTGGAGATCTAGGGGGGGGGGGGTGAAACCTGGAGAAAGTGGGGAGGGAAAGGACTTTGGCATAGCATAATTCCATAGAGCCCACTGCCAAAAGTAGACATTTTCTTTAGGTGAACTGATCTCTGCAGCCTGGAGACCAGTTGTAATTCCGGGAGATCTCCAGTCTCTACCTGGAGGCTGGCAACCCTAACTGACATGCACAAACGCAGCACGTGGGCTTTCCCGTGCCAGAAAGAACTCCTAACAACTACACCACCGTACCTGGAATCCCCCAATCAAAGGCCCAGAAACGGGTGGGAGGAATCCCTCAACAAAGCATCTGAACGATACAACAAAGGGCAGAATGCCTCTGAGCCTGTAAAGGGAACAACAACAACAAACCCTGTTCATCTGAAATTATTGGGACTTCCAAGGAAGCGAGCCAAACATATAAAACAGGCAAAAATCTGCGCTTGGCTTTTTTACGCAGACAGACGAACGGGTATCACAATCCAGCCCTCGGCTTCCCGGAACTACAGGCAGATCTGAACCGATAAGAGGTCAAGAGGCAACTCTTAATTCAGAGCGGGGAAGAGGGGGTGTAACATGAGGCAGGCTGGGAGTTGTAGTCTTGTTTAGGGGGCTGCGAAGTTTGGCTTTCATCCCCAGCGGCCGCTTTTACTACAACTCCCACAAGGCCACCTTTTTTGCACGAGAAATCCTTTCTCCTCCTCATCTGATGAACATTCAGCATCTCCTCCACCTCCATCAGGTCAGCTACACTTTGTGACAACGTGAAAGAGTCAGTTCCAGAAGCTCGATTTTATACTTGTTTCTTAAACCTTATTGGGCCCACTAGCGCTTAATTCCAAATAACATTTTTAACTGCGCCTTCCACAGCGACTAGATCAATGGCAATTAAAAATCGTGTCTATTTCAACGCCCCCTGAGAACTGTGCCTTTTGCTGTCTATGAGATAGAAATCAGGCCTGTTTATGTTTGCCGTCTTCCGATCAGCTGGCCGGCCTATTCCCAAACAAGCACGGAAAACCTAGCAACGTGCTTTTTCGAACGTCTCCGCCAGTTACGCTCCGCCCCGACTCAGCGTTTCACTGGGGTCGGTGGGAAGAATCCCAGATCCACCACCTTGTAAGCTCTGTCCCCTGAAGAGCCTGTAATGCATTGATCCCTCTATACCTTTGGGACTCCTAACACGACCCTTGGTTTTACCGCCGTTTATATTTTCTCTTTCCGTAATTGGCTTGCCCCTCCTCCAATCTCGTCGACACGCCTTCATTCACGCAACAGTTTGCAGAACGCTTTCGTTTCGGTTCCCCCCACCCCTCCTACACGTTCACACAATCGTTTTTGCTAGGGCTGGACTGTGCTCGCGCAGGTCGGCTAGTCGAAGGTGAGCCTTCAGTGGGCCTTAGACCGAGGCCACCTTCTCAGACGCTGGGCGCAAGAATGGAGCTGGATGAGAGGCGTATTAAAGTTTTGCGCCCGAGTCCGGGGGAACTTTGGGTGTCCAGAAACGAGTGCAAGGCAAAGCGCGCCGCAGCCACGCTTCCTTTTCCCCTTCCTCTAACTCTAAAAGCGCGAGTCTGATGGCGCGCTTTGTTTTCCTTCCTCATAGCGTGCTTCTCCGGGCTTGCTGCCTTGGGTTTGTTCGCACGCGCCTGTGAAGGATGAGGCATCTTTGCCTGTTGCTGGTCTTCAGAGGGACGCAGGGGAGAAAAGGAATGGCGCAGGCAGCTTGCCTAAGGGGCTTAGTGGATTCTTATGGAGAAAAACTCCAGTCTTTCAAGGGCGTGCAACTGAGAGGGAAAGTGAGAGTAGAGGGAAAGTCAAAAAGTCAAGAGGGCTCTCTCAGCTTTCCTTTTTCGCCGTAATGGAAAACGGTCGCTTTAAAAAAAAAACTGTTTGCTTTCAGTGCAATCCTCCCTGGTTCTCTTCACTTTCCCGCGCGCTTCCGTTGGCTTTCGGCTTGTTTGTGTTTTTCCTTCTCAGCTCTGTTGGAGCCTGTGGTTTTGTAACATGCTGTGCGTTTCTCTGGTGGAGGAGAGTTTTGTCATGCTGGGGCATTCCAGAGAGGGAAACCCTCAAAAGAAGAATTGTACTTAAAGAGGCTCTCTGAAAGTTGACTTCATAATAAAAATAACAAAAAGGGCCCAGCAGGGTTGCTTAGAAAACAAACAAGCTTTTTTATAAGGTCTGGTCTCTCTTGCCTATCAGCCTGGTAAGTATTCTGGAAGGCTGCTGACTGGGTATGTTGGAGGGGGGAGGGGGCTTCTAAAACCAGTTCCTCCCGTCCTGGATTACTTTCTTATTATATCTTTGTAGCATTCTTGTTCCTGGCTTAGGAATTTTTCGTGGTGTAGTAAGAGAAGTGACAGTAAACACATTAACTGCAAATCTCTTTATGCATCGGCAGTGCAAGTAATATTATATCAGTGGCCACGTTCTTGCATGGGTCCCCTTGCTTCACAGTAGCTTTCTGGCATCTAGAGAACGGCCCTTTTCAGTATTGGCACACACTTTTTATGGCCCTTTTCAGCAGTTCAAAAACCATGTGTAAGGGAAACTGAAGGTCAAACAACACAGTAGTGTAACTATCTGTATGCTCATATGTGTTTGACAAATCTGTATGAAGAACTGAGGTCTGATTTTACATCAGAAATGTCTAGGTGAGCTGAAGCTGTCCACCTCTCCCTTCCCAATACCTCCCTTGTTCTCTGTTGCTTCAGGCAGGTTTCTCTAGCCAGTATCTCTTCTGGTGTTGGTACCAGGCTGGGAGAAAAGTGCTAGGGGGAATAGAGCTCAGTGTGGTACTGTGCTGCTCCCTTTGGCTCACACCGCATGCAGCTCTCATTCTGATGTAAAATCTATACTTTCTGTGCTTTATACATGAATACGCAGATGTTTTAATAATAATAATAATAATAATAATAATAATAAAGACTAGTTTTGCTCTTAAGTTGCAAACAATGTAATTATTTCATTTTTCGCTTTTTCAATTACAGACACCGGGGTTGCTTTACTGAGGGGGGAGGGCACAAGGAAGGGGCTTGCATTCCCCTCCCCCTCCAGTATGAGTAAAAATGGCTCCAGTCCCATTGGCTGCGTTGTTTAAAAAGGTTCTTTTAAAATGGTTGTAGAATTAAAGTCTCACAATGTAGCAGTTACTAAATTCAAAGATCTTAGGTTTTAAACATACCTATCTCATTTTCTGACTATGGCGTTTTCCTTTCTGACCTAGAAAAATATTTCATATATTTCAGGGTCACATAACATTTTTGGCATATCACGGAAACATAGATCCCAGGGGTCATTTAGTCTAACCCCTTTCACAATGCAGGAAATGCACAGAGGAAGGCAAAAACCCTCCAGGATCAGTCTGGTCTGTAGGAAAATTCCTTCCTGACCCCGAAGTGGTGATCAGCATTACCTGGGACGTATAAGAAAGGATCACGAGAGCCTAGCACCAGCTCATCCGTTCGTGCTCTCTTTCTCACGATCTGCATACATCATTCCAGCATGATTATAAGTGACTACAGTGTCAAAATCTACTCTGCCATGGAAGCTTAATGGGTAACCTTGGACTAGTCATAAGCTTTATGCTTAACTTGCTTCACAGGGTGGTGGTTGTAAGGATAAAATGAAAGATGGGTGAATATTGTAAGCTAGTTTAGGACCCCGTAGGGGAGAAAAGTGGTGTATAAATGAAATAAATTCCTTGACAGCATAAGAGTATGTAGAGTTGCCTGTGTTAAGATAGATCATTCTGGACTGCAAACTTAAGAGTGCAACTCAGAATTTCTTGCTATGTTGCTGAGAAGTCTAGGGTGGATATTCAGTTTGCGTGAAAATTGCTCACACTCTGGATTAAAGTAAAAGCATACTGTCAAAGCTAAAATAACACACTATAATATAGTAGTAAAGACTTTTATTCACCCTTCCTCTGTAAATGATCACTTGCCTAATTGATTGTAAAAAGATAGTGAACTTTTAGGGGGAGGAAATTCAAATCCTAGGCGTTGCCACTAAGGCGATAGTCCATAGACCACCTATGTGTGGTGTCCCCTTGCCTGACTTATTGGAGGTGGGGGACTTATTGAGATCTGTACTGACAAATGCAGTATATAGACAGGTTCATATAGGAGATGAGGAAATAATATATATATATATGTATAATTTCAGGATTTCAGCCTTCTATATTACTACACACAATTTGAACAGGTGCTCCACATGCATCATGTTCCATTTTGAAGCTCTTGTCATCCAGGAACTGCCATCTTCTGAATCGTAACCATTTTTACTAGTACTTCAATCACTGAAGGGATGCAATCATTACCATGATCCTCTTTCTGTGCAAGGGATGATGCTGAAGTCACAGATGCTGACAAGTCAAATAGTCATGACTAAAGGAAGCCGCCATATTCAGTGGTACCAAACCTGTGAATACCAGTGCTAAGCGGCAACATCAGGGAAAGCCTTTGCCTCCATGGCCTGTATGTTGGCTCTCCAGGGCAACTGGTTGGCAATTCTGTAGAACAAGTTACTGGATAAGACAGACCATTGGTGTGGCCCAGCTGAGCTCCTATGCTCATCTGTAGCACAGAGCCCTTCTGTTTCTGTTATTAAAGCAGTTTTTTAATTAGTAAAATGTTTTGGAAGTTGCTAGTTGTATTATGTTCTGGGAAGAACATCAGCAGAGCAGAGAAGTAGACTTGCTGAAAGGTGCAACAAACCCATGCTGTGCTTTTCCAAATTCCTAGGCCTAATACCTTGGTTTATCAGACTCCCCACTTTCTGAGGTCACCTTTATTGTTCTTGATATCCTGGGAAGTAGTTGAAGACATACTAACCTGTCCCACATCCTTCTCATTCTGTGTCTAACTTGGCATACAAAAGGAGATGATGAAATTCAGAAGAAAAGAATGATGTCTGCAGCAGTTCTTCCACGTAGCTCACTACAGATACAATCCTACCAACCTGTTTAGTGCATTGGTATGCTTAGGAGTGTGCACTTTTGGTTCCCGGTTTCGGAAAAAACCCGAACCGGGCCCGATTAGTAAAGATTCGATATTTTCAAATCAGGGCCAGTATGATGGCCCCAATTTGGAAATACTGAATCAAAGCTTCCTGAAGTGATTTGTGTTGCTTCGGGAAGCTTTGGGGCCTTTTTAAAGGGCTCCCTCCCACCACCACTCCACTTACCTGGGACATCCTGATGGCGGTGGGAGTGGTGGTGCATGCAGCGGAGGCACCGGCGGTGGCCTTCCCTGCTGCCCTGCCGGCAGCTGCGGCGGCCGAAGTGGCGGTGTGGTCGGTGAAAGTGCCAGCTGCGGCCTTCGCTGCTGCCCTGCTGGCTGCTGCAGTGGCGGAGGCGCCTGCTCTGGCCTTTGGGAAAGGTAAGTGGGGTTGGAGTTGGTGGAAGGGGGGCTCGGGTGAGGTGGGGGTCTCACTTTGATATGCTCTGAATCATTACGAAGCATACCAAAGTGATTCCGATAACCTGAACCTGAAGCGGCTTGCCTCTTCGTGTTTTTGGTTATTCTGAATCTTTTTCCCGCTTTGGGTAAAGCCGAAGTGGGAAAACCGAATATTTCCATGGTGCACACCCCTAGGTAATACTCCCTCCCACCAGGAGAGGGATAGCTGGTTAGTTTTACATCTATATCCTCATCAATAATCGTAGTAAATGATTAATGAAACTGAGTAAGAGGTGCATTGTTTTGTAAACTTGTCTGAGCTAACTGCAATTAACAAGAACATTGATGCAGCTATTACTGTAACTATTCTCAATGTTGAGAGAGATGGCTGACACACCATTGGTTTGATGAATGGGCAGCATTACACCTACACCTCTGTCGTGTTAAGTGTTCTTATCTTACCTGTACTTTTTTGTTTCATGAGAGCCAATAAAGAAGTGTATCTGGTAACTGCTGCACGACAGTGAAGTGCTCTTTGCCTAGATTTTCATCAAAGTTGGAGCACCAAAGATACTGTTTCAATTTTACTCCAACCTTCTGGCATGAATCAAAAACACATTGACTGGATTGGTTTTTGATATGTCTGTAAGATTACGTGAGTATTTTAACATGGCATTTTATATTTAGTGTGTTTCTTACTGTATTTTAAAAAATGAAATCTCTGAATTTTCAGGATTTAGCTAATTTGAAATCTTGATTTTAAAAAAACTTTTAGTCTGAGGTTGAAATCAAGCAAGATTTGCTTTCTAGTCACTATACTTATGATTTCAGCCTTAAAGATGCTGTGGAGAAAAGTGTTCCATTTTGAGGCTACAAAAACTCCACATTCATTTTAGGAGATTTGTTAACATATGGACAGGAAACAGGAGAGAAGTTTACTGGTCTGAAGCACCACTATCCCACTGATGGGTCTCCCAGGCACCCAGTACTTAAGACTTGATTATGCAAATGTTTCTGTTTAGCAGCGAATAGTGAAAGGGCCTTCTCATACCCTGGCAAGAATGTGAAACCTTGGATGGGGACAGAGACTTGGGGGGTGCCAAATGCTGGATGGACAGGGAAGAGAAGGAATGACCAGAGGACAGAGAGAGATAATAAATTCCCTGAACACAAAGGGAACAAGATCCTTTTTCAGGGTCCATTTTGTGATGTCCAAGTTGGCTGATTACATAAGGATGACTGCCATTACCTTGTAGAGTTAATAAAGTGCTCACAACCCAGACAAAGCCTCCAAAGTAGCAGAAAGCTTTTAAAATGCTGTAAATTCTAATTTAAAGATTCTGCCTTAGAATATGACTGGACAGGGCATTTAATAGGACTGAGGAACAGAGAGCTGTGGGTTGGCACCTTTATATTCTTCGCTCAGTCCATTGCTGTGCAGAGTATATCTATAAAGTTTTTCAATAAACTATTTACTATTTTAAATGCTGGCAGTTGTTCTTTATACTGCATAGACCTCCAGTTTTGAATATGCTATCTAAAATGGATGCTGGGGGAACAGAGGCTGGTTGCTAGATTACTGTTTCCCTGAGAGTGTGCAAGTGTGATAAGCTATCCCCAGAATAAGCAGTCATTGGGTAACAGGTGTGAGGCAGAGCCTTTGAGTGACATAGCAGCAGGAGAGTTAGGATTGCTGCCTCTCTTACTGGGAAATACTCTGATCAGTGGTTGACAGTAGAAATTCCAGAGAAAAGTGAGAAAACCTCTTCAAAAATCAGAAGGGGTTGGTAGACTGGTGCATGCTAGACAGAGACTTGGGATGACTGCTGAGTAGAGATGGGCACGAACTGGGGAAATGGTGGTTCACATTTCACAATCCACAAATCTATACTAGCCTGATTTGTGAACAGATTCATTTGGTTCGTTCAGTTTGTCACGTCACTTCCAGAGGCCATAGAGCAGCTCCCTTGACAGTCAGAGATGCCAAACTCACAGAGAGTCTGTGGCAGGCTCTCCTCCAGCCACCCTCCAAGTTTGACGAAGATTGGATTTCGGATGTCCAAGTTATAGACCCCCAACGTGGGTGCCCTGAAGAAAGTTCCATTAGATATGATGGGAGCCACAAATGCCAATTGACTTGCATTGACTCTATTGAAATACATTGCTGCATCAAAATGAAAATGGACTGAAGCCGCTGTGGTGCTTGTGAAACTGACAGCCCCCGTTCTCTTTCCGTCCAGGGTGGCAGGAAAACGGGGGCTGTCAGTTTCACAGACCCTGCGTCGGGTTCAGCCCATGGGCTGAAGCCAGCGCCGGGTCTGTCAAACTGACAGCCCCCGTTCTCTTTCTGCCCAGGGCAGCAGGAAAAGGGGGGCTGTCAATTTGACAGACCCTGCGCCAGGTTCAGCCATTGGACTTAAGCCGGCGCCGAATCTGTCAAACTGACAGCTCCCGTTCTCTTTCCATCCAGGGCGACAGGAAAACGAAGACTGTCAGTTTGACAGATCCCGCGCCGACCTCAGCCCATGGGCTGAAGCTGGTGCTAGGTCTGTGAAACTGACAGCTCCCGTTTTCTTTCCGTCCAGGGCAACAGGAAAACGAGGACTGTCAGCTTCACACACTCTGCACTGGCTTCAACCAATGGGCTGAAGCCGGTTTAGGGTGTGTGATAGTGAAATTCCACGAACCTGATTCAATAACTAGGAAAGGGTTGTGAAGTTCGTGGTTCGTGGAAATGCGACGAACCACGAATTACATGGTTCGGTTTTTTCAGTTCATGCCCATGTCTACTCTTATACACCAAACTGACTCTCACCACTGCATCTGCCACAGAATGGCCAATTGACCCGAGCCCTGTTCCATTTTGACCCTCAAAGGCATCTAGGCACTCAGTAGTAGAGATGAGCACGAACCGAAATACGAACCAAAGTTCATTAGGAAACAGGCCGGTTCGTGGTTTGCCCATGGGCTGAACTTAGTGCAGGGTCTGTGAAACTGGCAGCCCCCATTTTCCTGCCACCCTGGGTGGAAAGAACGGGGGCTGTCAGTTTGACAGACCCCACACTGGCCTCAGCCCATGGGCTGAACCTGGCGTGGTGTCTGTCAAACTGACAGTCACTGTTTTCCTGCCTCCCTGAGCAAAAAGAGAACGGGCTGTCAGTTTCAGAGACCCCACAGAACTTGACGCAGGGTTTTCACCCCATGAGCGCAGGTTGTGTGAAACTAACAGCCCCATTCTCCTGCTGCTCGCTGGCAGCAGGGGGACTGGGCTGTCAGTTGCACACACCCCTCAGTGGTGCCAGGCTGTCTGGGGTCATGAACTGCTCATGAACTGCACAACCCTGGCCAAAAAAGTCGTGTCGGTTTGTTAAGATGTGGTCGCATGAACCGCGTGTTAATGAACCACGAATTGGCCAGGTTCGTGCATTTTTTGGGTTTGTATTGCAGTTTGTGCCCACCTCTAGTTAAGAGCAGCGGGATTCTAATCTGTAGAACAGGGTTTGATTCCCCACTCTTCCACTTATAGCCAACTGGTTGACCTTGGGTCAATCACAGCTTTCCAGAGCTCTCTCAGCCCCACCCACCTTACAGGGTGATTGTTGTGGATATAACAATAACATACTTTGTAAACCTCTCTGAGTTGTCCTGAAAAGCGGTATGTAAATTGAAAGTTATTATTATTATTATTATTAAACAGTGGGTCTCAAATTAAGTAGATACTCAGTTGTCTCCTATGATGCAGCTAAAGATAACAAGTCACAGTAGCCTTGTTAGCAAGTCACAGTAGCCTTGTGTTGACAGAGACAAGTAGCAGAATATAACCCATGTGGTTTTATATGTGATAGAATTTACAGATTATTTTGATTTCATGTGTTGAGCAAATTTGTTTTAACTGCTTGAGGTGATGCAAAGTACAGCCATATCAACATTGGGTCTACTGAAAACATTCTAGCCTGTCCTAGCTTTTTTGTTGCTTCTTGGCTATGAAAAGTGAATGAATTTGATATGGTTTGATAGGATGCTGTGGACCACATTTGGGATCTCCAAGGATCATATGGGCTTATTATTGACAGTTGCTATTTGGATGATGTCTTATGGCACTTAATTAAGTGGGTTACATAATGAACTCAGTATTATGCTTTCAAATAATTGTATAGAAATTAACCATTACTCCATAACTCAACTAAGATCCTGCTTTTTAAAAATGTGCAGTATGATTCTGAACCCTGAAGTCACATGGCATAGGATAAAAATGCAATGAGAGAGAAATTCAGTTGGATTTGTACTGTAATCAAGCTTGCATGTATCATGTGGGATTCTTGCGTTTGACTCTAGAGTAAAATCCCACCAGTGCGCCCCCCCCCCTTTCTGGCTGCAGATTCCCCTCATGTCATTCCTTGGGAACTTGTAGCAAGGCATACTGGTGTTTAAGAGGTTGGCTAGGTACAGGAGTGTATCTGCTGCATGTCATACTGTGATTGTTCTCCAGTTGTGGTTTGGGTTAAATGTAAAGAAGCTCTGTAAATTAATTATCTAGTGCTAAAGAATATCTTCATTTTTCTTGCAAGAAACACGATTATATGAATCCTTTATATGCTTGCTAAGTAGTGAGTCTCATTGAACTCAGTAGGATGTATGGAGGATGTGTCATCTAAAGCTCCTGCTAATTTATGAACAGGTTTTAAACTTGTACTATAATAGAAGATATACTGAGGTGCATGTTATAATTAATCTGGAAGTAAATCCTTTGAAATCAAGATACTTTCTTGGAATTATGTTTTGCTTGCAAGTATCCATTGATGAAATAAGGACATAAGTTCAGGAAAATGTTTGAAATATTTCAGGATCACTGCCATAACCCCCCTTTTCTTTTGTGCAGTGTTGTAGTTTCAAGTGCCCGTGCCCTTGATTTTTACAGATGGGATTTTTACAGCTCTGTATCCCATGTTGATTTATTGCTTTTATCCAGTTACCAGAAATAAGACTGGTCCCTGTCTTCATGCTGATTCTACCTTCTAATATATATTTAAAGATTTTAGTGTAGCTTACAAATCCAGGTAGGTGTATTTGCAAGCTAGCATCAGCAACTTTTATCTGCAGCCTGATCCATGACAAGTTAATTACACCACTTAAGCAGCAACTGCACAGATGCTCTATAGGAAGCTATAGTAGTTATACTGTAACTTGTGTTGCTGTGGCTACTTTATCTCCTGATAACTCTGTAATTAACTTGTCACCACTGTTTAATGCTTAACATATGTAGAGAATCAGTTAATGGCATCAGTAAAGCAATAGTAGCCTGAAGGAGAAGCTCATGCCCACTGGGAAGGCTATCAGGGCTTGCTTAAACAAAAAACACCAGGGCCTGACCTGGAAAGGCATTAGGAAGCTTGTCGTTGGAAAGCTTTGGATAAAATGTTAAGAAAGTTGTTGATGCAAGCTAAAGTTATGTTCAACTGCACTATTGCATGTTTAGTGTGCATGGATACACACACGAACACACACACAGTCATTTGAAAAAACAGAATTATGATATATTCTCAGTCTAATGAATTACAAGCTGGGTCTCTGCAACAGGGGAAAGTAATGTGGTGATCCCCTCTAATCTTTCCCTTGACAATTTTTCATTTTGGGGGACACTTCTCCCTTGCCCCCTTTTCCCCTTTAACTGACACTCAGCTGCTCACAGCATTTGGTGTTCCTGAAGTATTTTCAGTCTGCTCAGGCAGGCTTTTACTTTTTGGTGGTGGTGGTTGCAAAGTTGATGTTTTTTTCTGCATATTTAGAAGGCCTCCGAATAGTAGAGGACCCTGTTTTGACTATGTGTAGACTTCTTAAGGTGCTTTTGTCATCTGCACAGGAGCCTGCCAGTTTACTGTGATGAAAGCTCTGGTGACAAAGTTTTTGTTAATATTTGTTGTATACATCATGCTGTTAAGAATGTTACACCATCTGAACAATACATAACTAACTACTACTTATACTGCCCAAGAGACTACTAACATGAGAAATAACATCCTAACACACGTGTTGAATGTTGAAAAGTCAGGTTATACAGTGGCAGTTTCTCTCAATTAGATCAGAGCTGAATCATAGACTCATGGGAGCAAAAATACTGCTCTTTCTGCACCATTCTCAAGAGTAGTGAGCCATTGTGGCCATGATGCAGCTGTTTTATAGTAAGTTTCAGTCTCTCTCTGGAAAGAAATTGCTGCCCATTATCAGTGATACATTTGCATGTTTAGGAGAAACCTTTAGAATACGCTAAATCCTAGATGTGTGAAAGGTATAAATTCTAAACTATGTTTATGAATGCATCATGTACTTTTAAGGATTTCCCATGTTAGAATAATTTCCTGTTTGTAACACTTGTGTAGTCAGCAAAGTATCCAATGCAGTCTGTATTGCCCATTCCCAGAAGTCGTAGGGTGAAACTGAATGCACGTTCTACCAATAGCATAACTCGTAAAAGCAAGCACTTGTTAAATCTATTTGTTTTTATTATAGACATCGATCTGCCAGTCGCAATAATGCATTTATGGACATTTTTCTGCAAGCACAGCGCTGGTGGCAGTTCTTACTGACAAATTGAGTCATATGGACAGTAGTTCAAAATAAGCTTACTTTATTGACAGATTGTGCAGTTCTCTAGTTCACTGAGTGTTCTTAAGATATCTGGATTGGCCAAAAAAAAAAAAGAATATAGTAGAAATGTAAAGAACCAGTATAACTCTTGAAGGGTGAAATCTCTAAAACAGAGGGACTAGTTGTGGTTCTCAAATACTACACTAGTGCAAACATTTAAACTTAAACATGTTCTGATACCATGTTACTGAAAGTAACCTGAAAGACAATGGTACCAAAATGATCATGCCACGTTTTAAAGGTACTTAAGATAAATGCAATATGGTTGTTTACTTAAGTATAAGAAAATCTGAGAAGGAAGAAATATGTGAGGAAAGAAGAGGGAGAGAACAATCTCTCCATGTTAGTTTAATGTGGATTTCGTTCACTAGTATGTCTAGTTTTTGCAAGATTAAACTAGATTACAACCTTGCTACTCTCCCTTTGGGGTTGTATATGTGACATTTCCATCTGCTCAGAGTGATGATGCTTGTTTGAAAATTTTCCTAGGATTGCATTGATGTAATTTGTCGAGCCTTTACTTTGAAGGCCAGATCAGAACGGATGGGATGCTTGCAAGCTTCCTTATGGAAATCTGCTATGGAGGCTACGCGACTCCACCGGCTACGGCACGATCTTCTGCCTCTCCCGGTTCCTCCACTGCCCAGGCAGGTCCTGCCTCGACCGGCTTGAAGACACCGCGTTCACGCTCCTCTCCTACCCATTCGGAGCCTAGGCTGCCAACCTCAACTTCAACCGCAGTCCGGAGTGCATCGGAATCGACTCCCACTGTATTGGGCTCAGTTCCGACAGGCTCGAAGACTCCTCGGAGTTGAATGCCCTCGATGTCGGCTGTGATTGTTCCATCCCCTCGAGGCTCTCGGGATGGTGCTCCGTTGAAGACTCCCCGAAGTGACGCACCATCAACTTCGATTGCGCCGGAACAACCTTCACAATCAGGAGACTCCACTTCAACTCCGATCCCCTCGGATCCACCATTCATTCCGTGATCGGTCCGTTCCGAGCCGGAGAAGAAAAAGAAAAAGCATCAGTCCTCCAAACAGGACAAAGCTATCTTGGAGAGTTTCATTTTGGCTCAAGATCCTCCTGAATGGCCGAAGGATGTCGGTTCTGAACCCCCCACGAAGAGACATAGAGGATCAGGAGATCGATCATCACCCCGCAGTGCTCCTCATTCCAAAAGTAGCCAGGAGGAAGATATCCTTCTGGTGGAGAAGCCTCCCACCCCTATGGGGTGCCCTAGAACCCTATCGCATGGCTCTTCGTCTTCCCAGTCATTCTGAGAATGTAGGGGGTGTTCAGAGCGCAGGGTGAGCCCCTGTTCCTACAGGAGCTATTCGAGAGAGCATCACCTCTATGACGAACAGGTCCCATATCGCCATTACAGACACGGCTCTTGTTACTCAGACCTCCCTTATAGAAGAGAATCTAGGTCTTCTTCCATAAGGGCCCATTCGTATGCTGGCTCCAGACGGATGAATACTTTTCAAAGAAGTGGACAGGCAGGCTTACTGCCCGTTCATAGGGCGTACTCCCACAACACCAACAAGGCACACCACGGTCGCACTATAGATTTTTCCAAAGCGGCTGACAACAGCACCAGTTTCAACTTTATCAAGGGTATGCTTACTGGAGTCAATGAAACTACCAAAGGCCACAATCCTCCTTTCCTAGAAGGAGACCGGGCCAGAAGTCCAAACAAACCAAGGACCAATGTCAACCACATAAGCAATTTTGATAGTTACAGGGCCCTGGTCCGTTTTTGGGGCTCAGGTTGAGTATTTTTTCCAATGAATGGTGCTCTATTACATCTGATGTCTGGGTCCAGAAAATAGTTACTATTGGTTATAAAGTTTAGTTTTTGCGGTTACCTTACTTACAACTCCCTGTGTTTTCTTCTGAAAGATTTCAATCTGGGGTTCTGGCTGAGCTCACAGCTCTCCTAGATAAGGGTGCCATTGAGAAAGTTATTTATGAAGCTGATTTATCGGGCTTTTATTCCAGTTTGTTTATGGTAGACAAGAAGGATGGGAGTCTTCGAACTATCCTGGACCTTCATAATCTGAACAAATTTATTAGGGTTCGTAAGTTTAAGATGGTTACCTTACAAGCAGTCCTGACCTTGTTACCTTCTAACGCATGGTTTGCGGTTCTGGACTTGAAAGATGCCTATTTCCATATTTCCGGAACATAAGAAGTTCCTTCTTTTTTCCTATGGTAACCGTGTGTTTCAGTACAGGGTCCTCCCCTTCGGTTTATCCACTGCCTCGCAGGTTTTCTCTAAGTGTATGGTGGTTGTAGTGGCCCATTTGAGGATCCAGGAGTGCATATTTTTCCCTACCTGGATGATTGGTTACTGGTTGGAAATTCAGCTGAAGACTTAACTAGACAAGTTTCAGTCACTCTGACCACTTGCCTTTGCCTGGGCCTCTTTGTAAATCAGAAGAAATCCAACCTTGTCCCTCCTAAGACTATCCAGTTTATAGAGTCCGCTCTGGATGGTATTCAGAATGCAGGATTCCTGCCCCAAGAGAGGGCAGTTAAGATTAAGGCCCTTATCAGAAGACTTCAAAGGTGCTGTTTTCAGTCAGCTCAGTTTCTCCAGATTTTGTTAGGCTGTATGGCAGCTACCACTGCGGTGGTGCCTTTGGCTGGATTGCATATGTGCTCTCTACAGCTTTGGTTCACCTCCATTTTTTTCCCCAGACAGGGACCCTTAGCATAGGAGGTTTAATGTCCATAGGAGGATTCTGCGCTCCCTGCATTGGTGGTTGATAGACGCTAACCTGTTTCAAGGGGTTCACTTTGGTTGTAAGCAGCCACAAGTGTTGGTCATAGTGGACGCCTCTAACCTGGGCTGGAATTGGGCCATAGATCACGCGACGTGGTTGCTGGCAGTTCATATCCCAGGCACAGACAATGTACTCGCGGATTACTTGAGCAGGTTGCACGGGGACAACCACGAGTAGTGTCTTCAGGACTCTTATCTAAACCCTGTTTTCTTCAGATGGGGTTTTCCCGATATAGACCTTTTTGCCTCCGAAGAAAGTCACAAAACTCATAAGTTTTGTTCCAGAGGCAATTTAGGCCGTGGGTCAACTCGAGTGGTCAGGTCAGCTCTTCTATGTGTTCCCCCCGTTGCCCCTGATAACCAGGATGATCAGCAAGATTCAACTGGACAGGCCTTTGATCATTCTGATAACCCCTTTTTGGCTGCGCCAATCATGGTTCCATACTCTGCTGCGTCTACAAACTCAGATGTTCAGCTTCCCAGCAGAACTGGACCTGTTGTCCTGGAAGGGAGTGTTTCACCACAGAATAGACAAACTCAAACTGACAGCTTGGCAGATCATTTGAGTCTAGTTTTTTCCTCTGGAGTAGCTCACGTCTTACAAAACACTAGACAGTTATCTACTCGCCACTCTTACACTGTTAAATGGGGAAAGTTTAGTAGCTGTTGTCTAGAGAGGAATTCAGACCCTTTTGTCTCCCCTCTACCAGAAATTTTAGACTTTTTATGAGGCTTAAAACAACAGGGATTGTCAAACTCTTCTGTTAAAGTTTATTTAGCGGCTATCTCTGACTTTCACCCCCCTATAGACTGCAAGACAGTGTTCTCTCACCACGTTGACAAGTTATTCATTAAGGGCTTAAACAACCTGTTTCCACCTGTTAAGGTTGTGGTTCCTCAGTGGTCTTTCCCCTTAGTATTGACCAAACTGATGTCAAAACCCTTTGAGCCCCTGGCCACATGTTCATTACATTATCTGTCTTTGAAGGTAGCCTTTTTAGCGGCCATTACTTCAGCCAGGAGGGTGGGAGAGCTGGCTGCGTTGTCATGCGAACCCCCTTATTTGAAGGTTCATGCTGAAACGGTGGTCCTTAAGACAAAGATTGAGTTCCTACCTAAAGTGATCTCTAATTTTCACCTTTCTCAAGAAATTTCCCTACTGGTATTTTTTTCAAACTCAGGGTTCAGATGCCGAGAAAGCCCTGCGCTCCTTAGACGTATGTAGAGCGATTCTTTTTTATTTAGATTGCGTTAGATCTTTCAGGGTGGATTCTCACCTGTTTATATGTTTTTCGGGTCAAAAGAAGGGTGAAAGTGTGACCCCTCAAACCCTAGCTCATTGGGTGGTCCAAGCCATACTGTGGCGCTATGAAAATGCTAACCTGCCTTGTCTGCTAGGTGTTTGTTCACGCTTATTCCACCAGGTCTCAGGCATTGTCAGCAGCTCTCCTGAAGGGGGTTCCACTCCATGACATCTGTAGAGTGGCGACGTGGGCCTCAGCTGACACGTTTGTGTTGGATGTCCTAGACAGGAAGCAGTTGGCACAACTGTTTTGCAATCGATCTTCTCATAATGGCTTGTTTCTGCCTCCACCCAGGTATTTAAGCTTTATAATCTCCCATGTGGGACTGCACAGGAAGACCGTCGATGAAAAACAGGTTTCACTTACCATAACTGTTGTTCATCTAGGTCTTCTGTGCAGGCACACATGCCCTCCCTCCTTCCCCGCGAACGCTCTTGGCTTTTACCTTGCAGGACAGAAGTGAAAGAGGACTCAGGGTATGTCGGGGGTGCCCTGACTCTTAGGCACCGTTTTTGGCAGGAAGACTGGTCACGCATGCATGCAGAGGCAGGGGTGCCCCCTAATGGTATTGAGCTAGAAAAATCTCCGAAATTGGCAGGCCTGCATGTGCACAGTCCCATGTGTGCCTGCACGGAAGACCTAGATGAACAACAGTTATGGTAAGTGAAACCTGTTTTTTCTGTAAACTAAAAGCCCTAAATACCTACACCTTTCCTTGGAAGAAGATTCTCAAGCCGCTTGATCATTTTAGTTCTATTCTATCATTGTCCAAACGGGGGAAAAGCCATTGCTCAGTGATAAAGCCTTGCATCAGAAAGGTCCCAAATTCAACTCCCCGCACCTCGATTTAAACAGATCAAGTAGCAGGTAATGTGAAATTCTGGAGAGCTTCTTCCTTTTCAAGTAGACAATGCTGACCTTGATATAGTGGTCAAATTCAGTATAACGCATGTTCATGTATTCGTATTCTGCATAGTATTCAAATTAAGTTGTGAAGATAATCACTATAAAAGGACTTGTGATACTGCAATTCTTTTTTCAATCCCTTATTTAATCATTCCTAACATAGAATTTGCTTCTTTTTTGCCACCACTGCCATGAGTAGATTGGTATCAGCAGCCTGTTATCAATAATTAGGGTGAATTAGGGGTTCCCCCATTTGTACTTTATTGGTGGAATACAGAGAAAAGGGGTTCTAGAATCTTTTCCTCTTTGTGCGTTGTCACCTCTACAGTAATAATCACAGGTATAGTAGTAAACATTGTCCTCAGAATACAACCATTTACCACCGATAGTTTACTTTTTGTAAATACAAAAACATTTGGGTAAGAAAGCACTCTCAGAAATCTATGCATTTTTGCCATTGGGGTATATTTCTTTTATTAAGAAAACAATGAGGGAAACATTTTAAGTGTTCTGGAGAGATATAGCCCTTCAACCACAAACAAACAAACTTTGAGGGACATTTTCACCCCAGATACATTGAGGATTTGCTTTGAGATGGAAATATACCCTAAAAGCAATATGAATTAAAGGTTTTTTTTAAGAAAATGGTTTGATGGTTAAAGAGTCCACCTTACTTTTTTTGTTTAAAAGAGCCACAATTGGCTCTGGAGCCATAGGCTGCAGACTCCTGCAACAGATGTCTCCTTTGCACAGACCACTATAATTCCAAGCAATCTTGAATTTTCAATAGTGTTCCTAAATTGGTATCACTTCTAAATTTTGTGCTCACTATATCCTAAATGGCTCCATTCCCAATACAAATCGTTTATGGGACTTACTGTTTATTTCCTTCCATTCCTTTTCTTTGTTTCCTGTATTTGAATCGGTTATTGAAAACCTAGTCAGGTTTTTTTCTCGTATTACTAGTTGAATGATATGCTATATTGTGCACAAATTTTATTCATTGGTCTGGTTATTGGCCTACAGAGCAATCCCGTGCACAGTTAATCTGGAGTAACTCTAGGATTGCATTGTAAGTGAGCCAGTGATTAAGCTTTTAAGCACATGTCTCACAGGGCCAAGTTGCATGCTATACCCAATAGATCCTGCTGATTGAATATTTGACTTTTTTGTTTTTAAAAAGTTTGCCTCTGTCTTTCAGAGTTTTTATAAAGTTATGTTGGATACTTATATATAATCCATATTTCAACGGTAATCATGAGGCCATGTAGTTAAATTAGAACATTGATTACTTAAATACCAAACTTCATATTAAGTTTTGGGGTAGAGTTTTTACCCCTCTGTTGCTTTTCTGTAGAGACTGACATCAAAATAGCAGTGTTTACATTTTAGAATTTAGTGCATTAAAGTCCAGACTATATAAATTTTAAAAAATCTTGTCAGAACGGAGCACATCTGCAAGCTGTTTCTGTTGTCACATGGGAAAATTAATAAGGCTTGTTTTACTGTCTTAAATCATGCTAACTATGCAGTCAATGTGTAAACTTTCTTCAGCCAGCTCTTGTTAGTAAATAACAGATACTAATGCTACCTTGTAAATGATGGTGCTGACTAATCAGTTGCCATTATAATGATATTTAAATTGTCTTACTGTGATTTAGATCAATCAGTGTAAAATGCAAGCAATGAAATAATTATCTTCTGTACTTAGCACATTCAGCTACAAAGTACTGTTTCAGCATTTATTTAAGGGTGCTGTATTGTAGTTTGGTTTTCCTGAATAATTTTCCTGGTGTGCCTAGAGAGAGACCTTGAATAAAACTTGTGATGGTCATGTTTATAAAGGACGAAGTTGAGAAAGGGTTGCTTACAAATGTTTAAATAAGCAGAACCACGGGCTGATGATTCACATTTAAATAAGAGGATTCAAGTATGATGTGTAAAATGGTATGGTTATTCTAACTTTATTATTTTATTTTTATTTATTTTTATTTGTGTCATTTATAGTCCGCCTTTCTCACTGAGACTCAAGGCGGATTATACAGTACAAGATTAGTACAATCAGTATCAAGTACATTTCAATACAGTATCAAGGACATTTCATAAACAATACCATAGGGTAAATAGATACAAGTTTAAAAGACATAATATTAGCAAGAATCCAATACAGAGTAGAAAAAATACTAAAGCAGAACATAATCAATTCTAGGAGCCAGAGCTTGAAAAGCAGTATTTTATCATCACCATCTGAAGAGAAGCAGTATTGTATAAAGTTGTTTCAATGTTATTTGTATACTGTTTTATCTGTTTTTAACTGTATTTATGTAATTTGAAATGTTGTACTCCGCCCTGAGCCAGCCTGGCGGGAAGGGCGGACTAAAAATCTAATTAAATAAATAAATAAATAGGACTAACATTAGACAACATGGAGCACTGGTGGTACACAGGAGTACATATTTAAAGCAGCAAATAATATGTAAGGCAATATAGTGATGAAGTCTATGGTCCCTAACTCATTAGTGAAGCATCTGAGACCCCTTCGCTACAATACAGCCCTCCCATTTGAGTAAAAAGCCTTTTTGAATAATGGTTGTTGTGGGTTTTCCGGGCTGTATTGCCATGGTCTTGGCATTGTAGTTCCTGACGTTTCGCCAGCAGCTGTGGCTGGCATCTTCAGAGGTGTAGCACCAAAAGATAGAGATCTCTCAGTGTCACAGTGTGGAAAAGATGTGGCAGGTCATTTATATCTACTCAGGAGGGGTGGGACTGAGCTGAGTCATCCTGTAAGAGTTTCCCAGGGTGTGGAATGCTAATGGCGGGAGGCTTCACTGTATCCTGAGGAGGTTCTTTTGCATATGGATTGGTGCTTGATGTGCTAATCTTCTCTGCAGGGCTATTGTCGGGTGTGGAGTGTTTTGTTAGCCTGGTGTTTTTCAGAACTGGAAACCATGCTCTGTTCATTCTTAAGGTTTCTTCTTTTCTGTTGAAGTTTTCCTTATGCTTGCGACTTTCAATGGCTTCCCTGTGCAGTCTGACAAAGTAGTTGGAAGTGTTGTCCAGTATTTTGGTGTCCTGGAATAAGATACTGTGCCCTGTTTGAGTTAGGCTATGTTCAGCCACTGCTGATTTTTCCGGTTGTCCAAGTCTGCAGTGTCTTTCATGTTCTTTTATTCTTGTCTGGATGCTACGCTTTGTGGTCCCGATGTAAACTTGTCCACAGCTGCAGGGTATACGGTATACTCCTGCAGAGGTGAGGGGGTCTCTACTGTCTTTTGCTGATCGTAGCATCTGTTGTATTTTTCGGGTGGGTCTGAATACCGCTTGGAGGTTATGCTTTTTCATAAGCTTTCCCATCTGATCAGTAATTCCTTTGATATATGGCAAAAACACTTTTCCTGTAGGAGACTGTTTTTCCTTGGTTGTTTGATTCATCCTGGGTTTGATTGCTCTTCGGATTTCATTTCTGGAGTAGCCATTCGCCTGAAGTGCGTGGTTTAGATGATTAATTTCCTCATTGAGAAAGTGTGGCTCACATATCCGTCTTGCACGATCCACTAATGTTTTCATTATGCCTCTTTTCTGTCGGGGGTGGTGATTGGAGTTTTTGTGTAAGTACCGATCAGTGTGAGTTGGTTTCCTGTAGACCTTGTGACCTAACTGAAAGTTTGCTTTGCGGATGACCAAGGTATCCAGAAATGGGAGTTTTCCCTCGATTTCTTTCTCCATTGTGAATTGTATGTTCAGGTGGATGTTGTTGAGATGATTCAAAAACCCCATCAATTCTTCCTCCCCATGGCTCCAAATGATAAATGTATCATCCACAAACCGAAACCATACACTAGGTTTGTGGGGTGCTGATTCTAGAGCTGTTTTTTCAAAATGTTCCATGTAGAAGTTTGCTATAACTGGGCTGAGAGGGCTCCCCATGGCCACCCCATCTATCTGTTCATAGAATTCGTTATCCCATTGGAAGTAACTGGTTGTCAGACAATGATGGAATAAGGCTGTTACATCCTCTGGGAAAATTCCTGTAGAAGACATCATTGCAAATGTAGAAGCTGCCATTCGTCATCTACCTGAAGAGGAAGCTGAGGAAATAAGAGGAGAGACAGCCAGGATTCTACGAAAGAAAAAGCTTCCCACCAGCAATATAACACACAAGGAGAGAGATGCCATCAAGACCCTCAATGCAGATCCAGACATCATCATTCTACCAGCTGATAAAGGCAATGCTACAGTGATCATGCAAACAGAGGAATACAAAAAGAAAATAAAGGAACTACTGGACCCCTCCACCTACAAAAAACTAAAACGAGACCCCACCTGCAAAATCACCAGGCTAACAAACGCGCTGATCAAGAATTCCTCACTACATCCCGATACGCACAGAAAACTATGCAAGACAGAAGCACAGCCACCTAGACTATATGGACTCCCTAAAATACATAAGGATTCAGTCCCACTCCGACCCATCGTGAGTGCCATTGGTTCACCGACATACAAATTAGCTAGACATCTGGCCGATCTCCTGCAGGACCACATCGGGAAAACCTCGTCTTACATCAAAGATTCAGCAGATTTCATCAACAAAATCAGTTCTCTGAAACTCAATCCACAAGACATACTGGTCAGTTTTGATGTTGTATCCCTGTTTACCAAGGTTCCAGTAAAAGACACTATTGCACTTATTAATCAGATTTTCCCAGAGGATGTAACAGCCTTATTCCATCATTGTCTGACAACCAGTTACTTCCAATGGGATAACGAATTCTATGAACAGATGGATGGGGTGGCCATGGGGAGCCCTCTCAGCCCAGTTATAGCAAACTTCTACATGGAACATTTTGAAAAAACAGCTCTAGAATCAGCACCCCACAAACCTAGTGTATGGTTTCGGTTTGTGGATGATACATTTATCATTTGGAGCCATGGTGAGGAAGAATTGATGGGGTTTTTGAATCATCTCAACAACATCCACCTGAACATACAATTCACAATGGAGAAAGAAATCGAGGGAAAACTCCCATTTCTGGATACCTTGGTCATCCGCAAAGCAAACTTTCAGTTAGGTCACAAGGTCTACAGGAAACCAACTCACACTGATCGGTACTTACACAAAAACTCCAATCACCACCCCCGACAGAAAAGAGGCATAATGAAAACATTAGTGGATCGTGCAAGACGGATATGTGAGCCACACTTTCTCAATGAGGAAATTAATCATCTAAACCACGCACTTCAGGCGAATGGCTACTCCAGAAATGAAATCCGAAGAGCAATCAAACCCAGGATGAATCAAACAACCAAGGAAAAACAGTCTCCTACAGGAAAAGTGTTTTTGCCATATATCAAAGGAATTACTGATCAGATGGGAAAGCTTATGAAAAAGCATAACCTCCAAGCGGTATTCAGACCCACCCGAAAAATACAACAGATGCTACGATCAGCAAAAGACAGTAGAGACCCCCTCACCTCTGCAGGAGTATACCGTATACCCTGCAGCTGTGGACAAGTTTACATCGGGACCACAAAGCGTAGCATCCAGACAAGAATAAAAGAACATGAAAGACACTGCAGACTTGGACAACCGGAAAAATCAGCAGTGGCTGAACATAGCCTAACTCAAACAGGGCACAGTATCTTATTCCAGGACACCAAAATACTGGACAACACTTCCAACTACTTTGTCAGACTGCACAGGGAAGCCATTGAAAGTCGCAAGCATAAGGAAAACTTCAACAGGAAAGAAGAAACCTTAAGAATGAACAGAGCATGGTTTCCAGTTCTGAAAAACACCAGGCTAACAAAACACTCCACACCCGACAATAGCCCTGCAGAGAAGATTAGCACATCAAGCACCAATCCATATGCAAAAGAACCTCCTCAGGATACAGTGAAGCCTCCTGCCATTAGCATTCCACACCCTGGGAAACTCTTACAGGATGACTCAGCTCAGTCCCACCCCTCCTGAGTAGATATAAATGACCTGCCACATCTTTTCCACACTGTGACACTGAGAGATCTCTATCTTTTGGTGCTACACCTCTGAAGATGCCAGCCACAGCTGCTGGCGAAACGTCAGGAACTACAATGCCAAGACCATGGCAATACAGCCCGGAAAACCCACAACAACCATCGTTCTCCGGCCGTGAAAGCCTTCGACAATACACCTTTTTGAATAGTTCGGTTTTGCATCATTTATGAAAAACCAGGAGAGTGGGGGCTATTCTGACTTCCTCAGGCAGGTCATTCCACAGGATAGGTGCCACCACAGAGAAAGCCTGTGCACGGGCTGCTGCTGACTTCTCCTGTGTGCAGCCTGGCACCTGTAGGAGACCATGTTCAGATGAGTGAAGCTGCTGTGGAGGAACATAGGGAGGGAGGCAGTCCTGTAGGTATGCCGAACCAAAGCTGTGAAGGATTTTATATGTAATAACTAATACCTTGAACTGAGCATGGTAACTGATAGGTAGCCAATGGAGCGACTGTAGGATGGGAGTGATATTCATGCTCCTGCTCACTCCTGATAACAGTTGAGCTGCAGCATTTTGCAATAATTGGAGCCTCCTAGTTAACTTAGATAGGAGACCTATGTATAGAGCATTACAATAGTCAAGCCTTGATGTTACCATAGCATGGATCCAAGTGGCCAGGTCAGCCGTGTCAAGATAAGAAGCCATCTTCCAGGCCAGAGTGAGGTTGTACTAAGCATTTTTTGCCACTGCCTTAACTTGTTTTTCTAGTAATAATGCTGGATCCAGTATAACCCCTAGGCTTTTAACTGAGTCTGCAAGGATCCGACGAACTCCATTGAAAGTGGGGAGTACAATGTTCTTCAAGATCTCTGCTTTCCCAACAAGCATCGCTTCAGTCTTGTCTGGGTTCAGTTTCAATTCGTTGTTTTTCAACCATTTCACCACGGCTGTCAGGCAGCAATCTAAGATTTCCACTGCATCCTGTGGGGACCTGGATAGCGAGATATAGAGTTGGGTGTCATGTGCATATTGATGACATCCAACTCCATAGCTGCGAATGAGTTCTAAAGGATTTACGTAGAGGTTGAATAACATGGGAGAAAAGATTGCGCCCTGCGGAACCCCGCAAGATAGTTCCCATACTGGAGATAGTTGCTCTCCAATGGCCACCCTTTCAGTCTGCTCCAGGAGAAAGATTTAAACCAGTCCAGGTCACATCCTTTGATGCCCACTTCTGTTTCTAAATGCCTCAACAGGATGGCATGGTCTACTGTGTCAAAAGCTGCAGATAGATCCAAGAGAAGCAATAAGGAGGCACGGCCTTTGTCTATATTCAGACGGAGATCATCCACTAATGCTTTCTAAGATGATTAATTGCAGGACCCTAACTTTATGTTATATTATTGTTGGTCTGAGGAAATGAGGTTCCTTATTTCCTTCTTGCTTTTATAATTGAGATACCTAATCAGTATTTATTACGGTCATTTACCAGCATAACTTAGAATCAAACAATTCAGTTACCATCAGTTGTTAAAAACAGCCACCAACAGGTTGCACTAGAGAAAATAATTAGGTATAAATGAATGAAAATGGATAGGTATGTCAACATATTCAGTAAAAAATTTAAAATTGTGCCTAGTAATTAGTATCCCCCCTCAATGGTGGCTTGAAGTAAGTTAGCCACTTCTGTATTTTGGGTGTTCTGTCGGGCTTTGCAAATAGCTGCACAAAATTTTGCAGTTGCTGTTGTTAGCTGTATTTTCTTGCCCATAAGCAGCATTTACACCTGAGCTTTGCTTGAGCAGTCTGACAAGCTTTCAAGAAAGGGGGCTATATACTTTAGATGGACTTTTTGGTGGAGAGGGCAGTGGAGTAAAATGTGCTTTTGTTGTTTCCACTGCTCCTCTTCTACAAGGGCATAGTCTCTTTTCTTGTAACACCTCTCTACTTGTGCTGAGGGAAAAGCTTGCCATCTGGTGAGAGTGAGAGCTCTCCGCTGTTTGGTGAAATTGAGATACCCTTCTCATTAAAGAATTGATTCAAAATTACGTTAAGAAATTTCGAAACTTACACCAGTCATCTTCTAACCAAGTACAATCTACCCTGATTGATGACAGCTCTGCAAAGATTTCAGGTACAATTGTTCTCTAAGTTCCGTAATTTTGACCGTTACTTGAGGATAATTTGAGATAAGTATATAGAATAGGCCCTTACAAAGTCAGACATGGGAGCTTCCCAAAATGGCAGCCCCGTATAGAGTTCTCAGTCTTATATTTAGTTCACCTTGTCTCATGTCTTAGTTTTCTTATTTCTTTGGGTTATTGTAATGCAATTTCTCCTATCTCTGCTTGTGGTTGAGCCAGAGGATAGCATCTGCACATGGAATAAGTTGAAATTGTTGCTAGGAAGGGAGGAATGTGACATGAAGTTGCCATTACAGCAGCAGACCTTCGCAGGGGGGAGGCGGCTCTGGGTCTAACCTCCTGTATGCAAAATGTGTTCTGCCTCTGTGGGCTAGTGTACCTTCTTAAAGGCAAGTCACCTCTGGGAATATATTTGTCTTGCATTATTCTTTTGACATTTTGCACAGCAAGATCATCGTGACTCTTAGGGAAGGATCTGTTACATGCTGAGACCTTGAATCACTAAGTGAAACAAGATGCTTTTTTTTGTCACTGCAGCTTGTGTGATTATTTGGAGGCTGGAAACAAACAAACTTGGAGGTTTGCATCACTGTTAATTGTAAAACAATGATCCAGTGGTATGGTGAAACTGATATAGAAATCATTTTTTAAAAACTTTATTGCCCTGACATGGATGGGCCAGGATGAGGCTGATCTCATCAGATCTCAGAAGCCAAGCAGGGTTGGCTCTGGATTTTGGATGGAACACCACCAAGGAAGTACGGGGTCACTACGCAGAGACAAGCAATAGCAAACCACCTCTGAACGTCTCTTGCCTTGAAAACCCTGCAGGGCTGCCATAAGTTGGCTGCAACTTGACAGCACTTTACACACACAAAAAAAACTATTGGCACATAGTGATAAAGTTATTGCTTGAAGGAAGGCAAGTGTTATAAGCTTGGTAAACATTTAGGATTATGCATAGATTGTTAGGCGTTCCTGTTTGTAGACTCTTACACCCAATGTAGTTAACAGAGTAAATGGTAGTACAAGAAGGCTAAAGTAAGGAAATGCAAGCCTCCTAATGAAGGACTTACTCCTCCTTTGGAGTAATCTTACTGAAAGGTATTTATGTAGCTTGCCTCATTCCATGAGCTTCTAAAAATTCCTTGTTGGGTTATATATAACACATCATTCTGACTAGCCTGTGGAATGGACCAGCTAACAGTATAATAGATATTAAAACTAGCAGTGTGCAATCCAGATCTGGGATTTTGGGGGTGAAATGGATTTTTGCCAATCTGGCTAAATCCAGCTTTCCCAAATCAAATAAGAGAATCTGAGATCCCAGATCTAGACTCCTGAGCAAATCTGAGAAATGTGGCTTCAGCCCCTGGCTCGTTCTTTCCTGGGCTTCTGTCTTTTTTTTCCTGAGAGGGGAGGGAGAGGGACTGAGACAGGAAGGAGGGAGTGGCCAGTGCATACGGGAGTTCTCCTTTTCTGCCTGGCTTCTGTGCGTGACACTGATTCAGTTGGGCCAAGTTGCAACAGTATTCCTTGCTTCAGTTTGGTTTGGGTGGAATTCTCTGTTTTGAAACGATTCTCTAGTTTGATGTTGGGCCCCTTGATTCCCTTTGGTTCTGTGAGGAGTTCATCCATTCTTGTGCTTCAGTTTGGTTCTGTTTGGCTTCCTCTTGCATTTGGGAGTCTGCCTTCAGCCATTGACAGCTTGCCGCTGTGTATTTCTTCCTGAGAGCCTGCTTGGAATTGTTTCCCTTTAAGAAACAATGGAAAGTGGCTGGGGGGGGCACCTTTGCTTGAAAAATGTCATCCCCAGCGTCCATGATAGCCCCCAGATAGTTTCCCCCAATAATGGCTGAATAAATCAGAGAATCTTTCCCAAATTTTGGGAATCCTGTTGTTTTTTTTTTTTGGAGATCCCTGAAACCCAGATATGGATTTCCTGGATTTTTTGGGGTGCATATCCCTAATTAAAAACCTTCAAAACGCTCTTGATCCTCTACAGTGATTGCAAATAGAGTACTTTTCTGTATGCTAAGTGAGCATGAATAATAATAATAATAACTGCGCTTATATACCGCTCTTCTAGACATGAGTACCTTACCCAGAGTGGTGAACATGAATGCCCAGGGAGCTTATAGAATAACTGGACAGTGGCTAGCTAGAGATTTTTGTTGGGGATTTTTTGGGAGTACTACTTTTTGCATTGTATCCTGTGGAATTGAGTAAATGCAAGTACAAATATATTATCACCTTGTATAGTTTATAGGATGAGCCTAAGCTGTTGCACTGTGAAATTGTAGTTGAATGGTAAGATTGCGGCTAAAATTATTGCAAATAAAACAGTCTTGAGTTAATGTATATGCTTTGGTTTATATTGTACCATTAATATTTAAAATGTGAATTTGAATTCTTTTCAGTTATCTCCGTTTAGTGTGTGTTGATAATTCCATAGTGAGAGTCTCTAAGAATATGATTAACCCAGAGGGTCATCTTATAATGTAATTATTAATGATTGATTCTGTTTATCCTTGAAATCAATAAAAAAAGCAAAATTGCTTGGCATATATTTGGGGTGGATTTCTTACATTTGGTAAACATGACAACTAGTATTGGCTTTCTATATTAAAACACGTTTGAGGAATCTAAAGTATGTGGCTTAGTTTTTAATAATTATGGCGATATGCGGTGGTTCTTACATGACATATGTTAATATGGCCAATAGTGTTAACATCTCCTGCCACTAATAGTTAGGGTGGGGATGTATAGTAATTGATCTTCCTGGGAGTGCTGTAATGTAAAAACAATTCAGGCTGTTTGAAGTATATTTTACAAGTGTGCATTGGGCCTTTGGGATGTTACATTGAAAAACCCAATTGTACAGTTACCATGGGAACCCAATTAGAATAGATTGCTTGGGTTTTTAGTCTTTTCATCTTGACCAAAAATCTAATGTACTTTAAATGTTTTCATATGGAATTTTATTCATAGTGTGAATTGATGTAATAATAGCTTTTATTTGAATACTAATATCAGACAGTATCAAGTATTCTGTGTATCAGCATTTCCCTTCTTTGCAGAGAGATATTCTTTCAGCTAGCATACGTATATTTAAACTAGTGTTAACTGTACTATGTTCTGTTTCATTGTGCTCATATTTAGAGATTTAATCCTACTTTTATGCTTAAATTGTTGGGGGAGGGGTTAACAATTTGGAAATTCCTCTTCAAAATAGTGAGAGGTTAGTTAGCTTTGGGACTCTTGTTTTACTTAAGTCTGTAACTAGATAAATAGTATACTGCTTGCTTGGTCCTGAACTATCATCAATCTAGGGCTACAACACTACTCCTTTGTAGTGCTGGATGCTGAGGCATTGATTGAGCAGGCCAGGTAGCAGTTCATCTGGCTCTTATCCTAGATGTACAGTGTGGGGAGTATTTTTATTGCCCTCTCCCTGTTTACTATATGGCGAGAACAGGAAAGGGGAGGATGGGCACGTCATAGTATTTACCTTGCCCAATTTTTATTACACTATCCAGAATAATCTGAACCTTGTGGTCTGCCCTCTGCAGATCAGGGCAACCACCACCATTTTAGGGGGAGGGGCCTGTTTTAAAAATGCCGTGGAGTCCTGTGGCATGAGGGGATTAAGTCATTTTGTTTCCCTCCTGCAGCTTTTCAAGTACCATCCCCCTCCCCTCGGGTGGAGGGGAGGGGGATGACGACAAGATCATCTGTCCCCCTTACCACCATTTTAATGGTCAAATTCTTCCTTAAAATGGTGGCAGCCATGGGTCAAACCTGTGGCAGCTGTAACATCTGGTTTGGCCCTCAGAGTCTTTTTAAGGGGTATATGTAATTTGTTGGAAATAGAGGAAATACTTTCCTTTCAATTCTAGTACAACCATCTGTCAGACCTTTTTTTAAGCTTGATTGGGGGGTAGGGGTGGGATTTTGGATAGGAAGACAAACTCCTCATGTATCTCCCGGCAGTAACTAACCCCTCCTCAAAGAAGACTTCCATACTCAAGCGGTTCACGTATTCCAATTCTCTCCCATTCCTTAAAAAGAAACAAGCTTATACTCAACTTGGGGTTGGACTAGATGACCCTAGAGGGGCTTCCAATCCTATGATTCAACTGCCCTCAACATTCCATTGCTCCTGGAAGCCTGTGAGCGTGCATCTGATTGGTGTTTTCATTGTTTTTTTTAAAATTCAGCATATCTGTAAAAATCCCTACCTTTTTGAGGATGGTCCTAGTTTGCTGCTTTACTGACAAGTATAGGACTATCACTGATGGAAGGAGTATTATTTACAAAATCAGAAATAAGGGAAAGGAATGTTCATCCTGTCTGTAGAAAAGTAATGGAATTAAAAGACTGAAAGGTAGATTAAGTAAGAAAGATATGTAAGAACATAAATTGCTAAAGGAAAGATGTGGGGTCTCTTCTGGAAAAGATTATTTAAGTTGGAAATGTTTCAAGATTAAAGTAGCCTTGGTTAGGGCAGGCCACTGAAGTTGATGACTTGCACCTTCTAACTGCACAGGTCACAGTAAAGGTTTTAAAATACCATGTTATTAGTTTTAAAAAAATGATTGGAGTAGCTGGAGTTCCTTTTTCCCAGTTAATTTTTTTTAAAGCTTCATTTTAACTTTTGTGGAAAGCACAAGACCTCTGTCTAATGGTATTTTAAACTTTGAAATACTGAACAATGATTATTAGTTGAAAGTATGAAGCAAAGGTGGAAGTGGAATTTCTACAGGAGATAATTTCTATATACATGCATATTTGTGAAGGCCTGTGAGGGATAGGGAAGATAGAATCCCAGCCCCACTCCTTTTCACAGAATATTTTAATGGTGATCTAATAAAAATACCTTCGAAGATTTTCCTCTGAAGCATGAGGCTGAGTTCTGGTTTCAGCCATATTTTACTACTTTTTCACTCATGCTGTGATCTCTGTTAGAGGCACGCTAAGGCACTTCTAATGTCCAGCTGTGAAAGCAGAGCTGTAGCTTGCTTTGGAACAGATTCCGACATCATTCCTTGATCTACCAAGCAGAGAATGCACTCTGCCTCAGTTGGTTTGGCAAATAACAACACAGCACTTGGAGCTGTATCTGACTGTGTGAATTGTTAAAGCATCCATGACATTCTAGCCATCCAAATGGCTACCAGAAATTTTTTTACTCCTTACTCAGGAACGTCGTTAATCATTTTAAACCAAGGTTCTTTTCTAATACGTTCAAAATATATTTAATCGTCATTAATTTATATGGCGTTCAATTGAAGTGCCATTGTTCAGGATTTGAATATCCATTGTCGACAAGAAAAAAGAAAAAAAATGGCATGTTGTCTGCATAGATTCTGTGTAGAGGTGGCTGAGGTAGTTCAGTTAGGACACTACCTATTGGTGTGACTGGGTCGTGGTGGTAGCATGTGTGGAAATACGCTGTCTTTGGCTTGGATCCAAAGTGTTTAGTGGGTGGATCTTCCATCTATAGAAGCATGACTACAGATCACCTCCAACTGTTGTCCTCTCTTTGCCCCCAATGTTGTTCTTACCTTATCTACAAGAATAAGAACAACACTTGGGGAGTATTTTGGGGTGTAATAGGAGAGGGGACGTGAGAAAGGCACACTTCATAGAGGGAAAAATGTCTTTCTATGGAAATGCCCCAGTAGATTTAGCCTCTTGTGACAGAAGGGAGCTGATATGCTTCTCTTAATTTCCAGTTGGGCTGGAGAAGAAAATTCTAAGGTTGAAGAGAACCAATGGCAATAATAGGTGAAATACTTTGTTGTTTACACAGTGAGAAGAGTAGCTTGTAAATGTGGGAAAATGAATTTCCTCTGTATCTCATTAGAGCACTAGCTTTAATGAGCAGCAAGAGCATTTGCTTCACGGTTGGAACATTTTTTGATCCCTTTACCTACTTCTATATTTGTTTCTTATGCTAAATGATGCCTGTACTTGTGACTGCTGTTTGGTCACAATGCACTCCCAAACTGCTCACAGAATAATATCAGTTTTAAATATACGCTAGGAATGAACATCAGCAATACGAACAAATGTGATGTATTAAAGCACTAAAACGTTAATAATAACGTTAATAACATTAGATTTATATACTACCCATCAGGATAACTTAACACCCACTCAGAGTGGTTTACAAAGTATATTATTATTATCCCCACAACAATCACCCTGTGAGGTGGGTGGGGCTGAGGAGAGCTCTGGACAGTTGTGACTGACCCAAGGTCACCCATCTGGCTTCAAGTGGAGGAGTGGGGAATCAAACCCAACTCTCCAGATTAGAGTCTCGTCGCTCTTAACCAATACACTAAACTGGCATGTATATGTTATGACATTCAGTATGTAGAGACCTGTGACCTAGTTCTCACTGGTGTAGTAAGCTTGTGAGTTAAAAGTACCACTTTTGGATTGTGAGTGAGTGTTTATATCTCTCTCCCCATCTTTCCACGCTGAAGAGTAGCATTTTGGAGAGAAGGGTTGTCTAGAACTCTTCTCCAAGATGTGTGGATGGAATTTGGTGTATGTGGGATTCCATCCCAGGAGCCTGCAATCCAGCTGCAGGTTTACTACTTCCATGAGAACAAGAGCTATGTTGTTTATTACACAGTGTTCTATGGATTGCGTGTGTACTATCCTGTTAGTTTCCAGGAGGAGGTGGACAAATTATCCTTTCTTCTCCCATAATGCTGTGCAGATCTTTGAGGGTGTGCCATTGCACCAGCTGGGAGCTACTGAACACTAGCTTACTTATGCCTGAATATATCTGCTGACAAAATGGCAGGTTGCAACTCTTTCCTTTTAACAGATGTAGGGCTTTTCTTTTGTTGTCCCTTGCCAAGTTTGGTTAAGGTACACCTCCTTCCACATTTATAAGCATCTCTCTCCACACCAATTCTTTTTTCTGTGGGAATGTGGGAAATTCAAAATCACATTTTCCTTCTTGTTCGTTGGCAGGAGGAGAATTCAGGAGGGGAGATGCTGTAATATAAGGGTTAAGTGGCCAGGATGCAAATCAGCACTCTGCTGGTTCAAATCTCACTACTGCCATGAGCTCAGCAGCTGGCCTTGGATCAGCCACTTCTCTGAGTCTCAGCTCTTCAGCTGTATTGTGGGGATAATAATAACAACACTGACTTAGTTCAGTGCTCTGAGTGGGGTACTAATCTGTCTAGAAGAGTAGTATATCGGCACAGTTACTGTTTTTGTTGAGTTTAGCTTATCACTTAAGATCTGGCACTTGACCTCTGATATTCCCATTTCAACATGGCTTTGAGTGCTGAACTAAGGCATAGGTGATAGCAAATTTGGAATTTGCTAAGGGAACTATGCATATCTCTCAGGGGAAGGAGAAGAAATTTCATTACCATTTTTTGTTTGTGGAATACAAACATTTTTAAAAAACCAAGAAAATAAATGGCAAACTGTGTGTGAAACTCCTTGTTTGGAGTGTAAACTAAAACCTAAAACCTCACTGTTGACTTTGATTGTGTTGTTGCAACCCTTTTTGCCATCTTTTAACTGTAGAATAGTTTTTTTAAAAAATGCAAGATGGTTGGTGAGGTAAAAAAAAAAGATGGTGGCACTGAAGAAAAATGACATAAATGCAATAAAAAAACCCTTGTTCTTTTCATGCAAGTGTAGTAATGGATGGGATTCGTAGAAGGTGGCTGGCGAAAAATGTAAAAGGGTGTTTCCTGGAGTGTGGTTTTTGGATTATTATTGACTTTTTCTCCATTGGGGAAAATAGAAATCCCCCCTCTTTAAAAACAAACTGAGACATGAGGGCTGGAGACTATAGTACAAGAGACGGTGTCGCTTCTATATATTTAAAGTGTAGTTTCTGGTTATGGGTTTATGTTTTTTTCCCTAAGGAAAACTCGTGCTGAGTTGTAGACTAGAAAAAATTATTGGTGTTAATTTGGAGGGTGGGGAGAGGAACGGAACTAATTTTAACCAGTTCCAAATAGGTTTCAAAATTCTGGTCTTAGATCACAAAGACAAATGGTGTATTTTTCATATGTTCATTCATGCTTTCAGTAGCAGTTAATTCTTTCCATCAGATCTGATATAAAATTTAATGAATAAGGACCTTTTTAAAATTACATTAAAAACGTGTAAATGATCAGTACATTTTAGAATAAATTTTGGTTCCTGAAATTGAACTGAGCAAGAGTCCAGTAGCACCTATAAGACTAACAAAATTTGTGGTAGAGTATGAGCTTTCGTGAGCCACAACAACTCACTTCTTCAGATACCCACCTTGAAATTGAACTGCCTTGGGAAATATTGTGATTGCCTCCTTGAAATTATTCCTTTTCTAAAATATGCTTAGTAGAGCAGTGGAACAAAAGGTTCTTCCCTTCTCACCGTTTTATCTGTTAAATCTAGGTCTTAGCTGGTTATACTACCTGTACTAAACTGGGTTAGCATGATTAAAAGGGGATATGATTTCTATTTAGGCTGCTCAGAGCTCTTTATTTTTAACACACATTTAACTAAAACACTGGGGAGAAGTCCACTTCTTGTTAAGAATTCAACATCCCCACCCATCTAATTAAGATCTGAAAATACTCCCTGTACATGTTTCTGCTTAAGCGAAGAAAGACCTCCAGCAAACAAAATGAAGCCTAACTTCTGGATCCTTATGTGTGGACAGACTCATTCAGAGGGCTCTTCCTGGTTCATTTACTTGGAAACAAATTCTGTTGAAATAATTAGTTCATACAAATGCAAGCTTACCGTTGTTAGTATGTTTTGTAAGCCAAAATATCTTGACTTGCCAGGTGTAATGAGTTAAGTCTTGCTTGTCTTCAGCATGTGATCAGAAATCCAGAGAGTGCTAACACTTTTACCATTGTAAAGTGGGTAAATGATACATGCAAACTGTAATTGTCCATATTCATGCTTGCTATAAGTATGATTAAAAATGGAATGTAACAGAAAGAGAGTTCCAGAAATGTGGTAGTATTTTAAAGTATACATTATAAAGTAGTATAAAACTACTTACTAGGAAATAATTTCATATTATTCTGATGGTACTTGTTTCTGGGTAAATTTGATGTGGGATTGAATTTCACACTGCTGCTAAGTATTACTTGCAGCAGTATTTTATTAAAAATTTCAACCATGTGTATTTTGTTGTTCTGTTGCATTCCTTAGAACACCATTATATTGCTTAATCTAAGCATAGAAACAAATATGTATGTTCAAAAGGGAAAGGGATATTTAATAAGTTAGATTACAGTGTATTTTAAGTAATATTTTTACAAACTTTTAGTTGAATTTAAGCATGTTGTTGTCTGATGAATCCCTAGTTTACAGGGCAAGTGATGAGAGAAGTCCTTCTCATTGCATCTGTTGATTGTGACTCATTGCAGATGATAGATGACCTACTGAACTTCAGAATTCCTGTTTGTTAGCAAGAAAATAAAGTTCCCATCCTCTGTTTTGATACTGCATACCCTAAAACTGAATCCATTTTTGGTGTGATTTCATATGGAAATGGAATAAATTTCATGACCGTACTATTTTGTTCAGATACTTGCAGAATGTAGATAGAGAGATACACACATTTCCTCCTAACAAGGTTCTCCCCTCCCCTCTTTTTCATATACAGAGCTCCTTAAGATGGCATCAAGATTGGATCAAAAAGTAAGTTACTATTGAAAAAAAGGCACATTTAGGCAAAGAATTTGCATAACATAGTTGGTTTCTTTCCCCAGTGTCCAGCAGTCAGTGTTAAAAATCCAGTTGACAAGATTGATGCTGCATTGTAAATCTCAGTAGCTCTGTCATGGTTGGTAACAGGCAGCAGTGGACCTTTCCGCATCACATATCTATCTTCTACAGAGCATAACCTAATTGAATATTGTAGTCGTTTTAGGGTTAACAGAACTGTTTTCCGTTGTTCTGTGACTAGTTGAATCTTCTTTTTAAAACAGACGTTTTCCTTTTATCTGAATTAAAAACATGATACTAATGTTAAAATCATTTTTTGCAATAATTTTAAATTGTACAGTTTCCCATATTGTATAAAATGTCTGCTTAAATAGCAGTAGCTTAAAATCCATCTGATTTGCCATACTTTACATAAGCATACCTAAAAGTTGTACACGTATTGTGCTTTTGCACTACTTTTTCTCTCTTTGTTCTTGAGATTTGCTCAGTTGCTGTACCTGTCATCTTAAAGGCACATATCCTAGATAAGTCAACAGGGTTGTTGTGTTAGTTACTGTGGAGTAATTGATAAAATTTGTAGGACGCCATTGGGTCCTGTAATTGTATTTCCTGGCAGAGCTGGCATCTGGGTCTGTTGCATCAACTACACTGTCTCTGGCTCTTACAACTGCTCATCCTCCAATGTGATATATGCCCTCATGTGCCAACAATGTCCATCTGCTTTGTACATTGGACAAACCAGCCAACCTCTGCTCAAAAGAATAAATGGACACAAATCTGACATTAAAAATGGCAACATCCAGAAACCAGTGGGAGAACATTTCAATCTACCAGGACATTCCATCAAGGACTTTAAGGTCACTGTAGTTCAAAAGAAACCTTTCAAAAACAAAATCCAGTGGGAAGCTGCTGAATAGGAATTCATATGTAAATTTGACTCAGTCAAGCTGGGATTGAATAGAGACTATGAATGGTTATCTCATTATCAGAAGTAACTGACTTCCTTAACAGAAGCAAACGGATCTCCATATCAGAAGCTACTGTTTGCATCTACTCCGCCTACTTTGCATCTACTCAGAAGCAAACTGATCGCCATATCAGAAGCTACTGATTGCACCTACTCCCCCCTCCCCTCTCCACCTATATATCTGACCAGTTTCTTCTTGCCCTCCATGCATCTGACAAAGAGAACTGTGATTCTCTAAAGCTTATGCTACAATAAAGTTGGTTAGTCTTAAAGGTGCTACTGGACTCTTTTTGATTTTGCTACTACAGACTAACACGGCTAACTCCTCTTACATAAGAAAGGTTCCAAGCTGGGTGTTGATAGAGAGGAAAAAACATGATCTTTAATCCATGTACTAGACCAGTGGCCACAGGAAAGCCTGTTCTTGAGGATGTGACTTAATCACCTCTAAGAACTATTTATACTATTTATGGTGGCATGGAGAAAGGGCTGCTCATCAGTTTAAAATCTAGATAGTGCTGCTGACCTGAGACTTCCACTGATATTCCCACCCCACTACCCAGTGCAGAAGCATGCCATACTGCTTCCTTAGAATATAAATTATTTATTATTATTTATTAAATTTCTATCCTGCCTTCCTCACCCTTTTCACATTCGAACTTTAAAGCATTTCAGTATCTGTTCTGCTTCCTATATTTGCAGGAGTTTCACACTTGCAAGGTAATCATGGGATGCAATACCAGTGTTTGTTTGCGGTATCTCTGATTTTTCCTCCTGCGGACATACCGTGATGTTATTTTGAAGCCACTGCCCAGTCGCAGCCGGCGCGATTAATGTCAGTGTGAACCCTATACTCCCCTTCTGCTTCTCTTCTCCCCCCTCTCCTTTTCTCCATGAGCTGATTGGTCTGTGCAGAATTAACCACTCCTATCCTCCTCAGCTCTCTGAACTCCTTTTCTGCCATTTTTTTCAGTAAAGTGAGGCAAGGGTCATAAGGTTTCTTCTCTGTTGGGTTCCTTCCTCTCGGGTATGCAGGCACTCTTTTTTTTTCCCAAAGCCAGGAACGATTCCTAACCTTGTTTCTTATTCCCTGCTGGCTTTAAAAGCCAGGAAAGGGTTAAATGGCTGCTTTCCCCTTCCTCCCTCTAGGGTATGTGCACACACTCTTTATTTTTCCCCCCAAAGCCAGGAAAGTGTTGTAATTCCTCATTTCTCCTGGATTTAAAAGCCAGGCAAGAGTTAAATGGCTACTTTTCCCTCCCTCCTTGTGTCTTCTGCCAATGTTGAAAAAAAAAACATTTTGCAGGGCTCTTTGCAATTCAAAGAGGCAGTGAAGGAAAGAAGCAGCAGTATTTTAACCCTTTCCTGGCTTGGCTTTTTAAAAAAAAATGAGAGTGGTACATGTTTTCCCCCAGAACTCTGCTGCCAATTGCCTCTCCAGTGGGCAGGGGACAGCCCGATCAGCAAAAGTGGGAGGGGATGGATTCCAGCATTGCAACGTTACTACGCATACTCAAAGTTAAAAAAAAAAAAAAGTACGTGGTGAATTGCAAAGCTCCGAAAGCCCAAAACTGCACCAAGGCTTCAAAGCCAGTCTAAAATGAAAAACAAGATGCCAAATCGAAACTGTATCAGATACTGTGGAACATGGGAGTACCATGCTGAAGCCACTGCGATTGAATGCTCATAAATGGCAGTTTAAACCGTAAGTGCAAAAAGGACCTAAGTTATCTCATGCTCGCGCTTTCTCACTCTCCTTGTAGTAATGATTTCATTTTGCTGCTTTATTTTAAATGTTAAATTTAGATGTTATATTCTTTCAAGAGCATTCAGCGCACAGCTCTAGCTTTGTAGCAGTGAACAAACATGAAGGGACAGAATGTACAGACCAATCAAAATAGAGCATTCCGTATCGGAATACTGGTTTTGATATAGAAAAAATGCACTTCTTTATCCGTTTTGAATGGATATGTCCACGCTTTGGCTATCCATGTTGAAATATTTGGGCTGTGATAAATTGTAATTGCTCCATTCATTCAGTGAAAAATCTATGTAATTCTGTACTTCTGTATTTTCCACTTTGCTCTGTAAATTAAAGGGAGAGGGGAGATGCTACTGGGCAGGACCCTGACATTCTTACCCTGTAACTTCCATTCATCTTTCTCTTCTCCTCAACCTTTGCCATCATTTTAAAAAAATGGAGTGTTTATAATATTAGTGTTCAGCGTTCAATTTTTTGTAGTAAAAAGTAGGATAATACATATAATTAAGGAGAAAATTTTACATTGTATTTTGTGTGAAGTTTGAAAAAAATAGTAGGACAGTTCCTCTGAGGTTGCCTTAGTATTTATTTTAATGAAATCTATTTGGTACTAGAGAAAACTTCCATACTGCCATGTGTTATTCCCTGATTGGAAAATATAGCACAAAATAGGTCTCAGTGTTTTTTAAAAAGTGCATGTTGGGAAGAGGTAGCCAAATAACCACCAGAAAAGAGGCATGGAGAATTTCTTCCCTGCCTTTGGTAATATTTCAAGATGGACTCATTGCTGTCAAGTGTGTGTGTGTGAGAGAATGCACGTGCAGATGTCTAATATTTATATCTGTGTAGGATCTTCAGAGTATTGTGAACTAAATTTAGTTGGGATGCCAGTTATTATAGAACTATTTGTTTGACTTATTTTGAAGCTGACTATTGAAATAGTCCTATTTGTTTATGAGCAGAGTCTAGTGCTGCTTCTCTCTTATTTTAAAAGGGAGAGTTGTCAGTGGTGTTACCCATATTGCTTGGATGAATTTTTATTATTCTCTAGCTCAGACTTTTCAGGTGTAGCTATTTTAGTATTATGGAGGATGATGGATGATGCAGGAAAGTTTCTTTTGAAGCACTTCTGATATTGTGCAATGCACTTGGGGGTCAGCTACACTTGACTGATGCATGATTTATCTGATGTCCCTGCCACTTTCTGAGATAAAGCTGCTATTTTATCAAAAATGCCAGCAACTGTGACTTAGAATTTATATGCCTTCCTTTTGCAAATAATTGCTCTGATTACTTTCCGGTATGGCAATAAAATGATAGAGGTAATTGCACACAAATGTGAGAGAGCACCAAAATACAATAAAATTAACCTGAATTAGCTTGACTTGTCAATGAAGTATTTATGAAATGTATTTTTGCAATAAGGGAGACCAATATTATAGCTGGAAGGTGAGTTATTGCCTTAATGTAATACAGTTTGAAATTTAAAAAAGAGACTGTTACAGTTGAGGGTGATTGTGCTTTTGAAATTAAGTTGAAGTGATTCTTATAATTGGCAGCAATAATGCATTGTGAAGGTAATATCTTTTATTGTGTTATGCCTAGTTGCGTTATCTCTTAGTTTGTTCTGACTTGAGCTTCTCAAAGAGCATAAGAAACAGAAATTTTGTGGATTTTGATAACAGAACATCCTCTTTTGGTTTGCCACGCTGAAGAAGAGTTTATTGGCTTAACATAAAATGAGGGAAAAACTCGCAAACATTATTTGAATTGGTTTTTGTTAAGCCAAATTATCTTCAGGATAGTTCGTAACCCAGCAATTGCACATGTGTGTATGTGTAATTTTTTCCCCAGAATTTGCAGGTAGGTTTATTACCTTACATACAGTTGTGTGCATGTTACACACACATAAGTGGACATGCAGGAGCAGAACTAGTTGCTGTACAGTGTATAGGATTGCAGACTCCAGGTTGTGAAATTCCTGGAGATTTAGGAATGGAACCTGGTGATGGCAGGGTTGGAGGAAGGGAGGTCGCTCAGCAGTGTATAATGTCATACAGTCTGCTGTCCAAAGCAGCCATTTTCTCCAGGAGAACTGCACTCTTTTCTTGAGATCAGTGGTAATTCCAGGAGATCTTCAGGCTCCAACTGGAGGTTTGTAGTCCTCCTAACAGTGTGCTAGTACTCTCTGTGTGTGTGTACAAAGTGAGTGGTGTAGAAAGTTTTGTGAAAATTGCACAAAAGTCTTGTTTATAGATACGATATAAAAACTTTTGAGACTGTCCATAGTCTGTGTTTCTTATTGTGATTTTGGCTGAGAAAAATGCAAGAGAAGCTAGGTAATATTTTAATCCTAATATACTTTCCCCATTAAATAACACAACTAGTTTTACAGTGCAGCCCTAAACATTGTTACTCCCTTCTGCACCCATTGATTTCACTGGCCTTAGATGATGGCATTATAATGAAATGCCACTGCGTGACTAAGGTCCTTACCCAGGATATCTTTTTCTTTTCAACCTTAATGATATATGTTGTTTAGCTTGGTCATGTTCACCCCCACTTTAATCAAGTGTTCTTCTTTCAAGTGGTCATTCTGTAGTGATCACTGAACCGTGAATATGGCTGCCACTCTAAAGAGTGGGAATTCTTACAGGTTTCATTTGACTTTGACTTGGAGCATGTGCTTTCCCCTCACACTGAAATTACAAATTTGAGAATCAGGTACTTTTTAAAACTGCTAGTTTTGCAATTGTAGTGGCACTATGTGGGGATCAAAGAGTGTTACTTATTACTCATTAGTTGTTACTTATCACAGAAGCTATTAGAATTTTCATGGGTAACTCCACCACCAGAATCTTCAGACATTACCTGAGAAGGCAAATCTTATAATAGCCTTTCTTTCATTATGTTGCTATATTAATCATTACCTGGCATCTTTGCTCTTATCATTGCAAGATGTGTGTGTCTGGGTCGTGGGGCAATCAAGCTGGGGAGCTGGCTCCCAGCCCACAACGGGGTACAATTGAAACCTTCGCTGACGGTGAGGAGCCTGGGTGTGACCTTGGATGCCACACTTTCAATGGAGGTCCAGGTCACGACCGTTGCCAGGTCTGCCTTTTTTCATCTTCGACAGGCCAGGCAACAGGCCAGGCCCTGGGACCTGGCCACAGTAATCCATGCAACGGTCACCTCCAGGCTAGACTACTGCAACTCACTCTACACTGGGCTGCCCTTGGGCCTGAACCGGAAGTTACAGCTGGTCCAGAATGCAGCAGCATGCGTCCTTACCAGAACGCCAATCCGAGCGCACATTCATCCTGTGCTCTGCCAGCTGCACTGGCTCCCTTGTGGAGTTCCGGATCCGGTTCAAGGTGTTAACCTTGGCGTTTAAAGCCCTTCATGGACTTGGACCTGCATACCTGCGGGACCGCCTCTTCTATTACGTACCCTGCAGGGTGTTGCACTCTGCAGACAAGCATCTCCTGGTTCTCCCTGGCCCGAAGGACATCTATCTGGCCTCAACCAGGGCCAGGGCTTTTTCTGCCCTGGCCTGGTGAAACGCTCTCCCGCTGGAGATCCGCCCCATGCGGGACCTGTTACAGTTTTGCAGGACCTGTAAAACGGAGATGTTCTGCTGGGCCTTTGGCTGAGTGCCAACGGGTGTCCTCCTTCTTCCATCTAAGACCACCACTACTGGGTCTGCCCTCGGCCATCTGCTATGCCTGTATACGGACTCCCAATATTTGTTCAAATAGCCTGCTCCTGGACTATTTTAATGATTTTAAAAAAATTATTATTGATTTTATGTTTTTGTGATTTTAATGTATTTTTTAATGTTGTTAGCCACCCTGAGCCCATCTGTGGGGGAGGGCAGGGTATAAGTTGAATAAAATAAATAAATTAATTAAGCAACCATTCTCTTCTTTCACCACTCGTCTTTTATGAAGTTCATATGCTTCCCCAAAATGCCCCATGCATGTGCAAAAGACAAAAGGAGCCACCACAGGCTGCAGTTTTTAAAAGTACTATTGTATGATTCCCAAAGCCGTAGAAAAATATTTTTTCTGATGATGATTACATGCTCTATATCAAGGGTGAAAGTAAAACAGTAAGGGCAAATATGGAGTAGCAGTAAGAAACTGCCACCACACTCCAAGCCTGGGGCCCATGAGACAGGTGGTACTGGTAAGTTACTTTCACCTCTGTCTTGCACCCGTGATTCATTATTCCTGTTCAATATGCCACTAATGGGTTTCCCATGTGAATGCTTATACTTTTACTAAAGAGAGAGAAGCCTTTCCACAGTTGTTTTGGACAGAAATTTAACAGAGACTTTAGTAATGCTGAATTTGAACCTGTGCACCTATTTTCCATAAGGTGCTGATGATTTTTTTTCTTTCTAAGTCCTTAGAAAAGGTAAAACTTGGATCTTTCACATTCAGCTCAAGATTCCTCCCATCTCTCAGTGTGTAAGCATCTTTGAACGCACTGCATCTTATTTAGCAGGAAGCAATAGCACAATTTAGTTTAGTTTCTTTGTGAAATAAAGCCTGATCGAAAAGTCTATAAGAGAGCATTGTTGCTGGTTATCTTCTCCTTCCCCCCCATAAATTGTGATTGTAAGAAGAGTGAGGAAGGAGCCATACTTCCTTCCTTCACTTCCCTACTGGGAATCAGAGGAAGCTTCAATAGATCAGCTGTTGTTGAGATGGGAATGGGACAGCAAAGGAAAAATAAAACTGAAACAAAATGAAATACTGCTAAAAGAAGTGTTATAAACCCAATACTCAATAAAATGTGAGTTTTAAGCCTAGTGGTAGGATTTTGTTTCATCTTACAAGGATAGAAAAAATACCAGGATCCCTGGTTCAATTACAGAAAATCTGTATATATGTAGGAAGAGAGAGAAGAATATTGGAAATAAACAATTGGCTATGCAGGCGGTGTCATCAAGAAAGGTTTGGTTTCTTGGAATGTGTTCTACTCTTCCAAGATGAAGCCCTTCGTTGGGAAGCACTTTGTTGGTTTGCACCTCATGAGGGTAGGGGAAAATGTGGCAAGAGTCTTGCAAACCTGATAAGGAGGTTGTTAAACTAAATCCTGTGCGGGTTGGAGACAAAACCCCAAAAGCTAGATTGATGCCAGTTACTGGAGATAAGAGCACTAATGATGAGCAGGGAGGGGCACATATGCAGGGACTCATTAATTTATAGGTAAGGACAAAAATGAAGCACTCAGAGCACATAAATCATGGATTCCGATGTCTCTATAGTAATGCTCAAAGTATGGGAAACAAATAGGAGGAACTTGAAGTCTTAATACAAGAAGGAGACTATGACCTAATAGGCATTACTGAGACTTGGTGGGATGAAACTCACAATTATAATCTTAGGACCGAGGGGTACAACTTGTTTAAAAGGAATAGACTAATAAGGGGGATGAGTAGTATATCTCAAGGATGTATATACTTGTGAGGAAATATGTGAATCTGAACATGGAAGGCCAGTTTACCTCTGGATAAAAATAAAAGGAGAAAGATGCAGAAATAGCCTGCAAAGATCTGTGGCTTCTATTTGTGCAAATCTTTTTTCAATCTATTCTGATAGCTGTGTTCATTTTAGTCAATGTTTTATTGTTTCATTGAACCGCAATGATAAAATCCTTTGTTCCTTTCCATCCTGTCCATCTTGTCTTCAAGTGCAGATTTATTTCCAATGTTTATAAGCTGGCTTTTACTAGAAGAAGACTGTAATTTATAAAGTAGTATTTAAGGAGGTCTTAACTGATCAATGGATGGAAAAATTAATTATATTAATAGGAAAATTTAATACAACTTGCTTTTAAACTGTTCATTCTGTGTGTGTGTGTGTGTGTGTGTGTGTGTGTGTGTGTGTGTGTGTGTGTGTGTGTGTGTGTGTGTGTGTGTGTGTGTGTGTGTAAAATGCCAAAACGTTTTTTTCTTGCACTGGTGCTGTTAACTTCTGCTCTCTTTCGGATCCGGGTATGACTGATTTTGGCAAAATGGCATGGAAGCCACATAGGACTATTTTAGGATTTGACTGCCAGGAATTTGTCAGTGCTTGATTAAAAAAACCCATCAACAATACAAGTTCTGTATTGGTCAAAGATATATATTCATGTAATAATGTTAGAATTTTGTACATTAGCTGCCCACATTACTAACAACTCTGCCAGTTACTGGGATGAATTACTATAGTCCATTATTCTTTTGCTTTGGGCACTAATGAAGGCATCACTCTGTAATATTTTCTCTTGTGTATATATAAAGGTATGGAGATGTCTTTCTTTCTGTATAAGTATGAGTTGATGTCTTTGGGGAACTGACATCATTCCAATCACATGTTTTGTCTTCTCTTATGGGCTCCCACAAGAAATCTATATTCAGGTATTGCTCCTTAACAGCTGGGAAGGGATCACTAATCTCTCTTTCTCTCTCTCTCATATAACCAAGTATATAGGGATTTAATCTCTTGAGCTGAGTCAACAGATAAAGATTATATTCAGGATATTTCAACTTTAATTAGTTTCTTCTCTTCTTGATATCCCTTAAAATCCATGATGGGATTTCAGCATGTTGGGCATTGTCTGCTGTATTGGTTCTCTTGGTATGCTATGATACTGAAAGTCTATCTAGATTCTTTTAAGAACAGAGTCCTGCATCTGGGTCATTTGCAAACCATAATACCTCAGGTGAATATCAAGTTTAAAAGTCATATCATAGATATTTGTAACAATGCATCATTTATATATGAATCAATTGAAATGCTGCCATGTAAATACTTAGTTCTGGCAGCAAGTTTCACAATGCACAGAATACAAAAATGACACAACCCTAAGCCTTATAGTCAAGGTTAATTGGGCAGGACAGAGTTAGAAGCATGAGACTTGGCTTGGTAAAACAAACTGGGCAGAAGAGGAAAGCAAGAAGAAAACAGTAATAGCAAGCAAAGAGACGATCTTGGTAGTATAGGAGGGGCTTTATAGTACTGGGTCCAAAAAGAGATGCGAAAGTTGAGAAGAACTTGGATTGAGAGAGAAGTGGAAGGGGTTCAAAGATATAGTATATGAAAGTCTATAGAGAACAGGAAGAAAGCCATAGCAGATGTGTTTGTTCAGAGCAGGGTAGATATGGATGACAATCTGATTGTGTGAGAGAAAAGGACCTTACTCTCAGACACTGAAACTCAGGGCCAAGCTACAAGTGACGAATGACACTTGAATGGCAAGTGTATTTCTCCCTGTTCACTTGCCCTCCACTTGCGCTCTACTCAATCCACTTGGCCCTCAGACACATGGTACAGGTATAGCCTCTCACCCCATTAGGCTTGTCAATTGCCCACTTCCAGTGGGAGGAACACCCATCAGTGCTCCTCATCCCCCACTGGAGAGAGGCAAGGGAAAAATAGGTTGGAAACAACATTATGCAACACTGTAACATCATTTCTTGCCAAAAACCCGGAAGTGATGTCAGTGTGACTCTAGGAATCCTTCCGATCTCTATGATAAAAATTCTTAGAGCATTGCATAATGCACTTGATGTCACTTCAAGGTTTTTTTTTAAAATTTCATATAAGATATGAAAGATAAGATATAAGATAATGAGTTCCGTTCACTTCTAAGGGGAAAAAAGGAAGCTCCCTTAGATATTAAGTAGAATTAAAAACACCACCTACCCCTCTTTCTCCTGACACTGCTTAGTCCACTTTTCACAGGGGACTAGCTATCCGTGAAAGCACAATGGCAGGCATTTTGCTAGTTATGCACAGAATGTAAGCTTTAGAAATTGGTAGTTTTCTAATTGTAAGAGAATATGTGCCAACTAAAGCTTTGTACTTTTGGAATCACCATTAAAGTTTAGGACTTGCAGTTCTTAGGGCAAGTTAGTAGCATGACTGGGTTCAACTATAAATAGTAACTTCATATGGTGCATTGTTTTCCTGCTTAGGTAAAGAAAAATGTTAAGACTGATTTAGTTGCTGAAAGAAAAAAATTGAAGTATAACTTTCTGTTGACTTCTAAAAGATCTTAAAAAGAACTGAAGGTGAAATTAAAATGTACTTTATCTTTGTGTTCGTTCACTTTGCCCTCTCAAAAAGTTTCCCTCCCAGGTACATGACTCTCAGTCTCAATTAGTCTAGACTTTGCTTTTAGTAGAATATAATTAATAGTTGACTTGTAAAGATCTGAACAAGAGGTAAGTAGGTAAAGTCCGAAAGAAAACTAATTAGCATAATCAGTTTCTTCTCTTTTAATCAAATGGTTTACCTTATTTTGCTCATTAACAGGTTAGATTCCTGCATTTTAGAAACTCTTAATTATCAAAGGCTTTCCGTATACAATATTAGTGGTTTTTCCCCCCTTTTTCAAAAGGTCTTTTGAATTTAAGTGTTGAATTATCATTTTTATTCCTTTTCAAAAGATAAATGTTCAAGGAAGCTCAATGAGATAATCCTTTACTGAGAACTGAAACTCATGAGGTTAGCTTTAGTATATTAAGCTAGTACTTTATTTATCAGGTGCAACATAAAACACACTGGCTTTTACTATTGTTATAATTATCATTATTATAACATGTAGTGAAAATAATGACAATACATAAAAATATTTTCCTGAATTAAGTCTGACAAAAGCTATGTGTATTCCATTGACCCAGCCTCACATTTATAAAAAGGTAACCCCAAAAGAAGCTGAATTTTGTAAGCTATGTATGTTATACAAATTTGCATAGCTTTATTTTTTTTAATTTTTCACTTTTGTTTTCATAATTTATGGTGCTTTACCCCTGGTGAACGGTCAAGGAACTCTGTAATTTCTGATCACAAAATATTACTCAGGAGTTCCTGACTTTGCAGATATCAAGCATTCCTGCATATTTCCAAGCAAATTCATAAGGGCTAGAATTTTTTTAAAAATAAAAATAAAAATGTTGTGTTACCAGAACTGCTCTTATTAATGGGGGAAATTAGCTTTAGCAGTCTGTAACTAAAATTAGCGCGGATCTTAACCTATGTTTACGGAGGTCCTGATTCCAGACACTCTAGTGACAAAGAGGCAGACTATAAATAAGTTCCAAACACGTGTATTTTACTAGTACTGTGGCGTAAGCCTGAACTTGCACATACATACAAGGAAACATACAAGGTCTAGGAAATACAGAGTCAGAAATATAGAGACTTTCGCATTAGCAGGTTCCCAACGATGGTAAGGGAAATACTCACAATCCTGAAGCGAAGCAGAGACACAACAGCGGGGGTGCCAGCAATGCCAGCAATGGAACCACGGACGGACAGCGAGAGGTTCTGGATAGGAATGGCCTAAGCACCGTGTGGTCTGAGAGACCAGCTTAAATACCCCAAAACGTACCCTGGGGCTGGTGCTGTACTTGGTGGTTCTCACAGATTAAAACAAAGGTTCTAATGGGTTACTGAATGGCTTAGATGGGCCACTTTGGTAATCTGATTGTGATAAGTGACACCTCAGGAAGAGGGGACAAAAGAGGGAGGGGGAAATCCGAGTGGGCTGAAAGGATGTTCCAGCGGACAGGGCTTGCCCTGATGTCATCAGCTCTGGAATGCGGAGGTTTCTTTGAGATGCATTCTCTAAGTGCTTGGGATGGTCAGCACTTAGTTCCTTCTCCGGGGCGGCTCCTAAGATATGCAGAGCGGGGCGAGGTACTCTCGCTGCGGACGTGAGGTGCCCGCTTCACCGAAATGGCTTCCCAAAGCAGTCTTCTTCCCTGGGTCCTCTGGCTGCCTAAGAACATGGATGCCGGCGGGGCATAGCTGGGGCTGGATAGCAGGCTGCCCGGTAGCGAGGGCAAGCTCGGCGACTGGCCCGCGGGAGGCTCCAGGCGGGAACTGACCAGGGAGCGCCTAGCCAGGCTCGCTGGAGGTTTCCCCGGCAGGCGCCTGGCTGCTAGCAGCGGCTTGGGCCCATATGAGGCAGGCTTCCATGGAGGCAGGGGAACAGCACTTAAAACACAGTCCAAAGCAGGGGACAGGCACGGTCCGTGGCAGATGGCGGTGCAGGCACAGGGCACACTTGTAACAAAGTCCAAACACACACTGGGAAGTCCAGATATAAGTCAGGGCAGGGCGGCCTAGAAAGAGAGTCCTTTGTGCAGTTATCCAAACATGGAGTCAGGGAACTACACAGTCTATTGCAGCAGCAAGGCAATTAACACGCAGGCAGGAAACTGACACGTGTACCAGAACACACACGTGCAGGGCAATCTCTGGTGCAGCAGTAAAACAGCAACGCAGGAAACTTTAACACAGTTCATGGCAGGCCTTAAAGCAGGAGAGGGGGCCTACTTGGCAACAGTTGATGTCTTTAGGAAGCTAGATTCAGCTGTAAATACTGCATTGTGCAGCTTTCCAGCACGTTTCACAAATCGCCACATAAATGTAGGCTCTTAATATAATAATTATCTGTGTTCTAACCTATGTGAAATCCCAAGAAAAACAAGTACTTATTTTTTTTAAGTACTTATTAAAACTAAAGATGGCAGCTACCATCTTTGAAGAGGTATCCCCCTTTCCTTGTGGCATAGGAAGGAGTACATCTTAAAAATGGAACCTGCTGTGGTATGGGCATCATTTAAAATTTAGAGTGTACTTTTTTCTTCAAAACTATTTCATCTGAATGCAGGCTTACTTAGGTTTAATCAATTAATTGATTGGCTAAAATTAATTTGATAAATCAACTAAGATTTTTAAAATTGGGTTACAACCCTAATTATAACTTTGATGGTAGCATACATAATGAGAAGCCAGTTTATTTAAGTGCTTTTTATTTACTTATTGTTCATGGAAAAACAATGGTTTATTACATTTGGACCTCTATGTTAATAGGAAGAAAATCATACTTGGCTATACTATGAATTAGTCTAAAAACAGAAATATAACATTCCTTAACTGAAATTTGCTATTCATTGAAGCCATTCACTGAAATAAAAGCTATGTTTGCAAAACAGAATACAAACCACCAGAGTAGACGAAGACATGGAAATACAAATTCATGTCAAGAACATTTTATGCATTCAAATCAGTATTTTGAGGGGTGGGTCAAAATTAAATGAAGAAACAACTCCCTGGTCATATATTGATTCATTCTTCTTTCTTGTTTGAAAACAAATGTTTTGATTTTTTGGCAAGTAGCTAATATTTGGAGTCAAGAGAAATGTTATAGACCATTGAGGATTAACATTCATGTCTTCATTCTAAGATGCAAATAAGGAAGTACACCAAGAGAGTTCTGTCTCTGTTGTATAAAGTTTTTGTTTTAGCTATAGTGCATGTGTGATGAGTGTGAATGAAAATATTTTGTCACAGCCTGTCAGAAACATTGCAGTATCACTGTTGTCAAAATTATACTGCCCTTGCACAGTAGTGTTACATCTGGAATGTATTATATCCAGAATTCAGCTTTGGCAACTAATAATTCTTGGTGGCACACAGGCTGTTATTCGTTAGGAGCGTTTAAAGGTGAATATTTGCTCATTCACTTAGAGAAAGGACAAGGTATGCAAATGAGACACAAGAAAAAGAATTTAGTTTCAAAAATATGAAGCCCGAAGCCACTGAATATTAAGTTGGTTAAACCAAGGACTTGATAATAACTAGGAGTACATGATGCAGCACTAGAATAATGCACATGCAGTAACCCATACCTGTCTGAAGCCAAATATTCAGATGAAAGGCTGTGAGATTCACATGGGCACAAATCTGGGAGTAAGCATGCCCTGACAGCCCCCAACTGAGATTGTCTCTGAAGTGCCTCATCCCCAACATACCTTAAGAGGATCCCCAAGTATGGAGAAACTGGACTCGTGGTTCTGTTTCCTCCCAAAAGAATCTGTGCCTGATGCCAAAACAGCCACAAGAGCTCCAAAACTGTTCCCGCCAAAGCTCCTAAAACTGCAACCAACCTCGGAGTCCAGCCTGAATGCTATGCCACCAAGCAACCTGTTCCCTGCTTACCAAGTGCACCTTGCTGGGGTTAAAGCATGCCTCCTGGCTGTGTGAATTCCATCCAAACAGAATTGCTCCTACACCAGAGAAAGCCTTTCCAACCAGTCCGGTCCAAGAGCTGCTTGCCATTCTAATATTCAAGAAGAGAATACAGTCCAGCCAAGACCACCACACCAAGTTTTTGCCTTGAGGGATGCTGTCAAGCTATCCTAGGAGGGCATTAGTCCTTTGGCATGATGCATTGCTGGTACCAAGGAGACCAAGAACATCTCTCAGGCTCTAGTCCCTTTGAAGCTGATGGCCCTGACTTGCCAAAGCATCTTTCCCATGGTGATGAGGTTGCCTATAGTCTACCTCAGTACCTGCTACTGCGCCCACTGATCAAGAATGATTTGCACCGACCTGCAGAGACTACAAAGAAAGAAATCTGCAGGGAGCCTGAGCTCCTGACAAATGTAATCTCTGTGTCTATATCTGTGCAAACCTGCCTATCACTACAGGAGGGGAGCCCAAAAACCTACGGTACCAGTGACTACCCCACTCCTGAAAATTAGACAGACCTATAAGCAAGAATATGCGGCTGGAAGGGATCCCTAAGGGTAACCTATTCCCATCCTATGCAATATGCAGGGAGTCCAGTGACCCCTGCTCTTTGCCCAGAAGAAGGCAAAAAACCTGCAGGACCTCTGGGCCAGTTGGGCCTGGAGGAAAATTCCTTCCTGACCCCAAAGTGGCAATCAGCATTACCTGGCACGTGAGAAGGGGCCACGTGACTCAGGCCCAACACACTCTTCCCACTTGTCAGATGGCAGAAAGTTCATGGTGGCAGGCCAAACCAGTAACAGAAATGAATCAAACCTAGCTGGTGGGGAGGTAGCTGTATGGAAGAGGGTAGGATATAGGCAACGAGGGTAGATGGAGAAGGCCAAGGTCGTCTGATCTGGGCACCAGAGGTCCTCTACAGCTAACCATGGGCAAATGCAGTCCTCCTGTCCCCACTGGTCAGTCTCTGACTAACCCGAGACCCAACAGGCCCTGAAGTCCTGTACCACCTCATCATTACCCCTTGGACCATGCTCAGGAGTGAGCCACATGTCCTGCCAAATGGGAACCAATGCCAGGTGACCCTTCTTGGTGTTATGGGCAAAGCCCCATTTCCCCCGGGAAGACCAGATCATTCACGGGTGTGGCTGTAGACGTCAGCCAGCAGGCCAATCTGCCAGAGTTCACTGTCCTCTTTCCGAATTTCACACATTTATATGAAGTACTTCAGCATTAATCTGTATGCTCCTACTACATGTTTGTACATATTTATGTGAATGTCTGCATGTGTATACTGATTTCAGTTTTGTGACCAGGGACTCACTGCATGAAAAGACAGGATCATAGATTTTCCTATGAGTGTCTGATTGTGATAGTAACTCACCATACATAAATGTGGAGTCAGCACATGTACAGGAATACATGTGCAGTGAATATATCAAAAGTATTGCAGCCAGACCTATGAGCATGGCTTTTCCCCAAAAGATGTCGGGTTCTCCAATTGCATATAAAAGGACCAACAGTGCAAAGCAAACTGAAGCAGCATCGGCTGCATCCCAGTAGCCTGCCACATGCTATCTCACTTACTGATGGGGGAACTTGCTTGCTCAGCTTCACTCCAAGGTATGTAGGCTCCTCCTCACCCTGGTCTTTAACCATGCTGCAGGGAAATTCCCTGCATTGGCTGCAGCGCCGGATCCAGGGTTGCCCACGCCTGGGGCAACCCTTGGCTTACTGCCTTGTGCGCACAGCGCGCGCATGCTCCCCGCGCTGCGTGATGATGTCACTTTGGTGACGTCATCACACAGGGTGGACGGAGGCAGCGTGTGGGGCTGAGAAGCTGCCCGCCCCATTCACCTCCCCGCAGGCAAATGGCGCGGGCGGCCTCGCAGCCCCCCGCGCTGCTTTCGCCTGCTCTGCAGGACAGGGGGCAGCCGGCTTGCCGCGCACCCCCTGCCCTCCGGGGCAGGCGAAAGCAGCGCAGGGGGCTGCGAGGCTGCCCGCGGCATTCGCCTCCCCACAGGACGGGGCGGCTGGCTTCCCGGGCACCCCCTGCCCTCCAAGGCAGGCAAGAGGCAGCGTGGCTCCCCGTGCTGCTTTTGCCTGCCCCACAGGACAGGGGGTGGCCGTCTTGCCGGGCACCCCCTGCCCTCCAGGGCAGGCAAAAGCAGCACGGGGAGCTGCGAGGCTGCCCCCGGTGTTCGCCTCCTTGCAGGACAGGGGGCGGCTGGCTTGCCGCGCACCCCCTGCCCTGCAGGGCAGGCAAAAGGCAGCGTGGGGGCTGCGAGGCTGCCCACACTGCCGCCTGCACGCTCCGGCAGCTGGGAGCTGCTCCTGGTGCCCCCTCCCTGGCGGCGCCGGGGGCAGACTACCCCCCCTGCCCCCTGTAGATCCGGCCCTGATTGGCTGACAGAGCCAGTTTTGTGTATTTTGTTTATGTCATTTATAGTCCGCCTTTCTCACTGAGACTCAAGGCATATTACCTAGTGTGAAAGTAGTACAATCAGTATCAAGGACAATTTCATACAGTATCAAAGACATTTCCATAAACAATATCATAGGATTTTACAAAGACATAGCATTAACAAGGATCCAATACAGAGTTGAAGAATTGCTGAAACAGAACATAATCAGTTCTAGGACTGACATTAGATAACATGAAGCACAGGTAGTATATAGGAGTACATATTCAAAGCAACAGATAATATGCAAGGCAACATAGTAACAACAAAACAACAACATTCGATTTATATACTGCCCTTCAGGATGACTTAACACCCACTCAGAGCGGTTTACAAAGTATGTTGTTATTATCCCCACAACAAAACACCCTGTGAGGTGGGTGGGGTTGAGAGATTTCTGAGAGAGCTGTAATTGACCCAAGGTCACCCAGCTAGCTTCAAGAGGAGGAGTGGGGAATCAAACCTGTTTTTCCAGATTAGAGTCCTGCACTCTTAACCACAACACCAAACTGGCTGGTGTAGTGGTGGTGAAGTCTATGGTCCTTAATTCATTAGCAAAGCATCTGAGACCCCCTCCCTACAATACTTCCCTCCTATCTGAGTAAAAAGCCTTTTTGAATAATTCGGTTTTGCATTGGTTGCGGAAAGGCAGGAGAGTGGAGGCTGTCCTGACCTCCTCAGGCAGGCTGTTCCACAGGGTAGGGGCCACCACAGAGAAAGCCTGTGTGTGGGCTGCGTTTGATTTTGCTCATGTTTGCTGGCTCCTGCAAGAGGCCCTGTTCAGATGAGCAAAGCTGCCATGGAGGAACATAGGGAGGGAGGCGGTCCTGTAGGTATGCTGGGCCAAGGCTGTGAAGAGCTTTGTATGTAATAACCGATACTTTGAATCGAGCATGGTAACTGATAGGTAGCCAATGGAGTGACTGTAGGATGGGAGTGATGTTCATGTTCCTGCTCGCTCCTGCTAACAGTTGAGCTGCATCATTTTGCACCAATTGGAGCCTCCTAGTTAACTTAGATGGGAGACCAATGTATAGTGCATGACAATAGTCAAGTTTTGATGTTACCATAGCATGGATCCAGGTGGCTAGGTCATCTGTGTTGAGGTAAGAAGCCATCTTCCAGGCTAGAGTGAGATTGTAGTAAGCATTCTAGTAGTAGTGCTGGATCCAGTATAACCCCATGGCTCTTAACCAAGTTGAAGAGCATAGTACTTAGTGTCCTGCTGGCTCTGCTGTTTAACCCCAGCAGGCAGACAAGAGGCAGACTTAGCCCTCAAGGTCTGCTGGCTGGGGCTCTGCCAACAAATCTCTCTGGAGATTTGAACCTTGGGGCTGACCTGTAGCCCTGCTGTGACACTAGGGAACTGCTGGGCACCTGAGAAGCTAGTAGCACTGCTTGCCTTCCCCCTCTGCAAGACTGCAAAGGTGGCCTCAGGTAAGTCCTTGGCTGAGTGCTTCTTCCACAGTGACTCATTTTGTATCCAATAGAGTATATATATATGAACTTTTGGAAATGGAAAAGATAGAATAAGCATGGAGATGTAGATGAAAAATATTTTCAAGCACAGTGCATTTCTTCTGCAGTTTTGTGTTCTTACAATTTCAACTGCACCAGAGAGGAGAGGGAAGACCTAAAACCCCAAAACATTAAATTGTAATTGAGCCTTTTCTCCCTCACTGTAAGGGCTAGTAACTTTTAATAACATATCACTTTGAAATATTTATTGTAACATAAAAGCATATAAATGCAAAATTAAATACTGGTAGTATTTAATAATATGGAATATACACAGGAGATATTGGCTGCATTTAGACTAAATTATTATAAAAAGAGGAAAAGGTGGTGATTTTATGGGTAAATTATCAAGCCCCAAACTGGTTTGTGGGTTGGAGATGCCTGATTTAGAACAGAAAAAGCACTGTTGGTACTGAAGTCTTATATGAACTTCAGGTTAACAATTTCAGTACGGCATCTGCATTGCTGTATTATCTCTGTCTAGACGTGTAATCTAGAGGACCTTAACCCTCAAAGGGGCACAGTGACATCAAGGTACATGCTGCTTCAAAGGCACAGAAACAAGCCTGGAAAATGAAGCTCTTCTGTATAGAACATTAAGTCATAAATCATTCTAATATTCCCACCGATAAATCTTCTGCAATGAAAACCTTTTTGATATTCATTCATTATTAATGACAAAGAAGATTTAATTCTGTTGGCTAACAATGGCCACCCCATTTTACACATAGCATTTAACTATAATGTGCTATATCCCTAGCACCCTGTTTGGATAAATTTATTTGGGTTTCTGAGCTTCAGCACAAAGCACAGAAATTCAGGGCCAACTTCAAATATTTTTTGCCCTGTAAAGAGTAAAAGTTGAAAATTGAAAGACTTTCTTAAAATTCTTATGGTTCCCTAGTGTATCAGCAGGGCTTATAGTCTTGAAGTTATTCTATGGGAAAATGAGAGTGGAAGTGGAACGCATCCAGTTTGTTGTTGTGGTTAAGAGCGATGGGATTCTAATCTTGAGAACCAGGTTTGATTCCCAACTCCTCCACTTGAAACCAGGGTGACCTTGCGTCAGTCACAGCTCTCTGGAGCTCCCTCAGCCCCACCCCACCTCAAACAGGGTGATTGTTGTGAGGATAATAATAACACACTTTGAGTGCGTGTTAAGTTGTCCTGAAGGGTGGTATATAAATTGAATGTTATTGCTGCTATTATTATTATTATTATTATTATTATTATTATTATTATTATTATTATAATAAAATTTCTGATTCATTTGTATAGAACCAGAATGATGGTAAAAAGGCAGTTTATGTGGATTCATTAGGTTTGCACTTAAAGTATCTTTTATTGTATGAATTAAAATAACGTGTTTGAATATTGCTAATCAAAAAATGGGTAATTTAGCAGTTTAATATAGCTTACTATTATGTAAATGTTTATATAACATTAAACTGTGTTAAAGTTGAGTTGTTTTATACTTTGCTTCTTCCCTGTTCACCTGAAAATTGTCCCTATGTTATGAAGCTTCATATTGTATCAAATAGAGAGTAACATGGGAGTTGAATAACATGGGTGTTGCAAGTTTCAGTGCACTGGAGCAAATGAGGCCTCGTGGCATGCTTAGGTTGGTTAGAGAAAGATGGAATCGGAGACTGTGAAAAGGTTTATAACTGTTTTGAATTCTCCTTTACTCAGGCATGCCTTGCTCACCAGTGAAGCACTCTTCCTATTGTGATCAGGAATAATATTCTCCTGGATCTGATTTCCTTTAAAGGATGAAGTACCTTCTTCCATAGAGTGAACAAGGTCCAGGCAAGGGTTCTAAAAGAGACAGAGAATAGTCGCTGAAAGTTCTGAGGTCCACTTCCTAAAAGTATCCACTTTCTTCATGTTTGTTGGTGATCTGTGCTACCTGTTCAGGAGGCAGCTCAACCCTTCCCCTGCCTTCATCCACTTTGGTGTATTTACACTGCTCTATGTTGTTAACCAGTAAATCCATAATGTGTACATTAAGCTGTAAAAGGATAGATTATTCTATGGCTGGAGTGGTGTTTTTGTGCACGGGTAACCTTAACCTGGGAAGTGCTAGCAGGGAGATTCCTTTAGCTGCCCATACCCAGGTACTTCTTGATGTGTCCTGCAAAGTATGACAGTAACCCATGAGAGAAGGTGTTTGAACAATCTAGATAGAACCAACGGTCAGGCCCTATGAGAGAGGGGGTCAGCAGGTGCATCACACCAGGGCCCATTTATATCTACATATCGCCTACATAGCATAGTTTTATCCTTTACATTATTGTTACATTGTGTTCTCAAGATCTTCCACTAGGGGCAGCATGTGCCAGTTAGAAGATCACGTGACTCTCCACTCTTCAGCCCGGCAGACAGAATGTTTAGGCCAGTGACCATTGTTGTAGTGGACGTGTTGGTGTTCATAGATGTAAACTATGGAGGGGGCTGAGGGGCTTGAGCCCCCCCCCCGGGATTTGGCCATGGGGAGCTGAGCCCCCCCAGGCAACCAGTGAACTACAGGGGGGCTGAGGAGCTCAAGGCCCCTCGGATTTGGTCGTGGTGGGCAAGCAATGACAAGCTCACATGAAAGACTCAGGGGCAAGCTACAAGTGACGAATGACACAGGTTGGATACTTGTCAGCTTCCCTCAAGTTTTGATGGGAAATGTAGGCGTCCTGGTCTTGCAGCTTGGCTCTCCGACTGCTGTCCAATGGACTTTTCAACTGTCACTTGTCAAACATTCCACCAAGCTGCCTACATTTCCCATCAAAACTTGAGGGAAGCTGATAAGTGTCCAACCTGTGTTATTTTTCACTTGTAGTTTGGCCCTCAGTTACCATGGCAGATAAAGCACAGGACTGTCCACCCCTCCTGTTGTATCATGTTACAATTTCCATGATTCTTTGGGGCTTTGTTCCTGTTTTTTGCTCAAATGTATTTGTGTGTTTATTAAGAATTTATAATTTAAAAAAGAAATTGCAGCTTATATAAAAAATTTACAAACAAATGTTACAGAAGAATTAAGAGACTCTGACAGAAGATACATGATTTTGAAAATCAGGTTCCTGGAAGGTAAGATTTACACACTACAACAATATATGTGCCAAACAACATGAGAAAATTTTAATGAAAATGTTTTCCAATCCATTTTCGATTTTCAAGAAGATAATGATCTTTGGAGACATGAATGGGGTAATAGATCTGAAAAAAAAGTGAAAAAAACCAAAGAATGCAAACTTCCCAAAAATGTGTTTAATTGTATGGAAATGTTACAATTGGAAGATGCTTGAAGGATCAAAACTCTGAATACTGGAAACTATTCTTTCTTTTTTGACAGACACCAAACACATTCAAGAATTGATATGTGCTGGATATAAAAAAAACCCTGAGTTATTTATATTGTTTATTATATTATGTTTACTCTTTTCTTTTGATGTAATTATAATTGTGCTATCATTATTTTCTTTTTTCTGTTATGCTTATATTTATAAAAATAAATTTTATATAAAAAAGAATTTATACACTGCCTTAAAATACCTATGGCTATAGTCCACACTTAGTCCTTAACTCTGACTGGCTGTACCCATTTTCAATGTAGCAACAGTCAGATTGCAAGGCTTCTGTTGGACATAATTGCAATATAATTGCTTGGCTACAATTTACATTTGGGGAATGTTAGAAGACTCCACTTCTAACGCTGTCTCTCTTGTCAAGTATCAGAGGGGGAGAAGCCAGAGAGTTAGAAAGACAGGTCAGAGCATCTGTTTACTCTTTTACTGCCCTGAACTATCCTTTGATACGTAGATTGCTAATCTCAGGACTTCCTCCACAGAAACAGATCGGTAGATAGGAATCTATCTCTCCCCTTTTCTATCAAAGTATGGAATTCCTATAATAAAGAACTCTTACTTCTTTTCTAAAACTAAAACTTTTCTAAAACTTTCACACTCACACCAGCCAGCACGCTCCAACCACCCATCATCATGTTTTCTCTGCAATCAATGCTACTCTGTTAAGGACCAGTTTCTGTTCCTTTTAGTAGGGAAAAAAGTAAGTCTATTTTATTTTACTTTTCAGTTACGTTATCATTACATTGTATTTTGGAAATGGAAAACTGGGAAAGGGTAGGCCCTATGTTTCCTTGTTTAAATAGCTTTGTTTGTTTGTTGCTGCTGCTGTTTCCTGTTTTTTGAGGGGTTTTTTTTGCTGTGTATGGAAGAACAATTAGTTTTTTCATAGTGATGTGTGGGGGGGGGCTGCTTCAGCCTCTCCTAAGCTCCTCTTTCAATTTCCATTCCATTTTTAAATGGAGAGGTGGTATCTATTGCAGAAAAGGACAATTCCTAAAATTGAGTGCTGTCTCTCTGAAGCAATGAGAAACCCCATCTGCATGAACAAGATTGGGGAGGGGGGTGCAGATCAGAGGCCTTTTTAAAATATCCTTTTGCCCTATGTGGAGCCTGGAGAGAAAATTGGCAAGGAATGTGCACTCTGTACATGTTCATGCTCTCCATTTTTCTGGTACACTTTCAAAGGGGTGACCCAACTAGCTAATGCCTAAAGAAGAAATTGAAAAAAAAAACCCAGGTAAGTAGCACTTTCAAAACTACAGTTTCTCAAGAATGTCTTGTGGATTTGGCCAAGCTGAGTATTGAATCAAACATTGCCAGAACAATTAATTTTGATGCTGTCATTAGAATTTTTTCACAAAAAAAGGCAAGGAAACCTCATTTTTAAGTAAATACAAAGCATATTTTTTTACCTTTATTGACCTTATGCTTAAAACCATTAGAGATAAAAAAAAGATGGCTAATGGAGCAGGAAAGGGGCCTGAAATTTTTTTGCACCGCCTCATAAAATTCCACTCAGAGGCCCTGCCAACGGTACTTGGAAAGGTAGATTGGACTTGTAAGATAGCTTGTCCAAAGCGGCCTTTGAGAGGGGTGCTCGGGACCTCAGGTCCAGCGACTCACCACCATCCGATTCACCAGAAGGGGTTATTGGCCCTGCAGAGGAGGCTTCCCTGATGGACGATTTTCGTGTGTATAGTGAATTGCTTCAACGCATGGTGAAGGCCTTTGAAATTGATGTGACCTCCACAGAACCGAAGACTAAGGACAAAATCCTGCAGTATATCTATTCAGGATCTACTCCTGCTGTCACCTTCCCAGTGATTAAAGGCTTTGTTGACCTTCTGAATGGCCTGAATTTGAAGCCAGCCTCCTGCTTCCAACAGGAAGGTTGAGAATCTCTACAGGACGAAGGATGATCTTTGTCCCTTCCTGTTGCTGCATCCCCCCCTCTCGTCCCTTGTAACTGAGGAGATGCAGGCAAAACCAAAGCAGGGGTCTCTTTCTGTTCCCTCTGATAAGGAGAGTAGGAGGATGGATGTGATTGGGGCAGAAGATCTACACCTCCGCCACATTTAATGTTAAAATCGCCAATTATGATGACTGCTTAACAGCTGCTCCTTTGGAACAAGGTGGCGACTTTTGTACCAAAGCTGCCGGAAGACCAGAAGATTTTCCTGAAGTTCATCTAGGAAGAGGTGGTCTGCCTGTCCCGCCACCAGATTAATGCCAGCAGAAATATGGCGGACAGCTCTGCAAGATGCTTGTTATCGGCTGTTGTTCTATGGTTTGCCTGGCTGAGAATTACGGCATTGCCAACAGAGACCAAGAACAAGTTGGAGGACCTCCCCTTTGAGAGTCAGACCTTGTTCTCAGAAAGAACAGATGATTATCTGTGTAAGAAGTGGAAGGACACACTTACGGCACGGTCGTACAGTGTCCTTCCTCAGCAACAACATCATTCTGCGACTAGGCCCCAATATCGATCCTTTCCAAGGAGTCAACAGCATTGTTTCCAACCATACCAGGGGTATGCTTACCAGAGCCAGCGGTTCTATCAAAGCCCGCAGTCCTCCTTTTCCAGAAAGAGGCAGAGTTAGAAAAGCAAGCAGGGGGCTCACCAGCAGCACGCTAAGAAGCAGTCCCAGTCCCACAAACAGTTCTGACAATTACAGGGTCCTGACCTGTTGTTTGGGGTCAGGTTGAGTGGTTATTTTTCTGAGTGGTGTAACGTCACCTCTGATCTTTGGGTTTTAAAAATTATTCAAGTTGGTTATAAAGTTGAGTTTTTGCAGTTACCTTACTTACGACTCCCTGTTTTTACTACTAAGGGGTCCCAACCTGGGGTGTTGGCTGAATTCTCAGCTCTTCTGGATAAGGGAGCCATTGAGGAAGTTACGGATCAGTCCTCATTATTAGGCTTCTACTCCAACCTGGTTTTGGTAGAGAAAAAGGATGGAGGTTTCAGACCTATCCTAGATCTCCGTAACTTGAATAAGTTTATTCGGGTTCGTAAGTTTAAGATGGTTACCTTGCAAGCGGTCTTGACACTGCTACCTTCTCAATCCTGGTTCACAGTTATAGACCTGAAGGATGCCTATTTCCATATTTCAGTTTTTCTGGAACACAAGAAGTTCCTGCGCTTTACTTATGGCACCCATGTTTTTCAGTATAGGGTGCTCCCCTTTGGGCTGTCTACTGCTCCACGATTTTTCACTAAATGCTTAGCAGTAGTAGTTGCCTATCTGAGAGTCCAGGGGTGTTGTGTTTTTTCCTATTTAGACGACTGGTTGATTGTAGGACATTCAGCCGATGATGTAACTAGACAGGTCTCTATCACGCTAACCACCTGCCTTAAGCTGGGCCTGTTTGTCAATCAGAAGTTCAAGCTCATCCCTTCTAGAGTCATCCAGTTGATAGGAACTGTTACTGATGTTACCCAGATGCTGGGTTCCTACCCTCTGAGAGGGCCCGTAGGATTAAGGCACTAGTTAGAAGGTTTAAGAGGTGCCGATTCCAGCCTGCTCGGCTCATTCAGACCTTGTTGGGTTGTATGGCCTCTACCACTGCTGAGGTACCCTTACCAAGGTTGCATACGAGCCCCTTACAGCTTTGGTTTAACTCGATTTTCTTCATGAGAGGGATCCTCAGCAAAAGAGGTTTAACATTCCTAGGAAGGTCCTTAGTTCCCTAGACTGGTGGTTGCTTGACTCAAACCTTTACAAAAGTGTTTGGCTTGATTACAGACAACCGGATGTGTGTCCGTTACTACAGATGCTTCCAATCTAGGTTGGGGTGCTCACTGTAAGGGGTCTTAAGTGTGTGGTGTGTGGGATGACTCTGAATGTCACAAACATATCAACTTATTGGAAATAAGGGCAGTGTTGTATGTGTTGGTTTCGTTTTCAGATACCGTAAGGAACAAGACCGTCCAGATACTTACAGACAATACAACTACTATGTTTTATATAAATAAACAGGGGGGCAAGGCATCAGTGACTCTGTGCAACAAAGCGATGAAAATCTGGAATTGGGCAGTAAATCACTCGGTGTGGCTGCAAGCAGTTCATATCCCCGACATAGACAACACAGTAGCAAATCACTTGAGCAGATTACAAGGGGACAATCATGAGTGGGCCCTTCAAGATGCTTATTTTCACCCCGTCTTTACCAAGTGGGATTTTCCTGACATAGATCTTTTTGCTTCTGAGGAAAATCACAAGTCTCCCTGTTTTTGCTACAGAGGCGGTGTAGGCCGCGAGTCTCTTGGGGATACGTTTCAACTCAAGTGGTCCAATCACCTCTTCTATGCGTTTCCCCTGTTTCCACTTCTGGCCAGGGTACTCAGCAAAGTTCAGTCGAACAGGACATCAGTCATCCTGATCGCCCAATATTGGCTGTGTCAACCCTGGTTTCACACTCTCATGAGGTTGCAAACTCGAATGTACAATTTCTCGATGAAACTGAACCTGTTGTCCTGGAGGGGGGTGTTACACCACAGAGTATACACACTCAAACTGACAGCCTGGCTGATCCTTCAGGACAAGCCTTTTCTGCAGAAGTGTCTCATGTATTACAGAATGCGAGGTGGCTATCTACCCGCCAGTCTTACACCGTTAAGTGGAACAAATTTAGTGTTTGGTGGTCGGGGGAAGGGTTCAGATCCCTTAACTTCCCCCCTTTACGAAGTCCTAGATTTCCTTTGGGAACTTAAATGGGGTGTCTGTCTAATTCTTCAATTGAGGTATACTTGGCAGCCATTTCTGCCTTTCACCCTCTGATAGACCGGAAAATGGTTTTCTCTCATTATACGTCTAAGTTATTTTTGAGAGAACAACTTGTTTTCCCCTGTCCGGGCTATAGTCCCTCAATGGTTGTTGCCTTTAGTTTTGATCAGACTTATGTCTAGGCCTTTTGAACCATTGGCCACGTGTCCTTTACGTTTTCTCTCTATGAAGGTGGTGTTCTTGGTGACCGTTGCTTCGGCCAGGAAAGTAGGAGAATTGGCCGCATTATGCTGTGAACCCCCCTTTTTAAAAAAGTTCACACTGAAAAAGTGGTCCTTAGGACTAAGGTGGAATATTTACCGAAAATAGTTTCTAGTTTCCACCTTTCTCAGGAAATATCCTTACCAGTGTTTTTCTGTACTCAGAGTTTGGAAGCTGAAAAGGCCCTCTACTCACTAGATGTCCATAGGGCGATTCTCTTTTATTTGGATTGCTTGAAGCCCTTTAGGATAGACTCCCAACTGTTTGTGTGTTTCTCGGGGCAGAAGAGGGGTAGGAAGACTATTTTATTGTGCTATAAGACCACAAACTTACCTTGTCTGCTGGAAGTCCATGCTCATTCCACCAGGTCCCAGGCATCGTCAGCAGTTCTCCTGAAAGGTGTTCCGATCCAAGACATCTGCAAGGTAGAGACGTGGGCCTCAGCTGACAAGTTTGTCAAACATTATGCCCTGACATACTAGACAGAAAGGAGACAGCAGTGGGCACAGCGGTTCTACAATCAATTTTCCTGTAACACCTCGCTGTCTCCACCCAGGTATTTAAGCTTTATAATCTCCCATGTGGGACTGCACAGGAAGACCATCGATGAAAAACAGTGTTGCACTTACCTGTAACTGTTGTTCATCTTGGTCTTTTGTGCAGGCACACATGCCCTCCCTCCTTCCCCGCTAACACTCTTGGTATTTACCTTGAGGTACGGCGGCGAAAGAGGACTGAGGGTTTGCCGAGGGCGCCTCACCATTTAGAGGCCGTTTTCAGCGAGGAAAGCGGCCGCGCATACGCACTAGGAGACGAGGGCACCGCCTATTGGTTTTGAACTATAGGAATCTCCGAAATCGGCAGGCCTGCACGTGCGCAGTCCCATGTGCGCCTGCACGGAAGACCTAGATGAACAACAGTTACAGGTAAGTGTAACACTGTTTTTATCTCCAAGGAGAATGCAGCAGAGAGCTCGAGTGGAGGTAGATACAGGAAAGCAGTTCTTTGCTGGTCCATTCAGGTGTAAGTGAAATAAATATAAATAGGGTGCTTATGTGAACTGCTTTTGTTGCTGGAGCACTGGCTATTGAGGTAGTCAAAACACCACTGGAGTTGCGTGGGTTGAGAGTGCTTTGTTGCTGGGTCTGTAACAGGACTGAGGCAAAGAGAGGGGCTTCTTGCAAGATATATTAGGAGTTGAGGGTTGGTAGAGTTGGCTGAACAGAAGACATGTTACATTTTTGATCCGCTCCATCTCAGGTGACTCTGTAGATAAATGTGGTGTGGAGTATTGGCAGGAGGCAAACCAGGATACTGTGTTTATACATGACAGGAAACCATGATTAAGACTAATCAGAGTCAGTGTAATCCTGGATGTGGCCCTTTACACCTGCACCCCCCACTCATCTGCTCAGCCCCGCCCTCAGACTGCCCTAGCTAAAGAGAGCTGCTATCTGGGACAGCAGGGTGAGCACCTGTGCTGCTGCTGTTGGGGAGGCTGTTCCACCTGGGCCTGAGCTTTTCCAGCTACTCAGCCCCGCCCCCAGACTGCCCTGGTTTGGAATTGTTTTGCTGATGTCCTGTGTACATTTTATTGAATAGATGGAGTGGTTCTGGTGTTGCTCTGTTGAATTTGTTAAACTGTTTAATTGACTGTCGATTGTGACTGTTGTGGCCAGGTTGTACTGGGTTACTGGGAGGAAGTAGGGGCGATTGTTTTATGTTTATTTTCTCTATTTTACCCTGATTGTTGTCTTCTCCTCTCTATGATTGTTACTATTATTGGGGTGGGTGGTTTGGGTAGTGGGAATTCCGTTTGTACTGCATGTCTGAATGGCAGACTGCGCTAGGTATAGCCGTTTGCTGGATTGTTTAAACTAAACCTACTCTGATAGGAAGTTAGTAGAGAAGTTGTGAAATTAATAATTTAAAGGGGGATAGGAAATTTGGAACTGAACTCTTAATATTACTGATAGCATTAATATTTTTAGTGATAAAACTATTGTTTATATAGACTTGGGATACTATGCAATAGGCATTGTGGGATTAGTGGCCGAGGACAGCAGTCAGTTGAATTGGTGGTTGATATGAGGTCGGGGATCCCAGTGGTTATGGGACAAGGGAGGTATGGTGGTGGGGCTAGGTATTATAAGGGAAGGAGCCGGAGATATGGCTATGGTCGGGTTACTTCCAACCTTTGCCCCATCCCAAGTGATGCTGGTAATGGGGCTAGGTCTCAATGCCCTCTCCTGTCACTGCTGCTGTGCAACGCTAGGTCCATTAATAACAAGACCGCAACCCTTCAGCAATATTTTGCAATAGAAGAGGTGGACCTGGTGTTTGTGACTGAGACCTGAGTAAGGGAAGGTGAAACTGTCAGCCTGAAAGAGCTGCTCCCCCAGGTTTCTCGGTCCTTCACCAGTCGTGGGACAGTGGCTGGGGAGGGGGGGCAGATTTCATTCTAGAGTCTCCATCAGGCCACTCCCCATGCCAAAGATAGCTGGTATTGATTTTGTGGGCCTGGCGTGGGATGCCGAGGAGAGTATAGCCATCTGTCTGGTGTACCAATTGCCCAGCACACCAGCAGATGCTTTGCCTGGCCTGTTGGAGGCAGTAGCTGGCTGGGCCTTGGAGTACTCCAGGCTTTTGGTCTTGGGGGACTTCAGTGTCCATGCTGATGATGCTACCTCCTCACAGGCCATGGACCTGATAGCCTCCATGGCAGCATTAGGACTCTCAGTTTGTATCGACGCCCACACATCGAGCAGGACACACACTGGATTTGATCTTTGGGGTGGGGATACAGGTGGATCTAGATAAACTTATAATAGTGCCATGGTCAGACCACCTTGTCTTGAGGGTGATGAGCTGATTTATGCTCGCCCGTGGAGTCAAATGGATCTAATTGAATTCCAGAACACTCTGCGGAATCCGATGCCCCCTGGTGGCTCGTTGAATTAGCTGATAGAGGACTGGAATACTCGTCTCTCTGAAGCTATTGACAAGATTGCTCCCTGTTGCTCTCTCCGCCCCCGAACTAGAGTAGTTCCTTGGTATACTGATGAGCTACGACAAATGAAATGGGAGCTGAGACGGCTAGAGCGAGTGTGACGGCGACTCCGTGACGAAGTGACAAGAACATCTTATAGGACGTTTATGAAGGCCTATGCGATGGCAGAGAAAGCTGCAAAGAGAGACTACTATGCAGCTTCCATTGCATCCGCTAGTTCTCGCCCAGCACAACTTTCCAGAGTGATTCGGTCTTTAACGTCCCTCACACATGGGACAAATAAAAATGTAAATTCGGTAATAAGCTGTGAGGCTTTTGGAGACTATTTTGCGGATAAGATCTTGTCATTCCGCTGGGACCTGTCCACCATGGTTGATACAGTATGTGAACTGGGGGCCCCTTGGTCGTCTACAGGGTTGATATTAGATCAATTCAGGCCACTCTCCCAGGAGGAGGTAGGCAGGGTCCTGCATGCTGTGAAACCTACCACATGCCCACTGGACCCGTGCCCATCATGGCTGGTGAAAACTAGTAGTGATGAAATTCGGGCACCATTAGCTGACATCATTAAACTTTCTCTGAGTTCTGGGATTTTCCGAGACTCACTGAAGGAGGCAGTGGTGCGGCCCTTATTAAAGAAACCATCACGGGATCCTGTTGATCCAGCCAATTACCGCCCAGTTCGAATCTTCCGTTCCTGGGCAAGGTAATTGAGAAGGCAGTAGCGGAACAGCTGCAGGTGTACCTGGATGATGCCTCTATCCTGGATTCATTCCAGTCCAGCTTCAGGCCTGGCCATGGTACAGAGATGGCTCTGGTGACCCTCACAGATGATCTGCGGCGACACCTGGATCGGGGCAGATCGGCACTGCTGATACTTTTAGATCTTACAGCAGCGTTCAGCATGGTCGATCATAACCTTCTGACCCACTGCCTTGCCAATGTGGAATTCGAGAGACAGCCCTGCAGTGGCTGAACTCCTTCCTTCACAATTGGGGACAGAGGGTGGCAGTCGGGGAACAGATGTCCGCTCGCCATTCTTTTGTATGCGGCATCCCTCAGGGGCGATTCTTTCCCGATGCTGTTTAACATCTATATGCTCCCTCTTGCTCAGTTAGTGCGCAGCTTTGGGCTGGGTTGTCACCAGTATGCAGATGACACGCAGCTCTATCTGCTGAGGGACAACCAGTCTGATCTCACTCTAGATTCCTTGGCCAAGGGTCTTGAAGCTGTGACGGAATGGTTACATCAGAGTTGCCTGAAATTGACTCCCCTGAAGATGGAAGTTCTGTATCTAGGTCATGGGGCGATTGAGTTGGGGACCCGGCTCCCAACCCTTGATGGGATATAATTGAAACCTTCGCCAACAGTGAGGAGCCTGGGTGTGACCTTGGATGCCACACTTTCAATGGAGGCCCAGGTAACGACTGTTGCCAGGTCTGCCTTTTTTCAACTCTGACAGACCAGGCTACTGGCACCCCGGGACCTGGCCACAGTAATCCATGCAACGGTCACCTCCAGGCTAGACTACTGCAACTCACTCTATGCTGGGCTGCCCTTGGGCCTGACCCACAAGTTACAGCTGGTCCAGAATGCAGCGGCACATGTCCTTACTGGAACACCAATCCGAGCGCACATTCATCCCGTGCTGTGCCAGCTGCACTGGTTCCGAGTGGAGTTCCAGATCCGGTTCAAGGTGTTAACCTTGGTGTTTAAAGCCCTTCACGGACTTGGACTGGCATACCTGCGGGACTGCCTCTTCCATTACGTCCCCTGCAGGGCATTGTGCTCTGCAGACAAGCAACTCGTGCTGGTTCCCGGCCTGAAGGACATCCATCTGGTCTCAACCAGGGCCAGGGCTTATTCTGCCCAGGCCCCGGTCTGGTGGAACACTCTCCCGTTGGAGATCCAGGCCCTGTGGGACCTGTTAGAGTTCTGCAGGGCCTGTAAAATGGAGATGTTCTACCGGGCCTTCGGCTGAGTGCCAGTGTGTGTCCCCCTTCTTCCATCAAATACCACCACTTTTTCTGGGGCTACCCTCGGCCATCTGCTATGTGCATATACGGACTCCCAATATTTATTTAAATAGCCTGCATCTGGACTATTTTAATGACTTTTTAAAAAATTATTTTGTTATTAACTTGTAACATACAAACTATAATAATAACAATATTTAATACTCAAATCTCAACCAAATTGTAATACAGAGATAATCTTATCAATATATATGATTTTAAACTTTCATCCAATCATGAAATGAGAAACAGACCTTTATAACAGTAACCTTCTTGGTATAGTTTTCCAATAGTTATTTTCACCAGAAACCCCGCTTTTCCATTTCCATAATTTCTTGAAATCTCAATTTTGTTAGTAAAAGTTCGTTTGTAGCTATAAAATCTAAAAAAGGTTCCCATTTTGTATAAAAATTTGTATTTCTTGTTGGGTTGGCTTGAAGATACAGCTTCTCAGTTATTTTTTCCATCAGTAGGAAGTCCCAAACTTTGTTATACCAGGAGTTAATTGTAGGGATTGACTTTGACTTCCAATGTGATGCCAGTGATGTTTTAGCTGCATTGAGTAATATTATAATTAGACCTTTTCTGACAGAAGGTATAACCAAGTCCTTCCAGATGCCCAAAAAAATGATTTCTGGCTTTAAAGGTATTCTGTAGGATGTTATATGCTCAATTTGATCTAATATTTTGTTCCAGAATTCTGTAATATAGCGACATTTCCACCAGCAGTGAGGACAGTCACTCACTTCCCCACATTGTTTCCAACATAAAGGGCTAGTCCTAGAATATACTTTGGATATTTTTTGTGGGGTGAGATACCAAAGGTTAATAATTTTATATGATTGAAGGTCAGCATTAATGATTTGTGAGTTGAGCAAGCTTGAGGACCATATCTGTTCCCAATCAGTGATTGGGATAGTGGTTTCACAATATTTTTGCCATTTTTTGTGTAAGGCATTGTTTACTGTGTCATTGGTACGCATCAATAAAGTATAAATCTTAGAAACTAAGCCTTTGCATGTGAGTTCTTTCTTGTCAATTATTTTAATGACTTTTAAAGATTATTATTGATTCTATGGTTTTGATTGATTCACTGTGTTTTATGAAGGTTGTTAGCCACCCTGAGCCCATTTGTGGGGAGGGCGGGGTATAAATCAAATCAAATAAATTAAAAAAATAAACTCTGAGCCTTTTGTATACACAGACTGCAGGTAGCTGTGGCTTTTCTCCATAAACAATGAGAATGCTTTTATAAAGAAGTTAACTTTTATTAACTACAAATGGATAGATAGAAGGCTATCAAGAAGGACATTTTTGGCAAGTCCTAATAAAAAAGCCAATCACTAAAATGTATGATAATTAAGATGCCCAGTGTACATGTCTCTGAAGAACAGAATATATGAGATAGGGATCGAAAGATAATGCAAGGAGGCAGCTTGGGGATCTGAGTGACGAGTTATACTGAAGACTTGGACAAAAGGGGAGCCAACAGGAGCCAGAGTACCAGTGGATCTGGAGAGGAGCTTTGGGAGGGACAAAGAGAGGTTTCATGGCAGTAGCCAGGAGCTGTGTCAGAGCAATATGAAAGAAGAGATTGGGGAACATGAGCCATAGTGTGTGAGAGAGGAAGAGACTAACAAAAGAGAGATGCTAGGTAATAACCGTTATCGAAGAGCACATGTTATCTCCCTAGTAGTAGAAGCAGGCAAAGACAGAAAACTTGACCTGAAGTATATGGCTAAATCCCAGACCTTATATACTTAATTTCCTGTATTTAAGGGACAGGAGGCATGCTATGATTTTGGAGTCCAATTAAATTATTTGACTTGCTGATTTCAGGATTCAAGAAACTATTTTGTTTGCCAATATTTGGGGGCAAAAGCTAACTGTTGATAGGAGATATTTCTGATATTGTAGTTAGCTGAAACGTAATGACTGATTATTTGATTACAGATGTGTTGGGACTCAGAAGATGAGTTCTTGCCCTTATAATTAGCTCAGGAAGGAGACTGGGTTGCTGTTGTTGTGCTGAAGTTGGCTCCCCTGCATGTTTGCCAATCACCGTGCAGAGGCTGGAGTAGGCAGAATGACACGAAATCTTCATTGCAACGAAAGAGAGGAACGAGGCTCTCAAAAGCAAGTCACTATGCTCCTCTGACTTGGGTGAGAATCCTCAGAGCTTTTATAAGGCTACTACAGCAAGGCATATGTGTCCTCTTTGGCTGGTCATCATGCTCCAAACTCGTGACTTCCCCTTCAGCAATGCATACCACCCTGTGTACAGCCTGTGGATTTTGTCACATCTTGTTGCAAAGTCTATTACCATCATAAACTGTTAGCTAAAGTAAGGCTGTTTGTTACTTCATATTACTGTTAGCTATGTTGCAAAGCAAAGCTGGTTGCTGTCACATACTGTTAGTTATTGCTACAGGATTAACTGTAATTATTGCTACACAGGGTGACTGCTGCTACACAGTATTGACTTACGGGTGCTGGATTATTAGGTCTATCACTGTCTTCGGTGTGTAACACATTTTATTAAACAGTTGTCTCTCTGTTACAAACAGTGGCCATTCTGGTGGCCAAAATCTGAAATGTTCTCAGCCAATCAAAGTATTTGCTTTTAGGATGAACTTTAATAAAACAGTACCTGGAAAGCTCATTTTGCATTTTAACCAATTTTGTCAGTTATTTCCTCTGAGTCTCATCAAACTGCTTTGCTCCCTAGCTTCTATTCTCTGGGTCTGAAAGTGAGTGGAGGTGCCTTTAGCTAGGGTGCCCAGAGACCCTAGATAACTATAGGGGTGCTTGCATAACATTAGATCCTATTATTGTGGACTGAAATGAACCATAGTTAATCTAATGGACTGTGGTTGGACTATCAGTTAATTATGATTACTTTAAATAAACCATGGCTTTTCATTGCGGTTGTGTGTTCTTCAGTTTTTGCATGGCTATTATAACTATTTTTATACACAGACATTTGACTCCTTCCCCCATGGCCACAAAATTAAGCAAAAAAGTTATATCCAGAAGCTCTAAAATCATTGGCTATGTAAAACCAAGTAAAAGTGTTTGATAGACTACTCAGCACAGTACTGTTTCTCCTCATAGCTTAATGTTAGAAAGTAAGGCTTGAATTGAACAACCTCCATATGCCTTGTAGGTTCTTGTAGGACTTTGTACTGGGTCATCAATCCCTGCTTTGCACTGTAAACACTATTTTAATATCACAGAATTCATTCAGAATTTATATATAAGTTCTCTTGCAACTGAATTCAGTAGTTTCTGTTTCTTCTTTGAACAGGTTGCAAATCTGCTAAATGATGGCAGAATTAACCTAACTTTACTGTACTACAGAGAGTGAGATTCTGGGATGGCATGACACATTTTAAGCTGATGCGTGCCAAGACATAACAGTTTAAAAACTGACATTTGCTCAACACCATACTGCCACAGTCCTTACTGCTTCATGACAAACTGTCACTCTACAATACTGTGTCTAGTTGGTAGCTGTAAAATTATCTTGTTTTATGTTGCAGAGGCTAGTATACTGTTGACAGTGTTCAGGAGCAAGAGAAGTCTCTGCCTCATGTATATGATGGTAGCTAAAAAGTGTCAATTCAGGATTTCTGTAAAAACAAGGTGCCAGACAAGCCCAGGAGGCTTGCCTTTCTGAATGTTCTTCAGGTTTCTTGTGGTTTCAGGTTATAGTCTTAACTCATGAATAAAAAAGTTTAAAAAATAAAACAAGTGTTTTCTTGTTGTATCATATATGAATCCAGCTGCTTGCCCACAAAATACAAGTCATACTGTAATGATTTCTGTTGTTTTAAACCTATCTTGGGCCTTTAATACAGCTCCTACTTATGCTGCCTTAGACTTTTACCTCAGGAGGGCCCTGGTCACAACCAACACTTCTTTTTTCTCCACACAAACAGAGTTTCAGGAATTCTGTACTTTACCATTTAGGAAGCAAACATTCACACACATGTAAGTTAAGGGAAAAAACCTCCCCCCCCCCCGAAGCCTTTTAACAATTTAGCACAATACGATTCGGTTTCGTTTTCGCAGCCATGTCGGACGCTCCTCTCGGCAGGTCCGAGAGGAAGCGGCCGAGCCGCCTGGCCGGGCGGCTGATCTGCAAAGGTTAGCCCCCAGACTCTCAGGCAGGGAGTCTGAGTCCGGGACGTGGCGGGAAGAGCCCTCTGACAGATCGAGGCAGGGGGTAAATCACCCGTTTGTCCCTATGGAGGCCGGCAGACGAGCGCGGCACCCAGTGTGCTGCCGGGCTATGGAAAACGGCAAGGAGCAGGATTAGGCGAAAGCCTGCAAGTAAGCGAATCCCTTCTGTTACTACAAGCGTATGTGAGGAGTGGTGGGGTCTGAAGGTTAGAAGACTCGGATTTTTCCCCCCTCATAGAGTCTCGGAAGATTGGCGGTTCCCCCCCCCCCTAAAATGGCAGCGAAAAAGCAGAGTCCTTCTCTTGGCAAGTCAGTTACGGCGGCCTTGCAGAGGGGCGCTTGAGGAACTGGTTAAAAGAGCGGTTATGGAAGCCATAAAACCCTTTGTTGACAAGCTGAATGAAACAGATCAAAGGGTGGGCTTAATTGAAAGCGATGTGAAAGCCATTAAAGAAGCAGCGGGGGGGGCAGAGAAGTCTGCCCGGGAAAGTGCGTCACTTACGAGAGCAGCGAACAGGGAATTAAAGTTGGTGGAAAATCAGCTGATCGGATTGCAAGTGGAGCGAACACAAACCATTTTGCGTCTCCAGAATGTTAAAGAGGAGGAAAAAGAGGATTTATGGGATCTCGCCTCGGAACTTTTAGCAACACCCGCGAGGGCAACTAAAGAAGAAGTGAAAAGCGCCATTTTGGGAGTCCGTCGGGCATCTTCAAAATATGCAACGAAGCGGCAGCTGCCTCGCGAGATTGTTATCGAGTTTTCATCTAGGAGGGTCCGGGACAGTATCCTATATAATTCATACAATGCGGAATTGGACTTTCTGGGAAATAAAGTCAAGATATTGAAGGACGTTCCATTTTTAGTGCGGAAGAAAAGATTTAAGTACAAGATGTTGGCAGCTCTCTTGAGGGAACGGGATATAAAATACAAATGGCTACTCCCGGAAGGAATCGGGTTTAGACATAAAGATAAAGCTTACAAGATTAATTCGGAAGATCAGCTAAGGGATTTTGTGGATAAAAATTCAGAATTTGGACCAGACACCAAGCAAAGAGAAGAGGATCCAAAGCCTGAAGGGAGGGGGGAGGCAATGAGCACTCTGGCGGTAGCTGTGCAGAGGGAATTGCGCCCGAGGCCCAGGGGAGGGAAAAAGTTAATTTGAACTGTAATTTGTAATTTGTATGATCAACCACTCCGTCACTATTTTATTAAGCTATTTTTTACTATGGCAGTATGAAGGGAAAGCATTGAAATGTAGTGTTTAGTGTTTGTAGGTCACCTTCCCCTTTTTTTCCACCCCTCCTTCCCTTTCTCTTTGTTCTCCCTTCTTTCCCATCCCTTGTGCTATTGTAGTCTTTTGTAGTTACTGTCTTGTAGGTTATGTATGTATGCAGTAGTTATGTATGTTAGATATTGAAAAATAAAAAATATTATAAAAAAAAACAATTTAGCACAATACAACTATTTTTCTTTTCTTTGACTAAACTCATAAGTGCAGCCATACAGAAACTTTCAGCCAACAGTGTCTTTGAAAAGGTAAACAGTTCAACTTGTCAGATCCCACCAAGTGATAGAGTCCTTTGCCACAATATTTCCAATTTGAAGTAACTGGAAACCAGGCTTCTGTCCTCTTCTTGGGAATTACAGCCCTGCAGGAACAATAAAATCCCAGTAATAACACCAACCAAACAGTATATACATATACCACTTTAGTCAAATTGTTCACATACAACATTTCTGATTACCTTATTCAAGGTGATAAAGAGCACACTAATTATTATCAAGCTCCCCAGCAACCAGCTTCTTCCTCAGGTGCCTGGCTCTAGCTACTGACTCCGCCCTACAGGGCTAAACCAATTACCTCATAGAGGTTGCATTAATAGCACCTATGGTATTTGACCTTGTTTGTATGACCTATATAATGCTGCTTCCCAAAAAGTTTCTGCTGCCACCTGGGATCTCTTCTGTTTAGTTGGTATTATAGGAAGTCTTGTTATAGATGTTAATTTGACAGAATGGTCAGCATGTAGGGGTAGCTCTAAGGAAAAAGGGATCCTTTTTAAAAAGAGAGAAGTAGAATTTTTTTAATGTGTGTGATAGTTGCAGAGCTTTGATAAGTGTATTGATTTCCGAATAGCTCATAAGCTTGGTGGTTTCAAAAATAGTTATATGTTCTCAGACCCAATCACAAAGACTAATTTTTCACACAAATCTTCACTAACCAAGTAAATTCTCCTCTCATCCACACAGTTATAAATTCACTCAGGCTTTTCCACACAGCTTGCTTGACCTAGATAGAATGAGACGCTGTTAGGCTTAAGTTTGCCTAACTTACCCAGAATTTATCAGAACTCTACACAGATTCACTTAATTTAACAGAATGAACACTTTCCCTCAGCACTCTATCTAAAAACTGCAGTTCACTCCATCCCCTAAGGTAGAGCTACCATCCAATTCGATTGTACTCCATTCACCCATCCAGTCCCTTTCCTTCTTTCCTCAGAGGTCTGTATTTAAACACACAGTAACAAATATTAAAATCAACTAGGGTTGCCAGGTCACCCTGTCCTCCCAGTAGGAGGCAAGGGACACAGCACCTACCTTATCTTCTGTTCTGGGAAGTGACATCATTGTGACGGCTGGAACTTCTGTGCTCTGCCAGGGGGGAATGTGCCTGGATTGGGCTCAAATTGGGCCAATTCAACCTGGATCGGGCTCCCGCGAAGCACCGGAGTGCTCCTGCACTCCACAGCAGTCCAATCCAGGCCTATTTGGGCCCGAATTGGCCTGGATCAGGCCTGAATTGACCTGGAATGGGCTGCTGCGGCACGTGGGAGCGCACCCACACTCCACAGTGGCCCATTCCAGGCTGATTTGGGCCCAATTCAGGCCTGATCCAGGCTGGATTTGGCCTATGGGAGCGTGCTGCGCCACCCGGGGGGCAGAGGATGGAGGGTGGGAGCGGGGGATCCCCACACCCAGCAGGGGACTGGCAACTCTAAAACCCACTCATTAATACACACACACTTATTTACATGCTAAACTACAGATACCTTCTCTTTTTCTGTATTTAAAGTTTTGTTTAGTACAGTTCTTGTAGGATTTTCCTCCCAGTTCTCGAATGTTTTGAAAAACCTTGATTGAAATTTCTGTTTGGGTACTAATAGTCACTCATAAGCTTCTTATTCCTATCTGTAAAATAGAAGTGAAGTAGTAATTGATCTTACACACTTTTGATGGGAATGAATGAAACAAGGATAGCAAAATGATTTTCATAGTTAGAAATTGCAGGCAGAGGTGGAATAAGGACATCTGACACCATAGGCCAACTTTTATTAATTTTACATCCAGCCCTTGGCAGTGGCCAAGCACAGTCAACGTATTTCATAGTGTGTCCTTCTTATGGGGTGTAGAAGAGCCAGGTGTTCTTTATCTGTTTATTCCTGATTGCATGGCCTTAGTGATGGCTTTTGCTGGAGAGATGGCAAATTCAGCAGTTGTGGAGTTGGGCCAATATGTGGCAGGCAGATGACATTTGAAATACTTCTAATGAAGTCTTGAAATCAGTTTAACTGCTGGATTCAGTTCTGTGTATTCATAGACATTCTGACTTCTCAAGGAAAAAAAAACCTCAACAAAAATTTGCACAAGTTCAGATATGCTCCAGTAAAAGGACAGTTTGTAGGAAGAGAGTTTGATATGCCCTGTGTACAATATACCTTGAATTTTCTTCATAAATGTGTTGAGTAATTCTCATGTTACATTCAGGAACTAGTCCCAAGTTTCATTTGTAAACTGCATACACACGCTGGCTCTCTTTCTTACAAGTAGATGTATGCATGTACATGCAGGCTGTATGTGCTCACTGTAAAATATGAACATGGCAATGGCTGGATCTAAACATGAATCCGTCTTTTAAACTTTTAACACCTCACAAGGTAAATGCTTTGAGTTCTGGCTTCTATCTCTGTAGCATTACAATGGCAATATGGTGAACATGCAAGAAGGCAAGAAGATACTGGACAAAATACATGAAAAGATACTAAAGCTCTGCTTTGTGCTGGACCCTAAAAATATGTTATTAAATATTTTATCAAGTAATATTACAAAAGTACAGAGTGAACTTTTTAAATATATGGTGATGGCAGTGAGAATAGTATATGCAACAAAATGGAAGGCAGAATCTTGTCCAAGTGTGACTGAATGGATGAACAAATTATATGTATATGCATCAATGGCTGAATTAACTTTTTATATTCACAATAGACCAATTTCAGAATTTAAGGAAAAATTAAGGTTTTTTTTACTTTGTAGCTGCAATTTAAGAAAAACTTTTTTAAAAGTAGTAAAATAGACCAATTGTTAAATCAGTAATCTAAACTGTAGAATTTAAAATGCTTGATACAATGTTAAATGCTGAATATAAAATGTCGAGTGTAGTGTATTTTGCTATAAACAACTATAGAGAAGGAGAAGAGAAATATTTTGTAGCTTTAATACTCTGTTACATATTCTGGTTTTGATACTTTGTTCACTGTCTAATGCTATTTTCTGTTAAATAAAATTTTATAAAATCATTAAAAATATTACAATGGAAAATCCATGCTTGCTAATCTTATCCCTTTCTTTGCAAGTTAGAATTTCATGGAGGGATATGTGGGTATTTCTTCTTATTATGAACCAAAGCAAACAAATAGATTTGAGTGCCATTTACTAGAATATCTTTACTGAGTTGTGTTAGATTTATGGGACTCCCCTACTTGTCTTATTTGTTCCAATCTTATTTTGGGTGTTTTACTATTATTTCTTTTCTTTATGTTGCTTTAAGAGAAGTCAGAGAGCACATTCTGTTCTTCCTAATGGCTGTGTTGACCCAATCCAAAGAACTTTGTAAACAGCATACATATGGCAAAGATAATTGTACACTGTGCAGAGGAATGGTTGTTCTCTGTATTGGATTTTGGGATGCCAGGACAGTAGAATAAGGTTAGAAAAAAAAAGCTCAAGGCGCACTGAACTATGATCAAGATGTAGGGAAGGAGGATAATGCTGTCAGACAACACCTCATCTTGAATATTTTCAAATACCTTTTAATACTTGTGCTGTGAAAGGTAGCTTACAGTGGTTCTCATTCATTTTTCACAACCAGACTGTAAGTCAGGTTGCTCTTATTTTATACACAGGAGACCAAGACTGAGCTGAGATTTGAACTTGATTCCAGGTCCAATAGATGAAGTTTTTCTAGTCTGTATGCAACAGCACTGGCTAAAGTCATAGGCAGAACTGGCTCTGAAGAGACTAAAAGTGAATTGTGATGCAGACAAGAATTAATGCCAAGGTTTTAAAATAAGCATGTGGTGCTGGAGGGTGATTTATGACGACCACAGTGCTGGCTTTACTGCTTTGGCTGTTAGCACAGAGAAATCCTTCCCTTCACCTTTACGTTCGTTCTGATCATTATTATTTAAATACCTATTCAGGTTAAAAGGGAGGATGAAACAAAATTCCTTTAATTTTTCAATTGATCTGCAAATAGCCATGAAAATCAATTTCTTCTCTGTGCCCAATTAAAACCAACCATTTCCCTAGCTTTAGGTAAATTCAGTAAAAATTAAGCTTGATATACGAGACAGCATGTGATCAGGATCATTCTTTATGTCAGGTATTGGACTGGTGTTTGAATGTAGTTGCCACCCCAACCCTTGGCATGCCACACTGGTTTTGTAATTTCAGCAGTGTGTGAAGCCAAGGGAAAAGCCCTTAAGGGTATGCCACACTTCCACTGAATCATTTCCATGTTCAAAATATTGGCCGTTGTGTAATTGCTGTGAAATCCAGTTATGCAAACTCTAGCTTCTTTCCAAGCTTAGAATCTTTGCTACTGGAAGAAAGGCTGGAATGGCGAGGATTTATTTCTTAGGTTTTGTATCTTTGCACCTCATAATAAATCAGAGAGCTTTGCTGAAGTTGGTGTTACTGCCAAAGGGGAAACATCCCTTTGGCACATACAGAGCTCATGGGAAAGAAACTCTGGCACTTTGTGTATTGTGTGAATACTTGCTTGCCCTTTTATCCTGTAGAATGGGTGATACTCGTCTCTGTTCTTTAGGTTATAGTGAGGTCTGCCTTGAATGGGTCATACTGGTGAGTGAGGGCTTTCCTTTCCTTTCGCTAGTATTATAATACAAACCAGTGGATTTGTTTCAGCTTCCTTTAGTTTCTTTAATTCTCACTCAGCCCAGTAATGATATGTCTTAGGGTTTTTTTGTGTCGCTTGACAATGCAATCAATTTCATTTTGGAATTTATTTTACTGTGTTGAAATTATCTATTGCTCTGATGTCAAAGTTAATTTTGGAAACTTTTTTTTTTTGCTACTGCTGCAATAGGATTATGATGGGGTTCAAATCAATCTAGCAGAGTCCAGGAGTGGCTACAGTGACAGTCAGTGTAGCTGAAGTATCCAGGGTTTCATCTTATCTGATTTTTTTTGTACTGAGTGAGCTTCATCTGTTGATATTGAGGATGTGAACAAACTGCTTGGTGCTGTGTGTTTCATTTTGTGCTCACTTGGTTCTTGCCTATCTTGTCAGGTAATGGTCTGTTGAAACAGAGTACTAAATTGCAACCTAGTTTCTTTTTTGTCAATACGCAAAGAATCCATACCATCTGTTTTTTACTGAAACGATAATAAGGCCATTGTTAAAGAAATATTTGCCATTTTTGGCTAAAGTAAGTGAGCAGGTGGCATTAATGTGACGTGCTGGTGCTTCTGGGTGTAATGGATTATCTAGTATTCCCACACATCTCTCTTCTATTTGAAATAGCATGTCTGTCCCACCTACACAAATGAGTTTTATTTCAGCACTGAAGAGGGCATGCTGGCAAGGACGTAGTTAGAGGGGTGTGAGCGGACCTTTGGTATACATCTTCAAGCAGAGACTGGACATTGAAGTTTCAGTGCTCCCAGCTTCCATTCCCTGCACTGCCATTCTAAGGCAACTGCTGCCCAGTGACCACTAGGGGTGTGCAATCAAGTCTCAGGATTCGGGAGGGGGGAGAAATTTTTAGCCAATTTGGCTAAACCTGGTTTTCCCAAATCAAATCAGAGAATTCTGGATCCAATCTTGGAACCTGTATCCAGACCCCAGATAAATCTGAGTAAATCTGAGAAACAAGGCTTTAGCCCCCCTTTTGCTTCTCCTGTTTTTTTTCCAAGGGGAGGAGGGCGTGACTGGCCATTATGTGCAGGAGCTGTCCTTATATGCTTGGCTTCTGTAAGTGACACTGGTTCAGTTGAATTAAGCTGTGTCCATTGCTTCCATTTGGTTCAAGTGGAATTCTCAATTTTGACGTGATTCTCTGGTTTGATGTTGGTCCCCTTGGTTCACTTTGGATCTAGGAGGAGTCCTTCCATTTCCTTGCTTCACTTTGTTTCTGTTGGGGTTCCTCTTGCATCTGGGAGTGTACTTTTGGTCATTTGCAGCCTTGCCCCTATGTGTTTCTGCCACAGAGCCTGCTTGGAAATGTTTCCCTCATAGGAAACAAAGGAGAGTGATTGGAGTGGACAGCTTATCCAGGGGGCCTTTTGGTTTTGGGTGGACTTCAGGTTGGTTCTCTGGGGCTTTCTCTGAGTTGAAGTTGCATTTGGAAGTGTGTCTTTGCCACTGGCAGTCTTGCCCTCGTATGTGTTTGCCTGACAGCCTGCTTGAAAATGTTTCCATCTAGGAAACAATGAAGAGTGGCTGGGGCACCTTTTACAGGGGCCCATGGGATTGGACCATTAGTTCCAACCTTTGTGAAAGGTTGTCTCTAGACTGTCTCTAGAGGAGACAGTCTAGTTCCAACCTTTATGAAAGGTTGTCTCTGACTGTCTCTAGAGGACAGTCAGGAATAGGTTTCCTGCAAATTTTGTGTTTTTTGTGTGAAAAATGTCACACACACACACACACCTCATAGCCCTCAGATAGGTTTCCCCATAGGGAAATAATGGAGAGTGGCTGGGGTCACCTTCAGAGGCCCATAGAATTGAACCCTGAGGTTGAATCTTCCTGAAACTTGGATGGTCTTTAGAGGACACTCAGGAGTAGGATCTGCAAATTTGGTGCAGTTTTCTTGAAAAATGCCCCCCAATAGCCCCCAGATAGCACAATTTCAACAGGAAAGAAGAGACCTTAAGAATAAATAGAGCATGGTTTCCAGTCCTGAAAAACACCAGGCTAACAAAATACTCTATACCCGACAATAGCCCTGCAGAGAAGATTAGCATATCAAGCACCAATCCATATGCAAAAGAACCTCCTCAGGATACAGTAAAGCCTCCCTCCATTAGCATTCCACAACCTGGGAAACTCTTACAGGATGACTCTGCCCAACCCCACCTTTCTGAGTAGATATAAATTACCTGCCAACATCTTTTCCGCACTGTGACACTGAGAGATCTCTGTCTTTTGGTGCTACACCTCTGAAGATGCCAGTCACAGCTGCTGGCAGAACGTCAGGAACTACAATGCCAAGACCACGGCTATACAGCCCGGAAAATCCACAACAACCACATCCCCCAGATAGTTGTTCCATAGGGAATAATAGCTGAATAAATCAGGGATTCTCTGATCTATCTTAACTGGATCAGAGAATCTTTTCCAGGTTTCAGGAATCTTGGATTTTTGGGAGGACCCCTGAAACCTGGATCCGGATTTCCCAGATTTTTTTTCTTGGGTCCCCACCCCTAGTCACCCCAGGGCCCGCTTACTGCACTTGCACACCACTCAGGAATAGAAATTTGCCAACTGCACCCATTTTAAATAGTGTGTTCAAATGATGGAGATTTATGCGGTACAGAGAACAACTACCAGCACTCAAAATTATTTTTATTAAAAATAAAATGTCCACATGCATATTCAGCAAAACAAGAGATTGAGCAAGGAATCCAAGAGAAAGGTATGAACGTGCTGTTCCTCTGACCCTCACTCTGTACGTACCCTAGCTGCTCTTATCCTGAGAAAGGCTCTTTAACGTAGAAGTTACAGTGTTCTGAAAGCTTCCCATTACATTGGTGTCTTTGTTCTGGCAGGCAGCCCTTTGTTTCCTCCCCAAATGGCAATGGTAGCCTTCAGCTGGAGCCCAAGCGTGTGAGCTTCTTCTCTCTAGATGGAATCAGCTAATGGAATCCCCTCCATGCCAAGGGGTTTTATTTGCCCCCCCCCCCATTTTTTCCCCCTGAAATCTCCTGAAAGATACATTTTAGCCTGTTCTGCCTTCCAAGTCTCCTGGATGTCAGCTTATAACCAGAGGTGGGAGTCGACCATTTCATTGTGTCTGGCGGGTGAGGCCATAAGCATCTGGCTTCCCCGCTCTTGCCTCATCTGCTAAGAGAGAAAAACTTCTTAAAATTAAAGGTGAAGGTTTTATACTGCCCAAATCTCCAAATTATAATGTATTTCTCCACACATACTATACCCCATATGAGGCAGTTTGCAAGAAAAAAATTCTGCAGGGTGCTAAAAGAAGAAAACAATAGTGCTGGTGAAGGCCATTGTGGCAGGCTGTCTGCAATACTTAAGATGGTGCTTTAGAAAGTTCTTGGCAGAAAGAATGTAAGTTTGTGCCATATGTAAAAGATTCCAAGTAGCACCAAAAGACACTGGGTCAAAGAAGCAATCAGTGCTTTAATAAACTAAAAAAACTAAAATCCAGCAGTAATTTTTGATTTTTTTCTAGAACAGATAACTCATTCATTTCCTATGTATAAGGATTTCCCATCATTGGGGCAACTACAGATCATTAGATCTTGGCAGGGCTTTTTTTCTGGGAAAAGAGGTGGGGGAACTCTCACCTGGGGCAGCTCCTGGCAGGAGGTGGCTTCCCTGTCACTATACCCGCACATGCTTTTTGCATGTGCTCCTGAGACTGCACAATAACATCACTTCCGGGAAGTTATGTCAGCACGCATGGTGCAGCTGCCCCCCTGGGAGAAAGGAAGAGAAAGGAAGGGAAAGAAAGAAAGAAGGAAAGAGGAAGGAAGGAAGAGTGGGAGGAAGGAAGGGAAAGGAAGGAAGGAAAGACATGGAAAAAAGAGAAAGGGAGGGAGGGAGGAAGGGAAAGGAAAGATGGAAAGAAGGAAAGAGAGAGGGAGAGAGAAAGAAAGGAAGGAAGACTTCAGCTGGTAGGAGGGGAATTCTCCTCTCAGCTGAAGTTTAAAGCCCATTTGGGGCTTCCTCGGCTTCAGCTGGCCCGCTGGGAAGTCTTGGGCTTCAGGGAGTGGTGCCAGCTGAAAAAAAGCCCTGGATCTTGGAACACATTGCCCCTCCTTGTAGTTCCAATGGTTCTTTTAGAAGATGTTTCAGTTCACTTGTTTTGCAGGAGAGCTATCTCAGTAGCCTTCAGTAGCCTTCAGTAAAATTACTTCCCAGCAGACATTTTCAGAGTTGCCAGATTCCTCCCTCCCTCACTTCTTCCTCTCCCACCCCGAGATTGATTTGTTCTCATTGGCTGATGCATTTTTTGAACACAGGATGCCTCATCATGCCTCACTTCTGACATGTAGTACTAATTAGGAACATTACATTGATGTCGGCTGTCTTTTCAGATAAATAGGAGAGCTGGTAGATCCATCTGGAATATAATTGGATGTTCTGTGTTGGTGGGAGACAGCTAGTTCATGCACGTCCCTAATAGGATCATTTAATCAGAGTATCATCATGGATTCCTTATTTATTTAAGATATTTCTGTTCCACCTCTTCAGAATTCTCAAGACAGCTTGCAATTAAAGAAATGTCTTTACAATTAAAGAAATGTCTCTTTTCTCCACGGTCAGGTACAGAGGGTGGTGCTTGGGGAGAAATTGTCATCCCGTCACACTTTGGTGTGTGGGGTCTCACAGGGAGCAATACTCTCCTCATTATTGTTTAACATCTATATGCGCCCCCTTGCCCAGTTGGTGCGAAGTTTCGGACTTGGGTGTCATCAATATGCAGATGACATCCAGTTGTATCTGATGATGGACAGCCGGCCCAACTCAGCCCTAGATGTCCTGGAATGTGCTTTTGCAGCTGTGACTGGTTGGTTGAGGCAGAGTCTGCTGAAACTGAACCCGACGAAGACGGAGGTCCTGTACTTGAGCCACGGGGGATTAGGTTCGGGACTCTGGATCCCAGCCCTCGATGGTGCACCGTTAGTGCCAGTTCCGAGGGTTAAGAGCCTGGGGGTGATCCTGGATGCCTTCCTGAAAATGGAGGCACAGGTCACAGTGGTTGTCAGGTCCTCTTTTTTCCATCTGCGGCAGACCAGGCAACTTGTCCCTTGTCAACCCGTGACTTAACTACAGTGATCCAGGCAACGGTCATCTCTAGGCTAGATTACTGTAACTTGCTCTATGTGGGGCTGCCCTTGAGCCTGACCCAGAGATTACAGCTGGTACAAAATGCAGCGGTGCATGTTATTACGAGAGTGCCAAATAAGGCGCATATAACACTGATCTTACACGAGGTGCATTGGTTGTCAGTGGAGTACCGGATCAGATTCAAGGTTCTGGTATTGACCTATAAGGCCCTGTGCAGACTGGGACCAGCTTATCTATGGGACCCTGGAGGATACTCTGATCAGCTGTTGGTAGTCCCTGGCCGCAAGGAGGCCCGCCTAGCCTCAACTAGAGCCAGGGCCTTTTCAGTCCTGGCTCCCACCTGGTGGAACGCTCTGTCTGCTGAGATCAGGGCCTGGCAGGACCTACTATCCTTCTGCCGGGCTTGCAAGACAGAGTTGTTTCATCAGGCATATGACGAAAGGGATGTATAAAATCTTAACCCTCCCCGTGAAGGCTGTGCACCATTCTGTTTTAATGTGTATTAATAGAAATACACTGCTCTTTTAATGATGTTTTAATGTAGATAAATTTTTATTGTATTTTAATATGTTGTTATCTGAGCCCGCCCGCAGGGAAGGCAGAATAGAAATTTGAAATAAATAAATAAATACATACATACATAAATAAGTACAACTTACTGTCTTTTTAGTCTCTTCTCTTTGTTTTAGACTGTCGTATAATTTTGGTTTTTCCTAAAGTTAGCTGCAACAGTCACCAAGACCTCAAAGGGCTTTCCCTTCCTTTGGAAAGAGACACTGTAGTTAGCTAGGTTTGCCTTTAGAGGAAGAAGCTAACCCTTTCCTGCTGGCTTTTCCACCAACCATACAGGACAGCTTTAAGTCAAATTTTCCTTTTCCTATTTGGAGCAATACATGAAATGTGCTTTAAATGTGAATCTTTGAAATATGTTCTAGTTGGAGATAATTTAACTTACTTTAAATATTTGATTTCTCTTTGAACAGAGTACTTTTAAAGATGGAAAAACTCAGTGTGAGAAGATGTGTGTGGTACTGAACAGCCCTGTGGGAAGAATTGAAATCTCTGGATGCAGTACAGGAGTGCACAGAATCCAGTTGCATGGCAGTGCTCTGCCACCGAGTAGGTAAGCCTGTCTTAACAATTGATTATATGTGCACATTCATGGTACAGATTTCCATACAACTGGAATGACATATATTTTTCTGATATGTTGCATTAAGAAGCATGTGATTTGTTGCACCTGAAGAAGCTTTTTAATTTTTGATTATTTTAATCCTTACCAATAAGTGTGGCCTCAGATACGAGGTGATTGTTAGGCTTTGCCACAATTGAACTGGGATTTCATATTTTTATTCTTTAGTCTTTAAGATAGTCTGTATGCTTATCAGTAGTGACTTATCATTTAAGTTGGCCATGCAAAGCTGGACCTGCTATTCTCCAAACTCAGAAGAGTAGAGCTAGAGCAGTCCTTGCTGTTGTACTGAAAATTAGAGGCACTTTGGAAAACAGGAAGAATCATGCGGCTTCCCAGGTGCCTCTGGGATGTAACTCCATTGCTTCACAAGTCAAGAAAGAGGCAGTGTTTATGGCATCATCTAATTTTGGGTGACAGTTGTTACCCTTGTGATAACACTTGCTTTCACAAAACTGTAATTAGGAAACATTGATGAAACCTGAATGAGATGTTATTTTCCTATGTGCAGTGCTTTCAACAAACAACTAAGTGGACTGCACAGGTTCACTGTTGTGCTACTAACGTATGTTATCCTAGGACTACAGTATCATTTCATAATCATACACTAATATTGTGGAGCCTCATATCATAACTCAAATGGCCACTTTCCCTATAACTAAGGACCAAATATGAAAACCTGTGTATGCAGGTTTGCAGAACACTACTTCCAGTGCCACCAGTTCCCCTGTCCTGGACAACCATGTGTATCTTCCTCCCCAGATATCATGTATGGCCCTACTTCTCTCACTCACCTTATTTGGGACCAGGAGGCTCCTAAAATGGAATTACAGCATATATAATTTTTCATAGACTAGATTAGTAGTAGGCAGAAAGAATGGTTATCTATTCTAGAGTTGGAGAAAGTGTATTGAAAGTTTTAACCATGTAGGGAGGGGGAGACAGAACAAATGACATAGAATCATAGAATCATAGAGTTGGAAGGGGCCATACAGACCACCTAGTCCAACCCCCTGCCCAGTGCAGGATCAGCCTAAAGCATCTCTGATAAGTATTCATCCAGCCTCTTCTTGAAAACTGCCAGTGAAGGGGAGCTTACCACCTCCCTAGGCAGCTGATTCCACTTTTGAACTACTCTGACCGTGAAAAAGTTTTTCCTAATATCCAGTCGGTACCTTTGTGCATGTAGTTTTAGCCCATTGCTTCGCGTCCTACCCTCTGCTGCCAACTGGAACAGCTCTTTGCCCTCCTCCAAATGACAGCCTTTCAAATATTTAAAGAGAGCAATCATGTCCCCCCTCAACCTCCTCTTCTCCAAACTAAACATTCCCAAGGCCCTCAGCCTTTCCTCGTAGGGCTCAGTCTCCAGACCCCTGATCATTCTTGTCGCTCTCCTCTGCACCCTCTCGATTTTGTCCACATCCTTTTTGAAGTGAGGCCTCCAGAACTGCACACAATACTCCAGGTGTAGCCTGACCAAGGCAGTATAGAGAGGGGCTATGACCTTCTGCGATTGCGATGCTATGGCCCCTTTGATACAACCCAGGATTGAATTAGCCTTTTTTGCCACCGCATCACACTGACTGCTCATATTCAGTTTACAGTCCAATCTTACCCCAGGATCCCTTTCACATATACTACTGCCCAGAAGTGTATCCCCCATCCAGTATTTGTGCTTCTCATTTTTGTGGCCCAGCTGTAATACTGTGCACTTGTCTTTGTTGAATTGCATCCTATTCACAGCTGCCCACTTCTCCAGAGTATTTAGGTCTTGTTGAATTTTAATTCTATCTTCTGGGGTGTTTGCTACCGCTTCCAATTTGGTATCATCAGCAAATTTAATGAGCAGCCCTTCCACTCCTTCATCCAGATCATTGATAAAAATATTGAAAAGTACCGGGCCCAAAACTGAGCCCTGCGGCACCCCACTGGACACCTCCCTCCAATCTGATGAAACGCCGTTGACCACCATTCTTTGAGTGCGGTCCTCCAACCAGTTCCCTATCCACCGAACTGTCCTATAGTCTACTCCACAGTCTTCCAGTTTGCCCATCAGAATGTCATGGGGGACCTTATCAAAAGCTTTACTGAAATCCAGATAAATCCTGTCAACAGAGTTCCCCCGATCCAGTAAGCTGGTCACTCAATCAAAGAAGGAAACCAGGTTGGTCTGGCAAGATCTTTTAGGAACAAAACCATGCTGACTTCCCCGGATCACTGAGTGGTCCTTCAGATGCTTACAGACTGATCCCTTTAAAATCTGTTCTAATATCTTCCCAGCAACAGAAGTCAGACTGACTGGCCTGTAGTTTCCCGGGTCATCCTTCCTCCCTTTCTTAAAGATTGGGATAACATTCGCTCTTCTCCAATCTTGTGGCACATCCCCAGTCCTCCAGGAGGCCTTGAAGATGATGGACAGGGGTTCTGCAAGTTCTCTGGAAAGTTCTTTCAGCACTCTTGGGTGCATCCCATCCGGCCCAGGGGATTTGTATTCATCCAGTGCAGCCAGATGCCTCTCCACTACCTCTCTGTCAATGTCAATTAGCCACTCAGGTGTCTTGCCACATTTTCTACTATCTCTAGATGTGCCTGAGTTCTTCAGGGAGAAAACAGAGGCCAAAAAGTCATTAAGCCTGTCTGCTTTTTCTCTGTCCTGCATCAGAGTTTCTCTATCTACTCCCAACAGCAGTCCAATTGCCTCTTTTACCTTGCATTTGCTTCTCACATATCTGTAGAAGTTTTTCTTATTGTAGCGAGCACCTGGCCATGAATGATTCCTAGGGCAACAGGGGCAAAAGTAACTTGTTGGACATCAGAAACGCATGGTAAAGGAAGCTGTAGGTGTTGACATTCTAGTGTATTACTGTGATGTTCTTATTCCCAGGAAAATGCCCACTGTGTGGATTTGATACAGCTTCCTTGTTAAACATTTCTGACTTCTTGGAAGCTACTAATTTTATTTTCCTAGCTTTAGTATTGTATATAATCATACTTGTAGTTTTTAATTGTTAGTTAATTGTATACAGTGGAGAGTCAAATATTTTGGTTGTTTGCGAGCATTCTGGAAATGCATGAATATCCAGAACAGATAAATTTAGAGCATTTTCCAGCTACTTTTCTTGCTGTAATTACTTTCACTTCCTAAGCAATGTTAACAGGAAATTGGGGGGAGAGGAAAAAAACAGCTGCTTCATGGTAAGGCTGTTACTTGATTAAATAAGACTTACTCATTTAAATCTTATGAGTTCACTCGAATGAGGTCATCCATAATGAATGGACTGGTAACAAGAAAGAGAACTTTCAAGTATGACATCTTCAGTGAAATCAGAAAAGAAAAATCCTATCCTGAGAGACCTGTGAGGTAGAACTCTTGCTAAATCCTGCATTCCTGTGAGGCAGGAAGCGATCTGGAGAGGAGGAGGTTTTGTTCCATAGAGAGAAAGGAAGCTGAAAGTTGCTCTCTGCCACCTGATACGAATGGGAAGATCTGCACATTGTCAAGGATGCCCTCCCTACCTTTGGGTAGAAAAAAACCCTTGCAATAATTCCAACATTTGTTTTTTTAATAGCTTTATCAATTAAATCTGTATCTATCTGTTGAGATTTTCAGTCATTTTGATCAGTTAGGTTAAATAGATGTTTCAGCCAAATTCATAGATACCATGACAGCGGCCGATTCCAGACGGCCCTCCCCATGCCGAAACGTCGCGCGTCGTCGCACGGAAAATGCGATATTTCGTGTTTTCCATGTGATGACGCGCGACGTTTCGGCATGGGGAGGGCCGTCTGGAATCGGCCAGCGTTTCCCAACCTGTGGGTTGGGACCCAAAACTGGATCGCAAAGCCTCTGAAAGTTGGTCGCAGGCCAAGCATCCCTAATGCAACTCATGCCCTTTGCACCTTTCTTTCTCTCCTCTTCTTCCTTTCCAGCTTCTCACATTCTTGCCTCAACCTACCCTTTTGCGACAATAATGGTGTGTGGAGGGGGGGAGCTGTCAGACAGCTTCATGATTGTAGCTGGAAGAATGGGGAGAAGGCTAGAGAATGGGTAGATGTGAGCTGTTCAGTGCATGGGAAAGTGAAAGGAGAAGAGAAATAGGTGTGTGCAAACAGGCTCTGTCTTGGCACTGCTCCTTCAGCAACCCAACCTCTTGCCCAGCCCCCTGCAGTGCCTTCCTGCCCTCTACCTGCTGTGGGAGATGTACTGCACTGAGCCATTTGTCACCCACCTCTTTGCTGACACCTGCCATCTTCCTGCATCTCCTCATTCTGGCACCTCCCCAGTCTCTTGGATGGGTCACAATACAAAGTAAATTTGGACTTGTGGATTGCCATATCAAAAAAGTTGGTAACCACTATCTTAAGTAACTGGTAATATTATGTGGAGCACTTTGTAATCCTTTATGTTAAGGAACTATGCAAATAGAAGATTATTGTTCATAAATATATTTTCTTTTCCGGGGCCTCTTTGCTAACTTTTTAAAAAGAAATCTGTGGTATCTTCCAATGGCAAAAAACTGAGTATTTTAAAGCTATTTGTACATGCTTGCGTTGAAATGTAACTTTTAAATACTTCCCCTTATTGATAGGGAATAGTTGTTAAAACAGCAAGGTTTGTAATTTGTGACAGAAGAAAATAAAAACTGAACAAAACAGAGCCTAGTCTTCTTTTTAAATTGGCTCGTAAGCAAAAGAAGTAAGATAATTGGAACACACAAAAAGCATCAATAAAATGTAGTGGCGAATTCTTATTGGAAGCCACGTAGTAGCATTGGGTTCTCTCTAAGTCCCCGAATAGGAACTCTGAAAGGAAGTACTCTGTTTATGTCCTTCAGTTCAATGTCAAGAACAGCACTCCTGCTAAAACCTAGTATCCATTTGCCCTCATCCACAGCTTCTTGATGGTAGTGGCATGTTATGTGTTACTGTGCACAAGAAACTCTACATTGTGTGCAAGAAACTCTCATGAAAAATGGTTAGCACAGGACTGGAAGGATCCCAGATTGCACAAACGAATTGCAATTCATAAGCTTTGAAAGAAACTATTTTAAAAATCAAATAAACAAATGCTTGAAAATAGGAATAATCTATTGAAATGTCAATTATGCAATAAAAGAAACGTTACCAGCTGCCATAAAGTATTCTGGCTATAATCACTTGTCATTAACTTTTTTCTATGACTATGACTATGCAGAAACTTGAATAGCATTTTTGTCTTGCAACCATTATGATATACAATGTTAGCCATTTAGTCTCATTTCAGTCTTGCAGGTGTAGGTGAATTGAAGCTACCTGCTCGATCATGAATGTCTATAGAGCTGTCATTTTTGCTGTTTTTTTGGAGAAAGAGCAGATAGCATTTGTCTGTAGAGCAAGGTTACTTACTATATCTTGAGCCTCTGTTTTAATATATACCAAGGTAAACAGCAAGATGGGAAGCAGAGGTGCAACAGTCTGGGTAGTGGTCATTTCCCTGGTCCCACCCTTCTGACTCTAATGAAACACAGGCCAAGAGACGTAGTTCTGGCTTTACTTTATTTGGCAACTTCTCTTGTACAGTTCCAGTATGGGGAACAGGCTCACCTTGCAGGGAAGTTCCCTCACTTGCCCACGCTGGGCTCCGCTCCTCCAGCTCTCCTCTCTGCTAACCACTCTGAGCATCTCAGGATGGAGGCTCTTAAGCAGCGGTCCAGAGAATGGATACGCTCCCATATTTCAGATCCCATCCTTTCCCCTCATCCATGCCACAGCCCAAGGGGAATCACCTAGCATCCCATCACGGCTGCAAAGGCTCTCTCTCCTTGGCCCAGCTGGTTAGGGCCTGGCCACATCTTGTCCCACTGGTTCCATTTCCCTGAGGTAGAGCTTTTGCAGGTCTCTCCCTCAGGGTATGTCACAGGATCACTCGCTGGTAAAGATGATTCTTTTTTGGACAGAGGCAGTTTTTGCAGCAAGTATGATGTCTAAAGCTTTGCCTTGCTTCCTTTTTCCTTCCACCTCTTGTGAGTGCTAGTGCTTTGTGTAGAGCCCCCTCTTCCTGTGAGAACTGATATTTTGTGGTTGGGGTGTGTGCGTGTCTGCATTCTGCATGCATAGATGAAGAGCATTGGACAGGCTATGGGGTGTCCAAGCCTAATTAGGTCCAGCAAAAGTGAAAGAAGGCAAGGAAGAGCTTTTATGGGGAGGGGAACTCTGCACAACAAGTGTGCATGGAACACTGAAGGACTGACTTATTGGGTGGGCATGGCTGGAATAGGCTAGCTGGGCAAAATGAGAGTTTTTACAGGAAGAGGAGGAGAATTCTTGTAATCTGGTAAGCAGCTTACTAAATCCTGATCCCCAAGTCTGAAGTCCTGAGCATACTTACTCATAAGTAAGCCCTTTTAAACTCCATGGGACTTAGTTTTGAGTAAAGAGACACAAGCTCAAGTTGCATATAGTCAGTGTATTTATTTACTTTTCTTCCCTATGGACCTTGCCTTCTTCTTGCATCTCAGTTACATTTTTTTCTGTGTTTCCTTCAAAAAAATTTTCAATGCTAACCTTATAGGGGTAGTGACATGATTCTTTTTGGCTTATATTAATCATTGATAATTTTATATGAATGTTTGGATAAATGTATAGATAAATATACTAATAAAGAGTTTATCATGTCCCTAAAAGTTATGATATTTGGTAAACAGATATAGAAAAATGTTAGTGAAATCCCGCCCCCCACCCCACGCTTGTCTCCATAAGTAGTGTCTTAGCTGAAACATTTTCTAACAAGCTTGTCTGGATGATGTGAAAATGTAGATGTATTTATTTGCCATCGCCTTTTAAAAATATCTTATTTTTGAAGGAAGAACCTTTACCTCAGTTTATATTAAAAATTTCTGCTTACTGCTACTGGAGGTAATACGATTGGTTGAAAAATGCAAGTCCTCAAATGAGTGTTACTAGAGGTGTGCGATTCGGGTTTTGGATTCAGGTAAAGTACCCAAATCGGACCCAATTTGCAATGATTCGGGCTGGGCCCGATTTGGAAACACTGAATCAAAGCTTCCTGAAGCAATTCATATCACTTCAGGAAGCTTCCCATCAAGGGGTTTAAATGCTCCTTTACGTGCTGCTGCGGAGCAGAGCAGAAAGGGGCATGTAAACCCATGAATCAGCTGTTTGGCAGGGAGATCCCTGACAAGCAGCTGATCTAGTTGGCAAGGGTTTAAATGCCCCTTTCTGTGCCACTCCAAAGCACCATGGAAAGCGTCATTTAAACCTGTGGATCACCTGTTTGGCGGGGAGATTCCCCACCAAGCAGCTGATCTGGGCCTTCCATGACACCCAGCTGGCTGCTGCAGTGGCAGAGGAGGCAGCGCAAGCCCTGCAGGAGCCAGCTCCTACCTTCCCTGCCATCCAGCTGGCCGCCAAGGCAGAGGAGGAGGCAGGGCAGGCCCTGCAGGATCCAGCAGGGTGGTGGTGGAGGCAGCACGGGCCCCACGGGAGCTGGCTCCAGCCTTCTCCCCACCCAGCTGGCTGCTGTGGCAGCAGAGGAGGCGGTGCGGGCTCCACAGGAGCCAACTCTTCGCTTCCCCGCCTCCCAGCTGGCCACTAAGGTGGCGGAGGCGGCGTTGTGGGCCCCGCAGGAGCTGGCTCCTCACTTTCCCGCCGCCCAGCTGAATGGCTTTCCCTCTCCCTACCGGCCAGGTAAGTGGGGCGGGTGGGGGTGGGTGGAGGGTTGCCCCAGGGTGGGGGTGGGGTGAGGGGGTTTGCTCCCCCTCACTTCAGTATGTTCCAAATCTTTATGGAGCATACCAAAGCGAGCTAAATACCAGAATCCTGAAGTGGCTTGCCGCTTTGTGAATCTGGTAATTCCAGATTTTTTTCCCGAAGTAGGAAACCCAAATTATTTGGTGGTGCACACCCTTAAGTGTTACACTACAATACCTCCTAGAGAAGTAGCTTGCCATTTCCTTAAAGATTCCATTTTATCTTTTTAGCTGTGCTCTCTGATGAAGATGTCTTGTAAAACTGATTATTTCAGTAATTAATAAAACGTGAAATTTGATTATACTTTGTTGAAAAATTACATATCTCAGAAGTATTTACAAATCATTGTTTTGTTTTCTTATCACCATTTTATATTTAAAAACATCTTTGGAAGTCTTGCGTTGAAGGTGGTGTGCTTCTTTGTCTTGATAATCGCTTTTCATTTCAGCAAGTCAGTAGCAGAGCAGAATCTTCTGAGTGTAGTGTGTTTTAATGACCAAGGGATTATAAGTCTAGCAATGCCTGCTCCTGATGGAATCCATGTTATTACTTTTAAATCTTCTTATCTTGTGCCTTCTTCCAGAAAGTCATCTTACCCTCCCTAGCTGGTTGGAGTAGATGAAGCATTTAGAAAGCTCTCCAAGTCTCCTTGTTTGTGACACGAGGGAGTCTTCAGCACTCGTGAATGAACATCAGTTAAACCTCCTACAACTGGAGCAAACATTGATTTTGCTCCAAAAGATGTCTTTATGCACATAGTGAAAAAGGTGGAAGCAATGAGCACAGAATGTCTTGTTGAGTTAGATAGAGAGCTTAAACTTTGGTTCATTATTTAGCATTTTGAGAGACTGTTAAATGAGGAGATTCATGGACAGCCAATATGGTATTGTCTTCAACCTTTTCATTTTTAACTTGAGCTTAAAACGTTGGAACCCCTGAAATGTATTTCAATATATAAGTCTTACTGCCTTTCCTGTCGTTTTCTCTTCCATCTACTATTACTTTAAAAAAATCTTTCTCATACTCTCCCAATCATTCTCTGTTTCTTTTTTGAATTCTAAAAATAATCCCCACCAAGAAAAAAGGAGGTAGCGCTGTTGAGCTGATCCATCATTGGTCTTGATGTAGCCCACTAGATAAAAATAGTACAGTGGATTGGAGAAAGACCATTCTTTGCTCCTTTGAGCAATACTCTTTGTATAGTAATAAACAATCATTTACCTATTGCTAAAGCAAGTTGATTCTTAATAATATTCAAGGAGTCTTCTTACTCAAGCCATTTTTTATCTTTGTAGTATAGAGAACAGTGTTTGTAATTAGATGTCTATATATACTTGTGCCCTGAATACTTACTTTTATTTATTTATGGTTACATTTATACCAACTTTTTGTTCATCATGAACCTTCCAAGAGATATATAAAATACAATACAATGCTGTACAAATATCCCCTAAATAATCTAACAATCTAAAAGAAAAATTAAAAACTAGTAGAATAAAATGAAAGATGTACAATCAAGATGTGTCCTCAGAATTGAGGCAGAAGATCAAATTAAAAGCCCACCTGTACAGACCAGTGTTCCACAGTTTACTGAAAATTAACAAAACAACTGATCCTCAAGGGGAGGGAGCTCTGCAACCTCTGTGCTACCACTGAGAGAGACTTTTCTAAGGTTATGGTTAACCAGCCACCTTACCTTTTTTCGAAGGTTATGGTTTTTGAAGGTCATGGTTACCCAGCCATCTTACCTTTATGTGGCCCCCATCTTTCCTTTGTCTGGCAGCCTCTCCCTAGGAAAATTCTGTGTGGTTCCAGCAGCTGGACTGGACCCAGTTATGTGGTGCCATCCAATGAGATGAGCCCAGTTGCACCGTGGGAAACCCACAAGAACTTGTTGGGGGGGACCTCATTTTCCCTTTGTCTCCCTCCCCATACTATTTCTTCTTTTCTTCCTCCTGGAAGCCCCCATATTCTCACCTCTCCCTGCTTCCTTTTCTCCTTCCCATACACCAACAAACCAACCTTTTATCTCCCCCCCCCCATCTTCAGATATATTTCTTTATTTACGTCATTTATACCACACCTTTCTCCTCAATGGGGGCACAAAGTACCTTACATCATTCTCATCTCCATTTTATCCTCACAACAACCCTAGGTAGGTTAAGCTGAGAGTGTGTGGCTGGCTAAGATCACTCAGTAAATACTGTGATAGAGTAGGAATTTGAACCTGGTTCTCCTATATCCTAGTCTAAAACTCAAACCACTAGGCAACTGTCTTTTGAATGGTGGCTGATGTTGAATAGTAGAAGAGAAGGGGGTGCACCAAGGCAAAATTAAGAAAAAAAGGCAAATGGTGCAAGGGAAGAGTCTTTAATGTTATAATTATATAATGTTATAGGAACATTAAAGACTCTTCCCTTGCACCATTTACCTTTTTTGTTGATGTTGAATAGTAGCAAGCAGATGGGCCTGGGTGTCATGCAAGTCAGGTGGTAGCAAGTAGCCTGGTGGTTGCTGGCAGGTCTGGCCTTGATGAGTCCACCCTCAAAGGCCAAAACAGTCCTGGAAATAGCCTTGCCTCCTCACTCTCCCTTTTACTCACAGAAGTCAAGGGTCGAAGGATGGTGATAATGTTGTGGTTGCCTAGCAATAGCCAATGGGAGCATTTGTTTCTTGAAGCAACATGTGCTGCTTCTATTATTGGCGGAGGCAGGGGGATAGCCACTCAATGTATATTGTTTTAAATTTCAGATTTTTCTGCAAACATTTGGATTTTTCGTAGGTTTGTGGAAAGATCTGTCTTGTCTGTTCATGGTCCCAATCTCTGGATTTAAGCATTCACAGGTGAGGCCATGCTGAGAATTAGATATGTTTGACAATAGTCTCTGGACATAAGATATTTAGTGTATGGTAATGTTTCATTTAGTGTTTGCTGTGAGTGAAAAAAGAGGTCATCTTGGGGAAAATAAGGAACAGTACCAGATTTATGAGTTATGAAAATTTTACTTTTTTGTAAAATTGTGTTTCATGCTCACTAATACCCTTTATTCAAAACTTTTTGACCTAAGATTAAAAAAAATTGAAATGCTTGTATTGAATAGTGAAGAAGGATGTGTAGCAGCGCTACATTGTAAGTTATAGTATGCATCAAGTGTTATAGTGTTTGATACTACATTTTTTTTTTTACAAATGAGTAAGTTTTAGATTTTTAAAATGCAGATTCTGAGTGGTAGATTGGTCGCTGATGGTCTGCTACCTTTCTCAAAATGCAACTGAATAAAAGAAGTGTATTTGAAAAATATTACTTCCTCCTGTTGGAAATATCCAGACATCAATCTCTATTTCAGCAGATTCAATGGATATGGCAGGAAGAGTTATTATATACTGTGATCCTCCTTTTATTAAAAATAAACTGGGCAAGTTTTTCTTCTGATGGCTTTTCAGGTGATAACTACAGGATTGTTTATACTTATAGCTTTGGATGATCAGTGGAGGGGGGAAAAAACCCTTAACTTTTTGTTGGAGCTAGCATTTAAAAAAAAAACGCTCAGCATAATGCCAAAGCCTAAAAGTTTTCCATTTCTTTTGAGGCTTTCCAAATAGCACATATTCAGTCATAGACTTCCATATATACTTGCACCATTCTGTAAATCAGCTCATTTGCATGTCGTTTACAGATGTTACATTATTTTGTGTGTATGTGTATTAACACACACAAAAGACTGCAAAGATTCTGTAAATCCAGAATAACTTAACCTATATGTCAAATACTCTTCATTCAAGAAATTCTAGTCTCTTAAGAGATTACATCAGCCAGAATTCTCGGCTGCGGTGCTCCTCTGATCCATCAGAGATATCAGCCTGCCATGATTCCTCACTGGAAGTCAAATACTTTTCATTCAAGAAATTTTAGTCTCTTGTGAAAAGTGTGGCACTAAAACAGTGAGTGTTGTAATGTCTTTATGGCCTAGTTCTCAGAAACAGTTCATGGTAAGCCTTTGTCTGGATTGATTGATTTACATGTTGCTCCCTATAAAAAGTTTCCTGTGCTTTGGAAACTTGAAGGACTCTGGCTTATTCTAGATAATTATATAAGGTGGCTAATGCTGAAAGAAAGAGTTATTGACATAGGCTGTGATGTGCTGATAAAAATAATGGACTTAGTATTTATCATATAGGCAGAGTAAATTCAGAGGACTCATCAGGTTTTATCAAAATAACACCTAATCCTGTGGCATCTTCCCAAGTAATAATAGTACTGAGGAAAGGCTTTTCAAAGGCAAGAAATTCAGATTAGTAGTTGGAGTATTCCAAATGTTTTTAGAAGAACCTACCAATTGAACATTGTGCTTTCTTAGGGACTGCTTTCTCAAAGCCCTTTCTGTACAAAGGGACTTGCAGACTCACCAGTGGGCAACATTGCAGCCAGGAGGCAAGGCTTGGGTGGAGAGCAAGCTCCTTGTCCACAGCAAGGCAGCACATGCTGGGAGGAGCAGTGGAGGAGTGGAGGAGGGGTCTGGCTCCTCTCCAGTAGCCCCTCATGATCCACACTGCCATTCTACACAAAATGTTTTGTGGTTTTTCTTTTGTCTAACACAATGAAATTAGTGGTTGAGTAGGAATTTGAGATTCTTGTAGCCAAACAGTCAACCTCCCCCCCACCCAAAAACAAACAAAAAAAACCCCAACCCAGTTTGGTAGAAGAATTACATGACCAATTCCATAGTCCAATTCTTAAGTGTTCATTTAATGGACTATTAATTGATCACCTAATGAAATGGAAGAGTTAAAAATATTATAAGAGATTCATAATTGTGTATGTAGTATTCATTTCCTTCACACAAGAAACCTTATAAAATTTAGCTTTTCCATTAATGTATGTAAAAATATTAAAAGCTTTTGTATATTGCATTAAAAACTTATGTCAGCTGCCCTGCATTTTCCTATTTATTAAAACTTTTCAAGCAGTAAAAACATTTTACTTGTTAATGAGGGGAAGTGGGGAAATTAATGAAAGAGCTTGGATCCTCCAAGATGTCTCCTTTTAACCATGCACAACTGGCTCTCTTTTCCCCCACTCTATGTAGTTTAATTTCTGCGTTAGGGTTCAGTAAGCAAATGCAAATAGATGTAATGATTTGCATCAGTAGATTACGTCTCAGTTTAATATCCTCAGATATTTTGGTCAAGGACTTTTTTCTTTGTTAGGCTGGCACTGTTTTCTTACAGTAAAATGTATCATTGCCGCATTTATGTTCAAAGGCTCATACATTTATCACTTTTCAAAATTAGGATCTGCCATCATTATATCAACTGCAAACAACAGAAACTTCTATTATTTAGCAAAGTATAGGGCACGTTGCTCTTAATTTTGATGTAACACCTTTTTTCATCTCATTCTTGTTCCTGTCTTGAACACTCATAGTGAATATAGTTTTGGAATGGTTCTTTAAAAAACCTGGTGTTCTTGGTGCCAGGTTCTGTGTGATGGAATTACTGAGAACTCTGATTTGATGTTTGAAATGGGGAGCCCTTTTCAGCTGACATCTCTTGAAGGGAGAGGGGTGTTTGACTAACAGGGTAGGCAAAGATCTCGTGTTTGAAAAGAGATTCTTCCCAGCTGAAAGATCTGCAGTCAACAACAAAGCAGCAGATCTTTCAGCTGGGAAGGATTCCTGGGCACTGAAGACTTCCTAGGCAGCAACTGTGTTTAACAGTAACCTTGGTGCTTTATATGACAGATCAGGTTATTACCAGTTTTTCCATTTGTTCATCTATGAAGAACAGCAACATTCCTCTTCAAGAGAACGATTCCTGTTTTCACCATCTTCCCTAGAAATGTTTAAGGATGCCTGAACACAACACTGTAAATGATTCTATAGTCAAAAATAGTTTGCCTTTTGATTAATGAATGGAATGTATTCCAAATTCAGGTTCACAACTTGTTTCAGGTTTTGGTAGGCTTATTCTTGTTTAGGACTCTTTGCCCTCCCATTTGGAACAAAGAGACGGACACAAGGCTTGGGTAAAAAACAGGGCCATTTCTGACCGATTTATTTATAATTGAATATCCTAACAGCATAATAACGGCAAGGGTAACTAGCGGTACAGTTAGAGCGAGGGGTCAACCAGACCTGCTCCTCGAACTGTATGGGCGAGTACCCCCTGCCCCAGGTGCGAGCCATGCATGCATGGCTGTAACCCAGCCGGCCAGGCGAATGGTTCCCCCCTTTAAAGCACCATACACCCCAGCCGTAAAGCCCGAGGGAAGGCCTTTTCCAGGGGGACCCAGGGCAGCCTGCCCTCTCTGCTGACAGCCGTAAAGCCCGCCGCTGATCTGTAACAGGCCCCCATTCCCCACCAATGGGGAAATGCCACCGGGTGCCCACCGGCCCGCTCTGCCTACCCCAACTAACCTGCCAACTATAAACAGCCTATCTCTAACCCCAGCAGTACAAGGTAGGCGAAAAACACCCCCCACCAACAGCCAAACAGGCGAAGGGCGAAAAAATTCCTACCTGGCCCCGAAACCGGCGACCGGCAAAACCTGTACTGCTGCAAACAAGGGAGTGGTGGGAGGGACGAGCTTGCAAAGGCAACTGCGCCACAGAAAAGGCAGGGGCCGGCTAGAAACCACCGGCCACGCCTCCCCATATCCCCGGATGCAGGGAGGTCCGCCCACTTTTTCCAGGCGCGAGGGCAAAGGACGGCACCCGGGTAAGCGCGCGAGCACGCCCCCGGGAGGTGCCGATTTCTTCTGCCGATTATCTTTTAAAATTCACTTTTAGTCTCATGGCTTAAACTTATTTCAAAACTATAATTTCTCTAAACACTAAAGGATTGTTGAACTATTCCTGTCAGTAATGGATTCTTTTGTTGAACCTTCTGTGCAAAGTAATCCACTTTCTTTGCTTATTGTTGTTCTTCATCTGCAGCATCCACTATGTGTTTGGTTCTCTTCAGTCAATTGTCAGAATGAGGGTGTTGAGGAAGAGGCATTTCAGTGAGCCTGATTAAGCTGTGGACTTTCTCCCTGAAAGTAACATGCTGGAATTTCATTTTGACATTATTCTATGCTATTGCCAAAAGTCAAGAACCTCCTGAATATTACTACTATTGTTTTCTAGTGGAAGAAAAGTTGAAGGTGGTTTAGTTTACCCTAAGGGTATATTGGCCTTGTGAATCATTCATCTCCAACACTACGTTGTCACTTGCTATTTACATTTAATGATCCTCATCTACTAGTTTTATATCCTGGCTCCTTATTAAAGCACAATATGTGCAGAGATAGATTTTTAATTAGCAAAAATAGTATGAGCATCAATGACAACAGTACAAGAACTGATTGACAGGACTGGCAGGTTTATTAGCAGCAATATCAATTGGGGAAAATTCAGCTTGATGGCTGCCAAGTCAAGAGAGAGAGCTAATTAAAAATACTACACAATGTGTAGTTCATGACATGATGAAATGTTTGGAAATTAAGTCGATGATAAATTGGCAACACTGTATTTGTAGCAAGAATTTTATACTACATATTCGAGAACACAAATTATATACTTGCGCACACACACACATATGTGTGTGTGTATGTATGTATGTATATACATATACACACACACACACAACAGCTGTAGCTATGGTATACAAAAGATGCTGTGAATGTCTATATTATTTATGCTATTTATATTGTGCATACTGAAGCAGCAATGCATAAAGTATCTGAAATGGATTTGAAATCTATTTCTTTGCAGATTTCCCACTTGGTGGCTATGATCCTCATCCTCATCTAATGGAGATTTCTGCCAGCTTCAGCTGGCACTACCTTAGTGTTCAATAATGCACATGAAAATATAGTCCTATTATGAAAGTGGGTCCAACCCATTAAAAATGCTGCCAAAATCCAATATACATCTTCTCTGCTTTCTGGGAATTGGGTTGTTCATCTTACCCAGAGGAAGGTGATGTGCTGTCTTCTCTCACCCCTGCCCTTAATTACATTATTTCAGCCCAGTAGCCTATGATTCATACAAAATGAGCAGCTTAAAACTCAGGTCAAAGACATGGTAATCAGGAATGCTTTAGCTGCTCTATTAGAAAAACTAGTGGAATGGATTGCGTAAGTTTTCCTTGTAAGGGAATCCCACATATGCAAACTATCACTGTAGAATCTTTGTTTTTAGTAGATGATATCAGCATTAGTTGCTGTAGAAGGTACTATCAACTTCATTTAATTTCCTGGATGAGAGGTTGATCGTTTGGAGAAAAGGAAAGCCCAGTACAGATTAGACGTAGGCACGAAATGGAAAAAGTCCAAAACAAGAGTTTTGTGTTTCGTCATGGTCCACAAATCGCGAATCACAAAACTTCATGAAATTGATGCATTTGCTGAAACGATTCATTAGTTTTGTGATACATCAGAACCTGGGGCATTTCAACAGCCCCCTTCATAACCGGAGATGCCAAACTCACAGGGAGACTTCAGCAGGCTTTCCTCCATCCACCCTCCCAGTTTGCAATACGTTGATCGGGAAGGGTGGGAAGTGCTGCCAGAGTGCTGGATCAGAGGAGGACGAAGGACCGGTCGTGGTGGAGCTGGGCCGGGAAGACAGAGTGAGGGGTGGGGTGGCGGAATATAGGCACCCTCACCCAAAGACCTTCCCACAGCAAGGCCAAGAGCTGGAAATAAGAGGCTTCTTATAGTCCCTTTAAAGCAGCAGCAGCCAAAAGCACAATCCCAAATCCTTCCACACACACTCCCACTCCAATCCCAGCAAAACGCTGACATAGATCAGAACAGGAGGTCTGTGGTTGGCTGACAGACCTGCCTATCAGGGTTTGGAGGGGTGAGATTGGTGTGCCCGTGGCTACAGAAGGCCCACCTCTGTGGTTGCCTAGGGGATTGACCCCAAGCTCCTGGCTGTATAGGGCAGAATGGAAGTTCTCCAGATGGCTAGGAGAGCTGCCAATCAAGGGTAAGTGGGCTATGATTGGAGTTTCCAATGGCAACAAAAAGTCTGGGTCTATTGTTGCCTAGGGAATCAATGGATTGGCGCCAGCCTGTCTGCAATTACGAGTCATTCACGAAGCTTATGAAACAAGCCAAAAAGTCATTAATTTCATGATAATTTCGTGATAATCGCGGCCGCACAAAATGCTGGTTTGTGACACTTGAAACAGCTCTTTCGTGACAAAATTTGCTTCTTTTTTTATTCATGCCCATGTCTAGTACAGACAGCCTCAGGCATTCACAGCATGTGTGGGGCTATTGTCTGTACCGGACTGACTGTATCAGAACTATTATTCTATGTGGTCAGGGGGACATGCCAGTGTGAATGGGTTTACTTCCAATTTGTTCTCAGCTTCATAGGGTAACCTTAATGTAAGGAAGAACGGCCTTTTGTTTATGACTGCTTGTTCCCAAGAGCCTTTGAATGGGGTATAGAACAATAATGTGCCTAGTCTCAGAAGTTTTAACCAATGGGTCAAGGCTTTTAATGTAAGTTTGGAAGAAGTTCTAAGGTTACATATATGGTGAAATCTCAGGTATTTTAGTGAGGGAAATAATTATCCTACTCTGGTATCTTTCTTCCACTTCTTGAGTGATGCAGATTGTACTGTGTGTACATGCGTGTGTAAGCATTTGGAGTATTTGTATCTCAACATGGACATTTTCGTGTTGAAGCATTAATATTGTATGCTTGATATTATTGTAAATGAGCAGGCTGATTATTATGGGGCAAGTGGGTATAGTAGGGGCTTATTGGTGAAGAATACAAGCAAAGGTTCAGTTCCCAAGGCAGGGGGTCCAGTTGTAGATATCCAAAGAGGTGATAATCAAAAAGACATTCTAGGGGAAAGGATCTTTGTGATATTGCAACAGACAGTGACTTAAACAGATACACAAATAGTTCAGAGGAGATCTTATGTGCAAGCTTTCAGAATCAGCATTGGGTTAGGCAGCAACCCAAGCAGGATCCAGAAGGGCAAAAAGGAAAACAACAGTGTGTGCCAGGAGAGTGATTTTCTCTCTTGAATGAAAATAAAAGATGTCTGTTTCCTAGTCTTAAATTCAGATAAGTTAATAGGTATGCTTCCTGATGGACTGAGCAACTTTTACAATCAAGTAACCTTATATTCTTCCACTGTGATTTTGAGAATGCAAGATGCATGTGGAATGGATGCTGTTGTCCTCTAGAGAAAGAAGTTTAATTCCTTTTTACTAATTTTACCAGTAGGACTGAAATCCTTGACACTTTCGGAGAAACTTCAACTAGTATAGCGGCTGTTTAAGGAAATTATGATATGGTAAAATCCTTTGTGGCACTTGCATTGTCATCTTTCCCAAGACATTTTAATAACTTTGAAGGAGTGGCAGGGCAAACTTTTTAACACCTTTACATATTTTTTCATGTTCTTTATGTAGCAAAAATAAACTATTCTTTTCTGCAGGATGATTCATTTTCTTTGTGTGATCTGCTGTTTGCGAGACCAGTTCAAAGGCTGAGGGTGCTTGGACAGGCAACAAATATGCACGAAACATTGCATGGAGAAAAAGAGGCCACAAATTTATTGGTTACAGGAATGTTGGTTCAGCATAGGGTGTGGATCCCTGCATCAGCTGACCCATCTGCCAGCCAATGACCCCTCACCCCTTCAGCCTGCCTGCTGAAAAGGGTAACCGCAGGATGACAGTTAGTGAGATCCACAATGGGCAGAAATCTCTGCGTGGTTCCCCTGTCACCTGGAAGCAGACATGTTCTGGCAGCCCTCAAGCTGGGCTAGCCACTGCCCATGCCTGGTCCAAGATCCCTTATGGCAGGGGTGGGCAATTGTTTTGGCTCAGGGGCCACTTTGTGGGAGCGGAGGTTAGCGGAGGGCCGCACCTTTTTAAATGATTGCATTCATTAGTTAACTTTGCATTTCAGAAAAGGTATAAATTGTATCATAAAAATCAATAAATATAAATTAAATAGTGGTAGTTTTATTCAATTTATTTATTGTGCTAATTTCATATCAGCTATAGCTCGGTTCAAGGTGGATTTTTCTGACTGTCTTGGCAGGCCACAAAAAACTCTGTAGTGGGCCGCATGTGGCCCACGGGTCGCAATTTGCCCACCCCTGCCTTATGGGGATCTTCAGTTGGGGAAACTGTGCACGCAGGCTCTGTTTCCCCCAAAAGGGGATCTGTGCCCAATGCCACAACCAACAGCCGAAAGTTGTGACAAGGTACCATTACAGTAAAACCCACTTTCTCCCCACAGTTGTGACAATAAATGCAAAATTACCATAACAAGTCAAAACCTTTTGTGAAAAATGCGTTGTTTATGGAAATGTTCTTGAAATTGATTGTACTGATCTTATACAATGTAATCCACCTTGAGTCTTAGTGAGAAAGGCAGACTATAAATGATATATATATAAAATAAATAAATACCAAATGTAAAAACTTATGAATAAGACCTGTAGCTAAACTATAAAAGAAATGGTGGGTGGGAGGGCTTGCTGTTCAGATCCCAACTGCCTCACGCCCTGGCTGGCTCCTCCTTAAATAGAAGGAGGACAGACCTGAGAGGAAACTTCTTCTCTCAGGTCAGGGACTATGTCCCTCCCTCCTTTGCCTAGCTGGCCTGCTCTAATTGGCCGGCTGGGTTTTTCAAACCATGCAGCTCCCAGAGCAGCCTCGGGAGCCATATTGAAGGAGCTGGCCAGAGAGAAGGAAGCTGGCCTGCCCTCACCTATGCCTGTGGCCCTGCAAACTCTGGCCCCAGTAAGTTCGGGGTTGGTGGCTTCTCCCAGTACAGTTCATTATTAAAATTACCTCTCTGTTTTGCATTTTAACCCAACCAGAAGAAGGCATAAGTTCTGCTGTTATTGTTTCAAATACACAGTTATTCACATGAATTTAGTGATAGCACCTTCATGGTTTTTTGAAAGAAGCACAAAAATTGCGTCTTTCTTATTTTCCAGAGTAAGATGTATGAGTGGGTAGAAAACTTTGAAGGAAAATGGTGTTCAGTGTATTATCTTGGATAAAATGTACGTGCACATAAAATACTGAGACAGTATATTCTGGCCTGTCTAGACCCCTTTTATGTATTCTTGGATTCCATTTTAAATACAAACGCTCAGATTTTAGTTTCTTTGTGAAAAACAATGCCTGGAAAAAGGATTAAATTCCATACATTTTAAACATCTTTGCAATAATCTCATTTTTGTTGATGCATCTTGTCTAACTGTTGAGCTTGATCTTAGATATGTATTAAGTTACAATTTTAGTTGATCATGGTTGGGGTCTTCTGTCAGCTCTTGTAGGTCACATATGTTCTCTGTGTACAAGGAAATATTGCTAGTAAGCCTTGAAGTTGTTTAGCTGCTCTTCATTTATGCAGATGTCCTCTGGGTTTTAAAATTTATCTCTCACTGTGAAATGGAGGGTATCTTTTGGATTATGACAGCATGTCTTTCAGAATCTTGTTTGCATGTCTTTCTTGAAATAGTCTTATGGCTGTATATACCACGTTAGGGAGGAAATGGCACTGACAACAGAGAGAGGGTACATATCCTGAATGTTGAAGTTTTACAAACGAAAATATTTTCCTTTAGAAGGTAAACAAATACATAAAACATTTGTAAAGTAAAATAAGCTTCTGGTTCTTCATAGTTTCAGTATACTGCTTTTCAGTAAACATTCCAATAAGAATTTTGTTTGGGGGAGTTAAATTAAGTGAGTCAGTCTTTGTTTTTAAAAAGTTACCTAAATTTCATGGGCTTTAAAAATTGATTACATTAAAACTCTTCTAGTTTATGAAAACTAGTTAGAGTAAATCAGTGCAGTGCAGGGGTCTTCAGCTTTTGAGACCCAGGATCCTGCTGTAGCTCAAGGAAGCAGCATGGGATCCACTGAGCTGCAAGTCACATGACATGAATCATGTGGCATGAGGATGATGAATCAGTCTCTGGAATCTGCCTATGCTAAAAACAATACTTTACCTTACCTGCCTGGTATTCCCTTCAGCATGCATGCAGAGAGAGACCAGAGGCATGATACCTTTTCTCGTGCTGGCAGTATGTCTGTCCAAAAAGTGGCAAAAGGCAGCATTATAGGAGCTCATGATGACTACCACCACCCCAGTGGAGGATAGTTATATAGAGCTAGATATTGTAACATGATCACAAAACCAGATTACAGAAAAATTGAAAATATTTTTTCCAGAAGTATTTTCTAATAGGATCCAGTGAGGCATCCATGAATATGCACATAACTTCTCTGATCCTGTGATAGTAGAACATGTTGTGAAACTGCAAAACATGATCCAGGAATTTTAATTTTTTAAACTCATCAAATCATTACAAATTATACTTCATTGCATTTTTCTTTTACAGATTTTTAAAAATCACATGCAATTTTTGATGTAATGAGAATAGCGCAAATTAATTAGAACTCAGTATTGTTTTGTGACCTGTGTGCTAATTTCAAACAGCTCTGTGGGAGTGGGACTAAGGCTGTTACTTATGTATATGTTCCTACCAAAATAGCCTAGTATGTTAAACATTAACCACATAACTGCAATGGCCACAAGTAAGTAAGATGCTGGGGAAAGGATGGGAAGAGCTTGATTCATGTATGTCCAGGAGTTAAGTGACATAGATATATATTGTTAACCAGGCAAGTATTACTTGCAAACTTTTACTAAAAGGATAGATTGACTAGTTCTGTGGAAGCTGTAATGTTTGAGCTATAGGCATTTATGGGATATTTTAGAAACAATAATCTTTTTCTGCAGTCAACTTTGAAAAAGAAATTGAGTTACCAGTGACCAAAGGGTGGTTCACTCTGTAGCATTTACTTGGAGATGGGTAGTCTTAGCGCCAGATTGCCTAATCATTATTTTCACTGTATATATGTCATAAAGTCTCCCAACAATTAATAAAGATAAAAAAGTTTTTGTATGCAGTTAGGGATTAACTTTCATTAGCACATTCAAACTTTGAAAGTTTTTTACAACATTAAACTTTGAGGGCTGAATATTGACCTAATTTGTCTTTTGAAAGGACACAGAGTTTTAGTAGAATGCTTATTCTATTGAATTGGACAAATGCAAGTACTATTTCTTGGGTAGTCTGCATGGAGGGCTGATGTGCTATAAGATTTACTGTGCATTACCTTAGCCATCATTCCCATAAGTATTAATTTTAACTCCACTAATAAGAAACTGAACAAAAGTGGAATTATGAGTTCAGTAGTATTCCATGAAAGGTCAGTTGTTAAAAAGGCAGAGTGTGACATTCTGTGAAAAAGGTGCCTTCATTAATCATCCTGATAGGGAGAGCATAGGATATTCTTGACCAATACCAGTGAACCTTACGATATAATGTTTCAGGAAGTGGTGTTTAATTATTTGTGTATATATATATATGTGTGTGTGTGTGTGTATAAAATAAATTAAGGGTTAATTGGATGAATGCAGAATATATTTTCTTTAACATTATAGTAATTTAACTTGGCAATTTCAAATACACCAAGTTAAGAAAAAAGCATTTTTATATATTTCATAACTGTCAACTCATTCATTCAGGTATTGTGGAAGTTGCAGATTATTTTAGAAATGCTCTTTCACCTGCGTGTACTGTTTGCTGTGTTGTAAGATGCAAAAATAAAATCTTTATAACTTTGTTTTATGAGTGGTTTTGCTTAACCAAGCTTTACTGTGGAGTCTTGAGCAATAAGTGACTTATAAACTGCTAACTCCGCCCTCTAATTTTTGTTTAGTGTGAACTCTGACTGCATTGTATTTGTTTTCTATATCTTTAGAAAGTCTAAAGGTCAATACAAATTATATAAATTATTAAGTATAATTTCAATGTCACATTAATAAATTGAACATCTTTACTGTGAATATTTTTGACAGTTTATGTTCACCACGATGCCCATTAAAGTACAATATTGTACGAGTGTCCATTACAGTAATGCCTTTGCCTACATTACTGCTGTCAGATCTAATTCAGAACAACAAAGGGGACTAAGGGATCTCAACCATTAAGCTTTGCTTCTTGAAAGTTATCAGTTTCACAGTGTAACAAGTAAACAATGCAAATTGCTAAGTCTGCAATAGTTGTGATTATTTTTCCTTAATGTCATAATTTTGCATAATGGCTGTTGTGCTACATTGACTAGGTCCATGGGTTGCTTAACATAAGTGATTGCACTTGTTTATGATTATAAACTTCTTCCTCTAGAAATACTGTATGAAATGCATGTAAATGATTAGTTTAAGATTTCTACTTCATTAGCCACATTATACACATTAGAGTCATTGTCTAAGAGTTAGTAATATTTGTAATGAGCTGTATAATATGCGCTTTTTAACAAAATTTGAAAGCAGATGGAATATTTTTGCAATAGTTTATCATGGAAAATGAACCCTAGCAAAATATTTTAACAACGGATCGAGTCTCAAAATGGTGATGTTGCATTCTACAATAGAGTACATTATGAAGAGGTCTTGCTGGTGAAAGAAAAACATCAGAAGTTTTCTGTGCTTTCTCAGTAATTGCTCTGTTTGCCTCCTCTGGTTCCACCATTCTGTAGGAAACCTTCTATTCATCCTTTAAAGATGATAACCCAGAACTACATGGTGTAAAATATTGCCACAATGTATTTGAGCCCTAAAAGGTGATTTTTCAAAATATCTATGGAACTATGGGAAAACCCAGAAAAGTTCCAGCGCTGCCTGGTGGGGACATAAAACTTTACAGCTTCCCCTCCATGATCTATCCTCCTACCATCTCTCTAAGGTAGTTAGGGGAAAGATGACAGGTCACCCAGTGAGCTTCATTATGAGCTAGGCTAATTTCATATTGCAAACCAGGTAATTGCAGATTATGTCAGTCTTAGCAATGACAGAACATAATCTCCTTCCCACAGCCAGTTGGCAGTCTGGGGAACGTGAGGTACTGGTAATGCTGGATTTACCCAGCAATTGGCACATTTAGAAAATGACTTCTTTATGAATTTACAGTGTTTTTGTGCATTTTGGAATAATAATATGTACATTAAAAATTACAGTTTTATTTATATAGTTGTAAAGAAATGATAAGCATTACAGGGCTTTTGATTACCCACAAATTGGCATTTTTGTCTTCTTTTCAGATGCTTTTGTGTTTTCTAGTATACAGCCATGCTTATGAAGTTAGAGCAAGCAAGAGAAGTTATAACTTAAAAGTTTAACAAGGATAAGAGATGACAAAAAGGAAGAATCTAAAAAATTTTAGGAAAATGTTATTTGGTAATAGTTTATTATCAATAATCTCATGTTTAATCAAAATGTTGATTGGTGAGAAATGCCTTAGCTCTGGTCAAATCAAAAGAGACACTCTGGAAAGTTTGGTTGCTGTCCTCTCCTGTTGAAGTCAATAGCAAAAGTCCAGTTGGTTTGTATGAGACAGGATAAGTAACCTTTACAAGAGGCAAATCATTATAGAATTTCAGATCTTTCAAAGGTTGAAATTGGTAGTCAGAATAGGGCCTTTAGTATGTCTTCAGCCTTGACTATGTTAAATAGAGTATACTTGATTGAAACTATTCAAAAATATTCTTATACATCTTACTAAGAATGATTTCCAGCACATATGTGTATTGATCCAAATCTCAGATCTGAAGGGAAGACTATGAAAGATACACACTCTTATTATGTACATACTAAGCAAGAAGTTCCATGTCCTTTGTCTGTGCTATCCAATTTATATCAACTGCCACAAACCCACGTCCAACTCAGGCTTAGGCTGACCTTCCTCTACCCTGAGGTAGAACTTCTCCTCTTTAAGCCTATGAAGCTGTATTCTGGGCTGGGAAGCCTCTGGTAGCGTGGTTGATGTTAAGCTTCAACTTTCCTGCTTGTCCCACCCTTAAGAAATATTAAAAATGGTTACCCAGCCAAGTCTTAGTAGGGGACGGATCAGAGGTTTGCATTTCCCTTTAGCACACAAGGCTTGGGGAGGTTCAAAACGTAACTGAAGGTTTAGTTACAGAAGGTTAAAATCAAAAGGCAGGTAGGCAGATATTTGAACTGATGTAACAGAAAGGTTTTTATACAGGAACTTCACTGGTGTGAGGCAAAAAACACTTGGTTTAACACTAGGTTGCTGGCTTCGTTCAGAGGTTGACAGTGCTTCACAGATGTTACACTTTATATACTCAAACACAAACACAGCACAACTTTCCCTCCTCTCCAGACCTTAGGGTGCTACACTGAGACAAACCCTTCCTAGATACTGGGAAGGCATTATAGTTATAAGATATAAATAACCCTGTTCCTGGCACTGAAGGGGAGACTCCTTTCTACCCACTTCCTTGGCCCTCTATAATTCCCCGATCTCTTGAGTCTAAGTAGGAGCTAGTGCTGGTTTCCCCCACTTTAGTCCTAGTCAGGGCTTTTTTTCTGGGAAAAGAGGTAGTGGAACTCAGTGGGTTGCCCTTGGAGAAAATGGTCACATGGCTGGTTGCCCCGCCCCCCTGATCTCCAGACAGAGGGGAGTTTAGAACTATCTAAACAATCTAAACTCCCCTCTGTCTGGAGATCAGGGGGCGGGGCCATCAGCCATGGTACTATTTTCAAGGGGTGCCGGAACTCCATTCCACCGCGTTCCAGCTGAAAAAAAGCCCTGGTCCTAGGACTAAGAGTGTTTCACAAACATTATTTCTTCTCACAGAGGATTATCTGGCTTACCCTCTCTGATCTAAAGCCAGGCTCCAACTCCCTTTCACTCTCTTGTTTTTTCTCCCACTCCAACTGACTGCTTCCCCAACATTCCATCCCCAACTGCCATTTCAGGCTAGCCACATTTAGCGGGGAGGGGTGGGAGACATGTCAATCATTGCTCACTGACTGGAAATTTCAGCATCTGAGGCTGAGTCCGTCACACAACCTTGTAGGGTTTTCAAGGTAAGATTCAGAGGTGGTTTGTCATTACCTGACTCTGCATAGCAACCCTGACCCTTCCTTGGTAGCCTCCTATCCAAATACTGACCAGGGCCAACCCTGCTTATCTTTAAAGAGCTAATGAGATTGGGCTACCTGGATCATCCAGGTCAGGATAGCTGTCTTATGCAAGACTGCATAAAGGCATTGTTTTGAAGTCACTGGCAAAAGTTCATATCAACTCAGTGGATTCAGAGTTTCCTGTGTGATTGAATGTGTTGAATTTATATGTGTGGATTCTAAGGTTTGTGTTTGTTTGTTTGCTAAGTGAGAGTCTTCATCTAACAAAGGAATGATTCCTTTTTTTCTTAAAGAATCTCACTTAGCATAAAGCAGTCTTTGGATCCAATCCTATGTGTCAGGAAGTGTAGCAGACACCTAGAAAATCTAATTACTACTTTTAAATTGACAGATTTCTACCCTTTGGATTAAATATGCCTACATGGAAATAGGGATAATCAGTTGTTGAATGGTGCACAACATATTCATGCTATGTTGAAAGATATGGCTTAGGGAAGCCCTAAAAATTTGATGTACCACAAAATGTTCCTTTTCTTTTTCTCCGTCTGATGTGTATTCTTATAAGTCCAACACTGCAGTGGCCCCCAAATGATAGAAACAGTGTCTGTACCTTTAAGAAATGAATGCCACGACAGTATTGCTAGCTTTCCAGCCATGGTTTCTGTCAGTACAAAGCAGGGAAAGGGGACCATTTCTAGGACTGTATTGGTCTTTGTGGGAGGACTCATTAGATGCCACACCTGGTAGCATCCCTAGGCAACATACACAGGGTCAGCTGCTTGCTACTGTTCAAGATCAGCCACCCCATGAAAGCCAGTGTGGTGTAGTGGTTAGAGTTTCATACTAGGATCTGGGAGACGTAAGTCCAAACTGCCACTCTGACATTGAAGTTCATTGGATGACCTTGGGCCAGTGACACTGTCAGCCAGACCAACTTCACAAGGCTTTGTGATGTAAGCTCCTTTGGATCTCCTTTGGGGAGAAAGTTGGATATAAATGAAATAAATAAGTAACTGAAGATGGGGAGCAGATTAAAGGTTGGTAGGTAGGTGAGAAGGAAACATGGAAAGCTTATATCTTCCGGAGCATTGTCAGTAAAAGATAAATAGAGTGGGGAGTAGGGGGATATAGGGGAAAGTAAGATGCTGCTTGCAAATCCTTGCAAATTCCCCACCATGCACCTGGGCCAGATTTTTCCTGGGCAGAAGCTGCCAGGGGAAGGGAAGGAGGGAAAGTTGAGGACAGGGGGCAGATAAAAGTAGGTTGGCTGCTGAGTTGGCTGGTGGAAGGAGAGAAGGAAGCAGGAAAAGGAAGAGGCTATAGGGGCTTTCAGGGAAAGGAAAGAATAAATAGTAGGAAAAGGAAAATAAAATGTCCCTGCATGTATTTGCAGGTCTCCCACTTGAAGATCTATAAACGTGAACTGAGCTTGTAGCTTGTGAAAAGCTTTTACCACCTTCCAGTTGCTAATGTCCCAAGATTCCTGTCAGTGAGAGTTAATGTATTTGTATACCACAGCCCATAGAAGATGTCTCCCATTATATAATATATTGTCCATTGTAAGTAACACCATAGGTGTAATGAGATTTCTTTCTGACATTCTGGCTCGGCCTTTCAACCTTAATTATTTTGGTAGTATTTGCAGTCCTGAACTATAGGCAAAAGCTAAGATTGTAACACTTCTGTATTTTGCCTAACATAGGGCATTCTGTTTGTCTTAAGTAACAGCAGGTTGGGGGCCTGGAATAAATTCAATAATAGAGAATTTTTCCTCTGACACACATCTCCCCTTCTAGAATTCTAGAAGCTCTAGAATTAAGCAAGTCAATTCCCCATCATCCCTTCAGCTCACCCCAACTGATGCTTTTTTCTGTATATCTGGGAAGCCCCTCCCCTCTCTCTTGGTGTAAATGGTCCTGTTTTGCTACCCAAAGGTAAATTTAGGAAGAGCGGTGACATTTGATCAAATTGATCATTGATCATTTTTATCCTTTGTGATAACTTATTATTTCATGTATTAATTCAAGTGAGGTAGCCAAGACCTTGAAGGCAAACAATCGCTAGGTAAGTTGTGCTGCCGAATTTGGGTATATAATTTGAAGGCAGGTACTTGGTGAAAATCGGTAAGAATGATTAGATTCCTGAATTTCCATCCTATTTAGGTTTGTAGGGCTTTTTCTGGAATTTAAGTTTTAATTCCATTGATTTTTAAATGGAATTAAATTGTTTAAATCCATGTATTGCGACTCATTAGGACTGTGGAGTAAACTGCCCAAGGTTTAATAGGGTTTGTTACCCACTAACAACATTTTCTGTTCTTCTATATCTGTAACTCTTGGCTAGTAAACGTAACAGTTTTGCTTACACACCTCTCATATGGCCGGTAACCCTTGTCAATGCATTTATTCTCCTGGACTGGAAGTTTGAGGGTGAGGCAGAGGAACAATTTTGAGAAGCATATGTATACTTCTATCCAGTGTCTTGTGTGTGCAAATGTTGTCTCCCTGATCTGTATGGATGGGAAGGAACATATTCTCATGAGTTGGAAGTTGCACATACAGAGAAATCTGCTGAAGTCTAAGGACAGATTCAGAGGTAAAAAAGAGGTTCTCTACTCTAAAGCCAGGCAAATGTGAATTGCTATTGAGCAAATAAAAAAAGAAAATACATTGGAGTCTAGATACAGTATGTTTGTAGTAATAAAAGCAGTAGTACAGATTTACTGGTGTAGAAGTTTTAACTGTAATACTGTGGAATGGTAGGTTATTTTGTGTTCAAGAGCTACATTTATCACAAAAATGATGATATACAAATCACTTCCATATCACAAAATGTTCTTGGTCAAAATTGGCTTGAGGCAAGTGATATCTTCGAGTAAACAGTATATGAAGACCATATCTTAAAATGATAGATCACCTAATTTTGTTCTGACAGAGGTTTTTGCCGCAACAAACATCTGTCACTGAAATACCAATTCAGAGATACGGAAGCCAAATTGTAGAGGTTTTCTGGTATTTGTCATTCCTTAAGTTAAGAAAGCTACTGATAGTTCTATAGCTAAGACTGTAAACAGTTCTCCATTAAAAACAATTTTTAAATGATTTATCTCTAGGTGTTAATTAACTACGATTTTAAAAATGAAATGCATTTGTTCTGTTTCATTCTAAACATATTTCAAAGCACAGAGTTTTATTATGTCACTTCCTTTTAGTAGTGTTAATTGAACTATAAGTGACTGTATTGATTGTGGAATTATTTCATATTAATCAGGTTTAGGAGTAGTTTTATATGAAAAGTATGGCTGTTGCAGGTTGTTATTAGTCAGGCTATACTGAAGAACAAATATCTGGTTTCTCACTTAGGTTGTTTGTAACCATCACTCATACAGAGGTGTAAAATTCATTAGATGTATGATTGGAATTTATGATTCTAAAGATGCTACCTGTTAAATATTAAGAATGCAAGCATAACACAACAAACTCAAAACCTTATTAGAAGCTTTTGCTAAGAATAATTTTACAATATGTGTATACTTTTGAGGAGAGAGAAACACAAGGATTTAAAAATAAGGTCCTTAAAAATAAAATACCAACCCCATAGCCACCGGAGTTGATATGTTTTATTGGATCAATTAATGTTTTAAAAGATAGAAGAATAAGCTTATCTTAAATGTTATACCATTATACAGAAAACTTATTTAAGGCTAGATGGTCAAAGGAATAATTTTTTTAAAAAACTGTTATATGACAGGCTGGCTATATATATAACCTGGATATTTACTAGGAATCTCAAAGTGGTTCATATAATAATAATAATAAAAGTACTATTAAAAAACAAAACTAAAAATGTATTAGCTAATATATCTGAGTGTGCCTGAAGTTACGCTAATGGAACAGAACAGACTGGTTCGAACTGAAACTACATTAATTGGGTTTTAAAACTTGGCTGGATGGATTCTTTAGAAGGTAAGCAGTAAAGTATTATCAATATTTATTATTTCTTTCTCGCTGAGACTCAAAGCAGATTACAAAGTGTAAGACAATACAGCTGGTATATTATATAAACAATGTACACATTCCAGAAATTTGAAAACAAGCAAAAATCCAAATAGAGATTAAACAATGCTGAAACAAAATATAAGCAATTCGACACATTAAATGACCCAGATAGTATCTACATCAGTAGACAATACCCAGTTGTATGGACTCCCTGTCCCTTTACCAAAGCATCTCTCTGAGATTTTTTTTTAGCACACCTGTATTGCTGGTGTAAATAAACTCTCTGGAATAATTCAGTTTTGCACAGGTTGCACAAAGCCAGAAGAGTGGGAACTTCCCTGACCTCGTCAGGCAGGCCATTCCATAATGTGGGGGCTGTCATGGAAAATATACATGTAGGCAGCTGTTGGTTTTGCCCATTTTGAAATGGAAATAAGAGAACGGGAGAGTATAGAGCATTGTCCTATTTTAAGTGCTGTAATAAGTACCAGTGGGCTAACAAACTCTGGTAGAGCAAGATATAAAATATCTAAAGCTGTTTAGTTATTAAGGAGCCAGTGTGTGGTTACTGTATGGTTAGAGTGTCATGCTTGGATTTGGGACGCACAGGTTTGAATCCCAGATGTGCAATGGAATCTCCCTGGATTGTTCTAGGCCAGTCAGACACTCTCAATCTGATGTAGCTCTCAAGGTTGTTGTGAGGATGAAATGGCAGAGAGGAGAATGTAAGCTACTTTGAGTCTCCATTTGGGATGAAGGTAGGGTATAAATGAAGTAAATAATATTGACAGGAGAAGCACTTGGAAATCAAGCACAGTAGTTAAAAGTTGGTCAATATCAGATTTTATAGTTTTACTTAAGTGGCCAGAGAGGTTTGTTGTGTAGTCAGCTAGATTTCTTTTTTAGTTCTGTACTAGCCCTTTTTAAAGGCACAAGCCTGTCTTCCATTCAGGTAGTCTTGCAATGGGGAGATAGCATTATTGCAGAAGAATAGAAGGGGCCCTGCAAGGACTTATGGGGGCATCTCATTTCCACTTTCCCTTCTCTGCTAGCCCCTATAGATTCTCCCTGTCTCTTGCTTTCTTCTCTCCTTCCCACCTGCTAGCTAACCTACCTTTATCTGCTCCCATCCTCATCTTTTCCTCTTTCCTTAATCCATGAAAACTATGCCCTTGTTGCACAGTGTTGTCCAGTTCTGTTGTGGGGGAAACCCCAAGGACTTGTGGAGAGCACCTCATTTCCCCCCATTCTATTTCCTCTTTCCCTCCTCCCGTGCCCTCACTTTTCTCTACTTCCTTCTCTCCTTCCGACCCACCATCCAACCTTCATCCTCTGAACAAAGAGGGGGATGGAGTTCGGCAACAGACCCTTAAGTGTGCTTCCTCCAACCCACCCCCAGCATTGCATGCCAAGTACAACTCTGTTCTGCGGGCTGCAACAAACTCTGCCCTGCAGCAAACCTTGCTCTTTCCCTATTAAATCTGTGAGGATTGGGCACAGAACAGCTTTGGAATGAAGAAAGGTACACATGAACTGAGTATATGAACTGAGGGGAAGGAGATGTTTGGGAATGTTTTTTATATTGGTTTTAATGGTACATTTGTTTAAATTTACTATTGTAAGCCACTTTGAACTATATGGAAAGGTGGGGTATAAACATTTTAATAAATAAATACCTGACAAGCAGTGGAGTTAATAGAATGGTAAAGAAAATTTGTGGTCTGCGGAAAGTTCTTTGTAAGATGAGGAGGCAATTGTGGGCAATTTATGAGAAAATTGGTGGGCCTGATGGCAAACTATGGAAAAGGAAGCTGAAGAACATTTGGAATTAAGGTCGTGCAAGTTATGTTAAAAGTAAATGAAAATGGCTTATTATTAGCGGATGATAAATTATGGGCTTGAGTACTGAGGAAATGTAAGTGCTGTCCCACAGATGTGCTGAAGGAAATTTTGTTGGATCCCAACAAAAGCCAAGGAATGGCTGTACATTTGTAGTATAATACAGGATTCTCCGATAGATGCAGGAAAGCATTCTAGATCATTTGGGATTGCTCCTCTCATTGAAGGATGCAGGATCAATATTCAAATGATGCCTCCTCTACTGGTTTGGGGCTCCTGCTTCTCAGACAGGCTGTGCCTTATGTTGGGGAAGCAGGCTGTAACTTGAGCTCTCCAGAGCTCAGCCCTAGCTTGCAGGCTTCAAGCCTTCGCAGTCTGTGTTTGCACAGCATAACTCCTTTAGCTTCTCCTTCACCTTTCCCCTCCCTTAACATGCTTCTTATTCAGAGATGTTGGGCATTCACAGGGAGAGAAATGGATCCCCTGACATGTGTGCAGTGCTTTTGTTGCACTCCCCTCATCCCCTGGTCGGGCCAGTGGGGAAGATAGTTCAGAAGCAAAGCAGCAATAGCTTGCATCAACAAAGGCTGTAGGAATGGTCTGGCCTCTTCCTCTGGGGCAAGTCAGTGGGAGTGTTAGGTAATGTGCATTTCATACAGCTTCACTAGATCAATGTGCCACAGGAACTACTGCCTCCCTTTTCTTCCTTGCCTAAGTCTTCTTTTGAGGGCCAGCTCAGTGGGGTATTATGGCAGCGACCATCTTGCCGTGGCAACACAAAGCGGCAAAACTCCCTTCAGCAACATATCAAATAGGGCGTGCTCATGATTATCCCTCCCTGCCTGTACTGGTGCACATCTGAAGGGTGGAGTGTTCCCAAGAAGACTCCCTTTGTGATATCGACTCTGCTGAAGAAAACTCCCCTTAATATGCTTACTTACAAGTATGAAAGGGAGAAAGGTAATTCCTTTGAAGAGGCATCTATCTTGGCCTTAGGCATCTATCTTGGCCATTTTACCCTTAGGTCAGGACGGTCACCATAGGGAGGAAGAGATTGGCAAGTCAGAGGATTGGTCTCCAGTTCCACCATTCTGAACTTGAATGGGAAGTAGACCAGCACAGGTTCATGAAGTAGATACTAGGTACTTGTGCCTCAGTACTTCAAAGATGCAGTGTCTAGTGTGCAGGCTACACAGGCAGAGATGACATTTTCATGCTGCAGATACCAAATAAGCATGTAAGATATAGTCCTTTTTCCCTTTTGTGAATTCATCACACTGCAGCTGTAGCAGCTACAGTGTGACCTCTGAATATTCCACACATGTATACAGAAAGACCAATAAATTAAATGTAAAAGTTCTGATGGAAATTGCGGGGGGGGGGGGGTATAGCTGGATCCAGCCCTTCCCCAGCAAAGTGCTTGTCCATCCTACCTAAAGAGAAGAGGAGCTGGGAAATCCTTTCCCTGGAAAGCCAGGCATTATCAGAACCTAATCTGGGCCATTGTTGAGAGTTAGTTTGATCTAATGTTTTAAATGTTGAACTAGGAGTTGAAAGATCCAGATTCAAATCTCCATTCTGCTATTAAGCTCACTGGATTGCCTTGGGCTACTCCTTTCCTTTAAGCTGAACCTACCTTACAGGGTTGTTGTAAGGATAAAATTGGAAAAGGATAATTCTGTCCTGAGCTCCCTGTTCAGAAGGGCAGGACGAGGAATGGGGGACTATGAGTAAATGCTTTATAGCTTGAGATACTCCGTCATCTAATACTATTCAGGAGAAGGGAGCTGTGGTTGAAGATGTGTGACTACTGACTATCTAGACAAAATGCTGCCAACATTGATGGACTCTTAATGCCTGTCTACCAACAAGGTGTATGTCCAGACCTGGTAGCCCTTTTTATAGTTTATAGAAAACTAAGATCCCAAAGTATAAAAATGTTTAGTGTTTTATAGTTCCTCCCTGAAGGGTTGGCGCCAGTACTGTGCAATTGTTAGCGTCAGTCTGTGTTGTAATTTTAGGCTGCAAAAAGTAAGAATCCAACCCTTTTTAAAATTATCATTCTTAGGATGGGTCTCTCCTTTATAAGAAAAATCAGCTTTGTGTTTCACACAAAACTTTGTGTTTCACAGCTATTGTGTTTCACAATATATTCAAATTGAATATACTGGCTGTATTAAAGAATGTATCATGGGATGTGTGTGTGTTTGTGCCACCAAGTCACAACTGACATATGGCAACCCTTTATGGTTTTCAAGGCAAGAGATGTTCAGAGGTGGTTTGCCATTGCCTGTGTCTGTTGCCTCTGTGACTTCCCTTGGTGGTCTCCCATCCAAATACTGATGAGGGCTGATCATGTTTAGTTTCTGAGACTTGTTGAGGTCTGGAACATCCAGGTCACGGCATAGAGAATGAGAATCTTGCTTTAAATCTAGACTAGTGACTACTAGACTAGACTATACACATCTTTCAAAAAGTATTAAAATAAGCTAGTTGATGGTATGCAAAACTACACAATAAAATTGTTCATTTTAACTTTTAATTCTGTAAGCACATTTTGGAATCATTCTAAGGATATCAGTCATATTATATTTTAATCACTAGGGATCAAATTTACAATTTTGGTTTATTTATGCAAACGATGGCAGTGCCTGCACTGATAGACAATGCTCAGCAAACCCCAAATATTCCTAGGCTTTGAATACTTAGCAGTATCAGTAGCTGTTGCACAGCATGTGGGCCATCTGCTACCCTATTTTTTAAAGTGTGTCTGGGGTTTGCCGTAAGCTGGGGAGCCTTCAAAGCAGTGCTTGCATGGTACTGCATATTGGATCATGCCTTAAGTTGAAATTCAATAAAATCACGTATTTCTTCAATGTGTTAGAAAGCCATATTTAACTTGCCCCCGCAAGTTGCTGGTTTTTCACTTATATAGGCTGTTAAAAGATTGATTAGGCTTATTAAAAAATAGCAGGTTAACTCTGTTTCTGACTATTGTATAACTAATATGTATTTAGATAAATACAAGCAAACTAACTGTTTGTGTCGGAAGGTTCACATTGGTCAATGCTATTGGACTTCTCCCGAAATCCTAAACATGCATTGCTTCATGTTGCCATTGAGTAGGGCAGAATTATTTTTGTTCCTTTGATAACTTTTCTAAAATACCTAGCTTATTTTCTAAATTTTCAGTGCTGAAGAGCTATCACATCTTTTTATGATGTTTAATTTGAACTAAAAGACATTGACTATTCATTGATTCTTGACCTGCCAGTACCAAGAAAATAATTCAGTTAATAAGAATTTTCATGAGGTCTGAATTTAAATGCATGAGAATTCTGTCTTTCCTATACAGTAATAGAACTAATTTAAAAATTCTATAAGAGCCTGAGGGTTTGGGGTATCAGAACTACAGAACGTAGATCCACTTAAAGACTCAGAAGACTGTTGTCTACAGTTTACATGTATGCTTTTTTATACATGTATACCTACAGTATATTTAATTATATGGCTTTCATTTATATGTGAGGCATAGAATTCACATTGTTTGAAGTAATATTGGTACATTTCTAAACACAAGCAGTCTGATTTTAGGAAGATACAAATATGCCACTGTGTGAGACACACAACAGGAAGGGTTCTGGTTCAGGGCTGTGTTTTAAGTTTGTAAAGCATTAAAGAATGAAGGATCCTAATAGCAAAGTAAAAAAAAAAAAATGAAGGATCCTAATAGTAAAGTAAAAAAAAAGTGTGAACACATTTTTTCTGTACACCTCAACTGTCAACATTTCTAATCAAATCATCTAGCCATCTTGCTTCTTAAACGATACAAGAAATATTTCCTGTAATAAATACCTCTAAGTCTAATGAGAGGCCCTAAGGCAACTTCAAATGTATGAATTCATTATAATTGAACAACATAATATGCGGGGCAAGGAAACCTGCTACCCAGCCTCTTAACTTCAGAGAGCCTCAGTGTTCTATGAAAAATGTTATACATTCTGTTTACAATGTATTGTTGCTGTTTGAAGTATTGTATGTTCCTGTAGTACATAAGATTGGGACACATAATGGAGGGAAAATCAAGAAGGCAATCTTTCATTTTGTTCTTGTATGAAAAATTCAAAAGAGTGAAAACTCACCCAGAGAAATTTTGCAAGGATATTATTTTCCAATGTTTCGATCAATTTGTCTGTCAACCATGCTGAGAGGTGGAAGGGGCCAGCAAAAGCAATTTAGCTTGTGAGGTCCAAAATAGAAATGTTTTAGGAAACCCTGTCACATGTCATTTCTATGTATTAAACTGCTGTGTGTTTTTGTGTGGTAGCAATGTTGGGTAAAAACTTGATATCAATCATCTAAGTCAGCTGTAAATGCTTGATAAAAAGTTCTTGTGCATAGAAATAGAAAGTATTTGAGTCAATGTGCATTTGGAATGACATTTAGACTTTTCGGCTGCTGCTTTGATTTTTTGCATTTTTTAAACTCAGCAGTTATGGTTAATGGATTGTATCCCAATGGCACAATTTTAGAACATCTTACAATTTATTTATTTTATTTATACAATTTTATACCACTTCTCTTCAGTTAAGATCTCGAAGCAGTTCACAACAGTTACAATGGTTAAAAACAATACAAAAATGTAATATTCAATAATGATCTTACTGTTACTCTAAAAGTTACTGTTGCTCTTAAAGTTATATGAATTTTCTGTTTGGTAAAGGTTAACATTTTATATAGGAAAAAATGAGAAATGTTGTGTTTGCAGTTGGGAGAAGAAAGTCTGGGGCTGATGGAAACGTTACTGTCAAAATCCATATAGTTTGATTATCAAAGAGGCAAGGAATATACTAGAATGAATAGTCCTATTCTAATAGTTGGATAGTTCTAATATAATAGCTGGAGGGAAAATGTCTCAGGTAGAAGAAATCAAAGACCATTAATACCTGCATCTTTTAGAGGATGAGATATGGCAGCAGTCATCATTACTTTTCTGAATTATATGTCCATTTGTGGTAATTCAGGCGCCTGAACCCTCTTAACAGATACCTTGTTAAAGGGAACTAGTCTTGGTGAGGCGGGTGTCCTTTAAAAAAAAAATCTCTGTGTATCATTATGGTTTCTTTAAAAACAGACAAAATCTGAAAGAGTTTCCAAGCTGGAGGCCACAACTGTATTTGGAACACAAGGGTAAGAGTCCCAACATAAGTCAGAAACTCAAACTTAGAGCACTGCACAGCACAGTGAAACTCAAAATATGCAATCTAGCACAGCACATGAACTTCTGAGAAACACAATGTGAAACAACAAATGCCTGAATTCAGCCAATTTGAACACTTTACAACAGAAAACACTGATCGCATTGCAACCAACATGTTGCATCCTGTGATGTAAATTATAGGGCACTTCAGATATAGTGCCACAACTTAGTGGACACTTCAAACTCTGCACCAGTATGACCCAGTGACCAGGGCAGAGTGCTCTATGGCACATAAGCTACTAACTCATGGCAATATCCAACTGTAAGGATATGTACCAGTTTCTTCTTGAGAAGAAAGAGGAAAGGGACCTGTGTACCAAGATGGCCATAATAAAGGATAAGTTTTCCAGAAGGCACATGTACACCAATTTACAGCTCTTTGGAGGGTGGTCAGAACTAGAGATGGGCACGAACCAAAATACAAACCAAAATTAAGCATCCAGAGGAGTTAGCCGTGTTAGTCTGTAGTAGCAAAATCAAAAAGAGTCCAGTAGCACCTTTAAGACTAACCAATTTTATTGTAGCATAAGCTTTCGAGAATCAAGTTCTCTTCGTCAGATGCATGATACAAACTGGTCAAATACAGAAGAGGAGGAGGGAAAGGGGAGAGAAGGGGACATATATCAGAAGGGGACAAGATTTGCTGCAAACTAACACGGCAAACTGACTCCACACCAAAAGGAGATGTTTACATTTACTAGCAAAGGAATGTTTTGGTTGCCTCCCCGCTAATTGCATCTTGTCCCCTTCTGATATATGTCCCCTTCTCTCCCCTTTCCCTCCTCCTCTTCTGTATTTGACCAGTTTGTATCATGCATCTGACGAAGAGAACTTGATTCTCGAAAGCTTATGCTACAATAAAATTGGTTAGTCTTAAAGGTGCTACTGGACTCTTTTTTGATTTTGCAAAATTAAGCACGAACCAAGCCGGTTCGTGGTTCGTGAATCACGGTTCATCAGATCCCATTTCTGATGAACTGCCACAAACTTTTAGGCTGGTTTGTTTTTTGGTTCATCACTGCAGACAGCCTGGTACCAATCAATCAGTTTCCTAGGCAACAGGGGATGAAGTTCCTGTAGACCTTCTGCTGGCCTGGAAGTGATGATTTTATGACTTGGATGTGATGTTTTCACGAACCAAATGAACCGGTTCGCGAACTAGGGCAGGTTCGTGAAAGTTCGTGGTTTGTGAAATTTAGCAAACCACAAACCACATGGTTCGGTTTTTTTCTGGTTTGTGCCCATCTCTAGTCAGAACCTCAGTCATGGCAGAGCAAGCTACTCACAGATTACAACAGCATGCCCTTATAAATGCCATTTATCTCCTTGAAAATGGCCTTCTGATACACGAAACCTAAAATGACTAAGTCTCCCTTCTTTGGTTTGCAGTGCAGCTCCACTCATCCACGTATGATGAAGCTTCTGCCAATAGATGGGAGTGGCAGAAGAGATGAATTCCTATTCTGTGTCAATATCTAATGGAAAAATATCCTTCTGTAAATGAAGTCTAGAGGGGTGTTGACAAGTGAGATATAATCCCAGACAATGGGATGTGAGCATAATAAGATCTTTTTAATAAAATAAAAATGATTAGCATACAGGGGAGAATCTGGAAGAGCTGTTGATTAGCAAGGAGAAAATATTTCCTGAGTCAGAAGAGTGAAGTATTTAGTTCCAACAGTTTAGATAAAACATGTCCTAGATATTAATTAATCTGAAAATACCTCAAAGTAAAAGCATTAGAACACTTGAAGAGATATATTTGGATACTTATTGTCCAACTTTTTTTTAGTAATATTCCAGTATATGCTAACATGTCTAGAGCATGCTTGCACATCTTCACCAAACAAGTTGGTCCAATTAAAAGTACCTGCCCTTGCTGCATGTCTTTCTCTTGCATGGCAACAACAAAATATGGGCTCTTGTCACCCCTAAGGCATAGCAGCGATGGTGAAACTGAGTGATAATGTCACTTTCTAGAAAGCACAGATAACATGGAAGACTTAAATCCAACCAGAGAGAACAATCATTCCACAGAACCGCAAAGATTGTTTTTTTACTGTTACTGTTTTCCACCCAAGGAAGTAACTTTTAATTAGCATGTTAATGAAGAAAGGGTGGATATAATTGTCCCAAAAGTTCTTCTATGGAATGAATTTTCATTCTTGGTATGTATGATTTTTGTTTTGTTTTGTTTTCACAAAATATTGGTTTATTGAGAGATATGTTAGCCTCAATTGACATATTGACATTTCCAGGAAGGGTGGTTATTGTCTTGAGAAATACAATTGTACGCTGACAGATTCCTATCATTATTCGGAACTGTTGCTATGGGTTAGTGAGACAAGTCTAATAAATAATGAAAGTGAATCATATTGGGGAGAACAGCAGTGGAAAAACAGTAGAATACACGCTGCTGACATGAGCTAACGTTTGCTTAGCCATGACATCATGCAGTGTTAATGTTGGGCGCTACAGTGAAGAAATTGACTTATGGTATTATAACTTCTGTTACAGAATGGTAATTAACTTGTGTCGCCACTGTAGCTGCCTATCTGAATAATTAGCAGCAGAGAGGGTAGCTGGATTAACAATGAAGTCTTCACTTTGTGTCCTGTTGAGTCCCTGGAGGCTTTGCACAAGCAGTCAGTTAGATGGTACTGGTCATGCAGGAAGTAAAGTTGCATGTAGAATCATTCTTTTTATTGTTTCTAGTAGTTTAAATTCTTTTTTCAGAGCTTCAAGAGCTTTATTATTTGACAGCTGTGGGCATGTTTCTCGCTGGACTACATCTGATTTGCAGTTTCATTGTTAGCAGTTGACAGCAAGGGTGGAAAGGCAGGAGTAAGCCTATTTCTGGGTGAATTACATAACAGAGGCAGGCTCATCCGTTTCAATGTGGCATGACCTGGTTTGGTTACATGTATGTCAACTTAGCAGAAAGCTCTAATTAACCTCCTCCTGAAAAAATTAAATTGCTTCAGTGACTGTTAGTTCACAAAATGCTTATTGCGACTGTTTCAGAAAGCTGGTAAGATTAATTTATATCGTAATGTGAACATTAAATAATCCCTCTAAGAATTTTTAAAAACTTTACAGTCCATTTTTGTGTGCATAGTAAGAACCTCAAGTCTTGAATAGAGGGGATAATATGCTTGGCTAAAAGTCTGAAAGATGGGATGGCAAAACTTCCCTACTACATATGAAGAGCATGTTAGAACATTTATACAGGTATCACTGACATTATCATTAATGTTTTAAGACTTAGGACATTTTTACTCTTCCCACCTTCTCTTTGAAATTCATAAATTACTGCTGAGGTACCTTCTTTATTGTCTTGGTGGTGTTCTGTTAGTACCTTCCCCTCATTTCTTGTGCATAGTGTGTAACACTGCTGCCTGTAGGCTTCTACTTTTTGTCCTGGAATGTTTAGCCCCAACTATAAAAGGCATGGTCTGTCCATGTGTAGTCCTGTGGCATTTTAATATGACTAAATTGTATTCTTTTCAATTTCCAAGTCTTACTGAAAGCCCCTTATTTGGTGTGTTAAGTCAAGTTATGCACCAGTGTTTTGAATACTATTCTTCCAATTCCATATGTCAAAGGATAAAATTTCAAGGAAATAATAGGTAATTATTCATCCTGCCTTGCATTATTCTGTAGCACTTCAACATGCAGTCAATCCTAACTGTATATATAGCATTGTGGGGTGTTTTCTTTGGATACAGTAGTGTTCTACCATAGGGTAAGATTAGGGTAATAATTCTTCCAGGTTAGGAACTGTGTGGAATTTATGGGCATGAATTTTATCTTTTATGAGAGTGTCCATCTAGCACAACTAAGGATAAATGTATCTGAGGTATTGAACTGTGGATTTTTAGATAAACTTCAATTTAGATGCAGCATTTTTAATTGGAAACCATACTGTATAAAGCATTCCAGAAGCATACAAGAGGCTTGTTGCCAGTGAGACAGTTGAACTACTTGGTCATCTGAATTTTCTATCTTATACATAGCTATTTACCATAGATTTCCATCCTGTATCAAATAGTTTGGGAGAGTGAGCTGTATTTGTTGTAGAGATATTTTAATATTGTGCTCAAACTATTATGTAATACTGTGCTAAAAAAGGTTATGGGTTTTCATGGATTTCTCAGAGAGGAAAAAGTAAAATATATCTCTCCTCTTAAAAATAGTTTCAGGTGAGTTGCCATGTTGGTCTGTAGTAGGTTTCCTAGGTGCCTACTGGTGGCAAGCAAACTCCCGGGGAGTTTGCTCTGTTGCCCGCTGATCTGCCAGCAATCAGTGGGAGCTGGCAAGCCCCCCAGAGGTCACCTGCCACTGGCAGGTGCTCTGGGAACACATGTGGTGTGTGCACGCTCCTGGGGAGCACAACGACATCACTTCCTGAAGTGATATTGTGCCAGTAGCGGGCGTGCTCCTGCACTTTGCTGTGGTGAAGAGGATCATGGGCACCACACAAGGTAAGTGCTGGGGATCCCACATCCTGCCGCAAGATTACGGGGCCCAGTAGCACCTTAAAAACCAACAAGATTTTCAGGGTATAAGCTTTCAAGAGTCAAAGTCCCCTTCACTCACTGTGTGACCTTGGGCCTGTTTCAATCTCTCAGCCTAACCTACCTCACTAGATTATTGTTGTGAGGATGATGTGGAAGAATCTAGATGAACCTCTTCAGGTTGAAAAAATCAGGATATAAATGGGGGGGGCGGGTTCCTGCAGAGAAATTAACCGCTTCAGGATAAATTCCAAGTAACAGAGGTAATCCATTCTTTAGGAGAGGATGTCCCACTGTTAAAAAGTATTGGCCACTGGATGGCAATAGATTAATTTACTCACAACATACAATATTTGATGTATAAAAGCAAATATTTAGGTTTCACTTTTTAAAAAAAGCATCAATTTGAGTGATCTATCGATGGGTTTAGAGTCTTTAGACCTTTTCTTTAATAAGAACTACTCCTGAGTAATGAAATAATCCTGACCTAGTTCTTCCCCTTCTCCTAAGCACATTACCCAGTTTTTTTCTCTCTCCCAGCTTTGAAAAAAAACAGAAGAATAGTATCACTTAACCCAGTTACATTTATTTTGCTCAAATTGACTACAGGTAGATATTTTCCTTTCATTGACTGAGGTTGAACCTGAGATTTGCAGACTGAAGGAACAGTCATGTAAGGCCATGTAGCCTGCAGAGACTGGAGCAGCAAACTCAAAGGTCACCTTACTCATACAAGAATTTAGAGGAGTTAAGAGACATTGTCATGTGTTGCTATGTAGGTTTTTCTGATCTTCTGAATTACATCATAGAATTTATCAGTTACTTTAATGTTTTAGTTCTCTCTCTCTCTCTCTCTCTCTCTCTCTCTCTCTCTCTCTCTCTCACGCGCGCGCACACACACACACACACACACACACACACACATACACACCCTCTCTCTCATGCAGTCCTGAGAGGCAGGAATCAGTGGAAATCAGTGTAACCTTTGTAACATGTAATATTATAGATTTGGCCTACTGCTTTGATAGAATATTTTTCTCTCTTATATGACCATTTCCTCCATTATGACTGATCACATGATTTCTTTACCTCCTGATTTATACTATTCATTGTTATTTACAGTTCAAATTTTGGAAATACAGGTTTGAAAATCTAGGATGGAACATTCTGGTAACTAGGATCCTGTAATCTGGAGGAAAATTTGGCAAGGGAGAATATTCTAAGCAAGACTACAATAAATCTGACCAAACAATTTTGAATTGGGGTGGGGGCGCTAGTCTTTTCCTCACAAGGAATAAAACACCACAGAGCTAATGGTGATGGGAAAGCTCACAATTTCTTATACAAAACCAGTGTATTCTGTTTTTGGAAATAGGAGGAGTTGCAGTTTCTAGTTACAGCAGGCTACAGGTATATGAATAGCAGGAAGTATTTAACTCAAGAACCATTATTATAGAGATAATAAATTTGAATGCTCAAAACCTCCCTTTAACCAATAGAAATAATTCTTCCAGGTTAGGAAATTCCTGGAGATCTGGGAGGTGTAGTCTGGAGAGGTCAGGGTTTGGGGAAGGGAGGGACCTCAGCAGGTTGTAATGCCATAGTGTCCACCCTCCAAAGCAGCCATTTTTTTCTAAGGCAACTGATCTCTTTAGTGTAGAGATCAGTTGGAATTCCTGGAGATCTGCAGCCACCACCTGGTGGCTGGCAGGCCTCGGTAGTGTACCCTCTAGCATTGCTTTTAATAGAGAAGAGATACGCATAAAGATGTCCTAGGGGTGATCATATTTAATTAGACTTTATTTAGTTTATTTATATGCTACCTTTATGCTCAGAGGGACTTTTGAATCTCTCAGATTATTGCTGCATAAAGAGTTACCATCATTCTCACTGAAGTTTGAGGCATTTGCTGGAATTATTTTAGCCCTGTGTAATGACAGAATGCTGCTTTTCCCCACCCATCGCCAGTTTGTCCCCAGTAGTACTTTGGGTTTTGACATGTTCAGTGGTTAGTAAGGGTAAATATGAAAATAACATGCTGGATAACATGCTGGAATTACAGATGAAACATGGAGGGAACTAGCACAAGTATCTGAGATAATTTCTACTCCCTCCCTCCACCTTCCCATTCCTGGAGTGATTCACACCAACACTGTCTTTCAACAACACAATGCATTTATTGTCTTTTCTTAGAAGAGCTTATAAAGAGTGGTTGGATGGGCAAGTAAAGGGGTGTACCAATCTAGTAATTATTTACAGCTAAGTGGAGCCAATGCTCTGCTTTAAAAAACCCTTATAGTATCACACATTCAAGGTTATAGAAATGGATATGGATGGGTTTTACTTGGAATGGCTCACTGAAACCAGAAATCTCAGACTCTTGGAACAGTGTTAGCTTGTCTCAGATTTTTCCCTGAATCCCTTCACAAATCACGAACACTGTATTTCTCTGAGGTAACCTAACCTGCATACTACAAGATACCAAACCTAATCCTGCCTTTCTATAGGTGCTTAATCCCTCTCTGTCTAGTTCTATTGATGCTTGAGCACTATCATAAGAATTTTTCTGTTATTGTGCATTTTCCCATTCACTCCTCCCTCCCTTCCTCTCTGATAAATCTAGAGCTTCCCATTGGTTGGAAACCATGGAAGTTTTCATACACAGCAGAGAAACAAGGATTGGCTATGATGCATGGAGGACAGAAGTTGTCTGTCATACCCAGATATTATAGATTTAGGCTGTGCTTCCATGTCACCAGTGCAAACAAACCTGGTGTCATTTAGGTAATGCAGCTTCCTGAAACTCCAGAAGCAACAAGTGGATAGGAAAGAAATGGCTGGGTGCAGATCCTCCACTCCTGTGTCTGTCCTCCTTTCTGAGGTGGGGAATAAGGAAAAAGGAAAACATCCCTACATTCCTTAATGTAGTTTTTGAAAAAAATTGAAGGGATCTTGGCAAAACTAACCTCTTTCCTGTAGGAATTGCCCATCATTTAGTCTTTTTTCTTCCTGTTCTCATAATTTAGTTGTAGTGATAAAGAATATATGTCCCTTATTTAAAAAAGAACAAGAAAATGGTTAATTTCCATACAGCAAGGCCATCCTATAATACATTGTAAGAAGAGAACATATTGGGCTACTAATGCGGGATATGTGCTGGTGCTACTTTAGTACTATGAATAAAATCCATTTTTTCCATCATCTCAACAGGGCCTTTAGCAATGTTCTTGAGGGATGATTTCATAAGATGATGCTCACAGTATGGGACATATTACTTTTCGGTTTGTGACGGCAATCAGTCTGCATTTGTGGAACTGGTAATCTCCATGTTGTTCTAGCTGCTAAATAAAATTATACAGGGAAGGTGGATACGTTTTAAAAATAGATGTTCTATTTCTGCTTAACTGAGTATGGATAAATTCTCCAGTCTGCCTAATGTTTAAGATTCCTTTTTTGTTGTCTTGCACTTCTGTAAAGAAGAGTTTACTTTTCTGCAAAGATACAGTACATACTATTGCATAAATAATACTACTCCAAAGAGGCTAAAATACAAACTGGTACATAGTAAACAATTTTGTTATTCTCCCGCAGCAGGAGAAGTGGCAGTGTAACTGTAAAAAAGAGAGGCCAAGCACCCCTTGCTTCTGTTTCACAGGGTGTTCCAAACACCAGTGCTATTATTCACTGGAAAAATTACTGTAAAAACACTTTTAATAAATCGAAGTCAGTGGCTTTTCTTCACAATGCCAAACTCAGACATGTGGAATTAACAAAGGCCATCTAATTGGAAAAGTTCATGTTGCTCAAACCTGAGTATCACCCTGACTTGCAGTGGTTCATGTAGCTAGCCATACTTTTAAAATACAAGTTTGAAGGTAGTAAAAGCTGACTAGAATTGTATCCAATACTCGGACTTTGTGCATGGTTACTTTACCTAGGCTGTCAGCCTGCATGTAGTGCCAGCACCTTGAATGAAACAAGTAAGCAGTGCACAGATCCTTCTTCCCCGCAAAGGAGACCATACTGACCTCTTTAACAAGGCACAAACACGCCAATCATTGTATCAAGCTGGGCAAAGCAGAGAAAAAGGACATCTTTCTAGGACCCAATAAAATTACAGCAGTAGAGCGGATACCTAACAATGTGGCTGTGCTTTGATCTGCTCTACTTCCTGCTCCCCCTTCTCTGCCTTTGCAAATGGAGCCAATCTCTTGCATGCATTTTCAACCCAGCTACTGGACTGGTGTGAAGACAAAATGCATATGTATTAAGAGCTGCAGAGATGTATGTGGAGGCAATATGCCACACTCCTCTGAATTTCTAGCTTTTCTTAAAACAAAAAAAAGTCTCTCTAGCCCTTTTTTTTTAATGGAGACAGCGAGAAAGCAGTTCATCTTTGTTCTTCTATGCAGTCCCAAATTGGGACTGCGCAGGCACAGGCCTGCCCCAGAGAGAGATTTTTAGATCTAAAGTTCTAGAGGGGGCATTTGTGGTCTTAGCATGCATGTGTAGTGATTTCCCATCCAAACACTGTGCTGTAGACTGGAACAACCCCTTGTCCCTCAGTTCTTCTTTCGCTGCCGGTGAGAGAGGTTTCTTCTTGATCCTTCTTTGCTTCCTTACCTTACCATCTCTTCCTTCACTGATCCTGATAATCTCTTCCAACAATTCTGCTGAGAACGACTTCAAGATTTTGTCTCAAAAGGCACTATTCAAAAAGTGCGCTGGATGCAACATGAAAACAGTGCATACAGATTACCATAATCTATGTCTGTTGTGCCTGGATGAGTCCCGCAATGTGTCCTCCTGCCTTCACTGCCAAAGATTAACCCCTATGGCATGTAGTGACCATGCTTCCCATCTAAAGGTAGCTTTGTGGGAGATGGTCCTCTCAAGTTCCTCCAAGCCACCAGCAAAACCATCTGCTGAGCCAGACCTGACCCCTTGTTCTGAGACCTTGGTTGCAAAAGGAGGGCAGTCCAACCAACCGAAACGAAAAACAAGCTTTTCAAAAGACCACTCTCCGGAATCGATCAGATCGGAACGCGCTTCACCAGAACCAGTCTCAAAGAAATCAAAGACAAAATCAAAACACCCAAAACCAAAAAGGCCTGTCTCATAGAGGTTGCCAACATTCAGCCACTAATTCCTCTATGGGACATCTGTCAGGCCGCCACCCAGACCTCAACAGACACATTCATCCATTACTATTCTGTTGACACGAACTCCAGATCTGACACAGCTGTGGGGAATGCATAAAATACTCTTTACATCCACCCCTATTGGTGACGACTGGACAGAAGAAGACGAAAGCAGTGTTACATTTGTTGTTCTTTCAGAAATACAACTGATCTCCAAACTATAGAGATCAATCCCTCTGGCGGAAATGAATGATATCTTTGGAGGGTGGGGTGTATGCCATCCAATACCTGCTGAGCTCCTTTCTGTTCCCAAACTCTGCCCTCCCCATGCACAACCACCCAGACTTCTAGAACTTCCTCAGTTAGAGTCAGCAATCCTACTTCTGACTGTCCTGTGAGAGACAGGGAAAGACATTTTGAAAACCCTTCTGGTGCTGGCTCTTGTCTTCAGTTAATCTGATTCCTCATGTTTCTCACACAGTTTTGAATGCAACCTCACAGTCTCATGCAACCTCACTGGCAAGTTAAATCAATAAAGGACTTGAAGTATTAATTTAAGCAATTCACTTTTTCTTTGGATAGCTGATAGCATGGCATGACACCAATGTATTGTCTTCAAACACCCCACCCCCGCTATGAAGCGTTTTAAATTTGTGTTCTCTGTGACTTCCTTGCATTACACGGACTGCTGTATATATGTTAATTTTTTAGGATTTTTTTAAAAAGAAGGGCCACTTGCAAAACATGAGACAAAATCCCCCAGAAAAACATAGAGCTTGGTTGATATTCTCTCGTAGTACACTGGCTGTCCAACCAGCCCCAAATACAATGACAACACAAGTGCTATTCAAATGTCCCTTTTGTGTAGGAATTTGGAACTGCAAACTTACACTTGTAAATTTCCATTCTTTCAGCTGTTTAGCCATGGAAGCAAATCCCATGGAGTTCAGCGGGATTTTCTCCCAAGTAAAGGACCTATGATTGCAGTCCTAGAATCTTTCTATTCTTTTTCACACTAGGAATTCTCACAGCACAATCTTGCATATGGACAATTCCTCTGCAGTCAAGGCAGTGAGAAAGACCCTGTTTCTCCCTCTCTGAACTTAGCCATCCACAGAAATACTGGTAGAACAAAAATGCAGGTATTTATGTGCATTCACAAATGTGTGTTGTGCGAATATAGTTTATAAATAGGTATCTTATGGAAACTTAAGAAATTTAACTGATGAGAGAATAAAGTAAGTTTTTGTGATGTTGAGATTTTTGTGCATTTTGGGTAAGAGCTCCTAAGTTTTGGTGTGGCTTCTAGATTGGACCAGATTGGCTAAACCTGCATACAGTGATGCGTACAGTAGGCTCATCTCATTAAATGTGTATGCAGAACTGCTTTATTTATTTTTTGGCTCTGTTAATGATATAGTAGATATCATAATACTATCTTCTATGTAACATGGAGTCTTGATATTTCTCAGTGTTCATTCTTCATAATACCTTTTGAGATGAATGCTGGGACAAATGCTGGCTGTAACCAGTTATAGTTTTTTCTTGTTTGTCATAAACTTATGTCTAGTGTTCAGTCTACTAGACTAAGAAAAATTACCACTTGATTTTCAGGCATGCAAGAAGCTTATCCATACATGGCAATTTTCAAGATTCATTGAGAAAATGGTCTTCCCTTTTTCCCTCTAATCCTGCAAATATTTTCATAGAAATATTAGCGTCAGTGCGGATAGAGTTGTATCAGATCACTTTGTTTTCCTCTCAGGAAAAAATAATTATAACTTCCAATGCCTGTATTATTGTACTTAAAAAATTAGGGACATATTTTTGGAGACCTAAACAGGGTGATGATGATGACTGCAAAAAAGCAACCTAGTCCTCAATGTGATTAGATTTCCCTAATATGTAGGTATTATTGAATTATATTGTAAGTTTTGTTACCTCAGTGCCACATGCCTGGTCATAGTACATGGCAATGTGGAAGATGATGATGTCATAATACAAGGCCAAGTTACTGCTAGATGTTAATGGAGAGGAGAGGTAGAACTATATACATAACAACCATTTTGGCAATAGTTATTAATTTACATCAGTTTAGATAGGCACATACACAACGGTCAAGTTTTGGGATCCTAAGGGTCTTTCCTTTCATAATATGCATGTTTCAGTTTTGATTCTCAAGCAGCAACTGGAAAATAATTTCATTTGAACAAATGAACACATGAAGTTACAGCATTGGTCCTTCAAGGTCAGTATCCATTTTAGACCTTATGTATCCTTCCTAAGGAATCGGGAGTTATTTTGACCCTGGAAGTCATTGAAAAAAATGGTTTATGCATTTAAAACTTTCTACAGACACCAAACCCCTGTTTTGCTTTCTCCTCAATGAACTCCAATGCCCTGAAGTCCCTCTCTTCCCTCCACATTTCCTTTCTTTTTAAAGTTTGAGGTTCATCAGAACTGTAAAGGGGGTCATTCTGGCCCCCAATAGACTTGGTTTGAAAGACTAAGTACTTTGCATAATTGTAAATGAGGGTTCTAGTGACCCCAACAAATATTTAAAAAAATGATTTTAGCACTGTTTCCATGTATAAATAGATAGACCAACACCTATTATCTCAATTTTATAGGAAGATGGAGCAAATAGTGAAAACTAAATTTTATCTCCATAATTTATATCCATAGATATTTGTTGTGCAAAAATATCACACTTTTGGCTTTGGGATTTTACACTACTTTTGGAATTGGGTGTCGCAATGACCCCCAAAGAATCCACTGTTTGCAACCTGAATTGTATATATAGTAGGAGCAGGTAAAAGCCCTGTGTTTGAGCTCTCTCAAAGCTTCCCTTATGTCCATAGCCACATGGAAAAGCTCAAATTGAAATGTATCACGATTTTGGAAAATGAGGTCATTCTAGTTCCCTGCAACCTAAGCCTTGGCATATTTGTAGGCATCCTCTGAGTGAAATGTGTGCTGGGCTCTAAATTCTGCTGTCCTCTTCTTCAGTCTTGAAGCCAACATGCTGATTAAACAGCACTCCTCCTCAAATGTTTCTGAAGAAGTTAGATTGCATATTTGGGTTTGAAATATATCTATAGCTGATCTTCCAGGAGCTATGTATTCATCAGTCTCCTATACTATAGAATATAATGATTAGTAATAGTGGCTTGGATCTTACGATGCCACTGCATGAATGGAAAGCTCTTCTGCTTGTACCAGCGGCTGCTGAGTCCCCATCCACTGTTTGCTTTACCATGCACCCTGCTAGAAACAGGTTCCAGTGTGATGGAAGATTTTCAGAGCACCTTTGATGCATAGAGGTGATTCGCAACTCTTTGAGCAAGAAGAGGTGGGACTTTTTTTGGATCCAAGCCATCATTTGGAGTCTTAAGGCCTAGAAATCTCCATCCTGACTCCCTTTCAGAACCATACAGTAACTCAATTGGGTGTTTAGCGCACTTACATATTTCTAATTTTGTATTGAAAAATACTCCCTGTTCATATTGCTTGCTAACTTCAGCATACAGCGTGCACAGATCACCTCTTCTACTGTTGGACATATACACTGAGCACATTCCTTGGTGCTCTATATCTAAGAAGGTGATTGGCCCAAGAGACAACAATGGTATAATTATTCCTCATTGGAGGTTGTTTGAATCCAAATGACAATTTCACTGCGGTATATTTATGAGCACGCAACAAAACTATGATCTTACATTCATCCATTTGACTTGTTCCATG